>NC_092873.1:523100627-523445627 GCF_028372415.1 Notamacropus eugenii
ACTCCACAGCCCTGTGCCCGGTTCAGATCACAGCTGGAGCAGCCCTGGGCCAATTCTAGGAAGGTCATGAAGACAACAGAGAGGGTCTGCAGACAAGCACCAGAATGGGAACGGCCACATGAGACTCAATGGGTTGGTCTTCCTGTTTCAACATGCTACTCTGCATGGCCCCAGAGGGGAGGGCCAGAAGCAATAGGGACAAGCTGCAAAAAGGCAAATGTGGGTTGGATGTGGAGAAGAATTGAGTGATTGAAACCAGCCAGGATGGAGTGGATGCCATAGAGCACTGGGTTCCCTCTCCTTTGGAGCCCTGTCAGACATGTTGTGCAGGTGATCACACAGCAGTGCTGTCTACCAAAAAGGGGGTTGAGGGGGAGGCCAGTCTTGGGAAGAAGATTTGGGGAGTTTCTACGCAGGCGCTCCTACTCATTCTTCTAACGGGGACTTTTGGAGACTTTCTTCTATCACCTTAGAAATGTCACTCGGACATTCACTACACACACTTGTGTGGGTTTCTATGTAGAAATATTCACTTCTACCACACGGTGTTTGCTGGGCACATACTCTGGCAGCTCTGAGGACTGAGAAGTACAAGGGTTTCAGATTTTGGTTGTCATATGACAGAGCAGCAGAGGCTAGGGAGGACAAAAGCCAGCAGATTTTGCCTTAGAATCAGTCACTTTAGAGAAGAGTAAGTTTCTCTTCCTCCGAGGCCACGGTGCAGCTGCTCCTCAGCAAGAAGTCGTGTCCACCTCTGGATTCCATGAAACAGGGCGGCATCCTTCTGCACTCTGCCAGTTCTGAGACCTCTGTGTGACACTCACCTGCACGATGATCTCTAACGTATCCAGGATGATGAGGTTCGCTTCCGTTGCAAGGTTTCCATCAATAAGGGCTTCATGCTCAATCTCTGCCCTTGACCTAATGAAACGAAGTCAATGAAAATCAGCTACAAGTACATTTCAGCAAATCTCTCAAAAATGTAAAATATATTCTACAGGAAAAGAGGAGGACTTGAGCCAAGACCAAGACACAAGGCTAGGCCTCCGCCTTCCCCGGCTTCACACGGCCGCACACGGGAGAAGCGCCTTCACAGTCCTTTCTTGGGGCTCAAATGTGCAGCGCATTCCCAAGGGGCTTGCCTGCTCACTGGCTTATTACCATTCCAAGGATGTTCAAGAAATTTCTTTGGGATAAAAGCATTTATTTTCTCCAAAGATAAATTTGTTTCCCCAGAAAATTGGGCACATCTAATCACTTAATGCAACTTAATGCAAGGAAATAACTTTTCATCTTCATTCTCACAAATGATTTTTGTTACTATAAAAATACTAAGTATAACTATGGGTAAATATTTGTGTCCCGCTAACAAAGGCTAACAATTGTACATAGGACAGATGCACAGATACAAGAGGAAAGGACGCTGACATTATGATGGCTAATTCCTAAAACTCTCCCACCTAGACGTCTACGAATTCCCATGCACCGCATCATCACTATTATTTTCCCACTTACTCAGCAAAGGAAAGTTAACGGAATATTAGAGTTAAAACAGGTAAGTATGCTACCCATCAAGCAATGTTTAAACCTTCTAGAGCAGAGACTCAAGAAAAGACAAGTAAGGCATTTTTCTGCCTTTCCTCCAAACCCAGCAAAGTTAATGCAGAAAGAAAGCAAGGACACCAAAGTGTGGCAGCTTCTACAAAGCATGGCAGGAGGAGAAGTCCATCGAGGGAGGGATCAGGACAGAGAGTGGAGGAGGAAATGCACTCAGGCTTCAAGGAGTGAAGTTATGGCAAGTAGCTTTCACACCCTCCTTCACTCCCTGATTAAGTCTGTGTTGTATCTTCAGACCTTGGCCACAGAGACTCATTAAAGCCGCCTCTGACTCTCATTGTTTTGTAACAGGGCAGACTGGCAGAGAACTCAGTCTGCATTAATTAGCCTATAAAAGTATTTTTTAGGTCACCCCCAACCTGCATTAATAGAGTAGTAACTCACTTTACATCTTTAAGGAGATTCTGACACTTAACAATCTGAAGCATCTGTGCCCATGTGGGCATCTACCCCACCACAGACGACAACCCACTCCACATGATTCCGAGCTCGTGGCATTATTGTCTGGTTCGACTCTTTATAGACTTGGCCATGGACAGAATAAAGAATTGTACTGATTAGCTATATATAGGGTCCCTTCCCTTCCTAGCCTTAAGGCAGCAGTAAATTTAGCTCTGCTCCACCAAGTGAACCTGTCTGCCGGGTCCTAAGAGAGCCTAGAAAATATCTATCTCAAAATGGGGGACCTGAGATGTTGCTGTCTGTTATTTATCAATGTTACTGCCAGCGCACATTCTTCAACGTGGAGACTTTCAATCTCTAATCCCTGTTCACTCCACAGATGTAGCTCTGGCTGGCCCACATTCACTAAGCCCAGTTTCATCTGGGTCCTTGATGGTGTTCTCTGAGACCCAGGATCTCTTTGTACCACTTGCTTCATGCGTTTCTAAGCCGCTCTGTGCCTTTTTGATGCCTTTCTGCATCTCCCACTCCCACTAAGTCCCAAATCATGATGATCTTGGCGACCAAGGAAGCTACAATTCTCTTTACCTCTGCCTTTTGTTATTACATCATTTTTCCTGTTCTCTTTATTTCCAGAACACCAGATATCGCTCCTCCCCTTGCGATGCTCCACACCCTGCTCTTGGCCTGCTTTTAAGGGCTCTTACTCCCTCCATCATTCCCTTTAGTACTCCACCTACAATGTCCTTCTTGAACTCAGTCCTCAAACTGTGAACTACCAGGACCCTCTTGTTGCCTCAAGCAACCACAAGACATGTCTTCTCATGATAATGACCCACTTCCTCTTCTCCTATTTGATGAGATCTGGGGTACATCACTTAACCTCTCCTCACTTCAGTTGCTTGACTTGTAAAAAATCTAACAAGGCTTGATAAAATTCTATTGAATTGAATTGGTGAAAACATGAATGTATAGAAAATGTAACAGGGAAGAAAACTGCCCCCAAAGATCTAGTCAAGGAAAATTGCCCCATGGACCAAGCATGATAGTGAGGTGAATATGGCAAACAAGGACATAGAAACAGAAAGGTACAGCAGAGAAGGCAGGCAAGGAATCCATGGGAGAATCCAAGAAGTGAACTAGACACAAAATGCACAAAGTCCACCAAAAGCAGAGAGAACTAGATGCCAAAGTGCAAGGGGCCAAGTGTAATCTGGCTGTGGCCACTGAGACTCCTCAGCATCTTGCGAAGGAGTGAGGAAGAATCACACGAGGAGCTTGGAAAATCGATCACAAACTGACATAGAAGATGATATCGTGCTAATAGGATAATGATTGGGAAATCTTCCAGAGCATGTTCCTTCTCTCCCCTCTGTCTCCTCTATCTTTCTTTCCAAAGAGGAACAGCTAATCAATTTAATTTTAATTTTTTAAATTGAAAAGTTTTTGCACAAACAAACCCAATGCAACCAAGATTAGGAAGGAAGTTTCCCAGAAAACTGGGAAAGAATTTTTGCAACAAGTGTCTGTGATAAAGGCCTCATTTCTAAAATATATAGAGAACTGAGTCAAATGTACAAGAATACAAGTCATACCCCAATTGATAAGTGGTCAAAGGGTATGAACAGGGAATTTTCAGAGAAAGAAATTAAAGCTATCTATGACCATATGAAAAAATGTTCTAATCACTATTGATTAGAGAGATGCAAATCAAAGCAACTCTGAGGTACCACATCGCACCTATCAGATTGGCAAACATGACAGAACAGGAAGACAATAAATGTTGAAGAAGATGTGGTAGAGTTGGAACACTAATTCATTGTTGGTGGAGCTGTGAGCTGATCCAGTCATTCTAGAGAGCAATTTGGAACTATGCCCAAAGGGCTACAAAATTGTGCATACCCTTTGACCCAGCAATATCGCTTTTGGGACTGTATCCCAAAGAGATCATAGAAATGGAAAAGGGTCCCAAAGGTACAAAAATATTTATAGCAGCACTCTTTGTGGTGGCCGAAAACTGGAAATCGAGGGGATGCCCATCAACTGGGGAATGGTTGAACAAGTTGTGGTATATGAATGTAATGGAATACTATTGTGCTATAAGAAATGATGAGCTGGAAGACTTCAGAGAAGCCTGGAAAGACTTTTATGAACTGATGCTGAGTGAAAGGAGCAGAACCAGGAGAACTTTGTACACAGCAACAACCACAGTGAGCGAGGAATTTTTCTGGTAGACTTAGTACTTCATTAAAATGAATGGACTTAAAAAATTTCCAATGGACTCTTGAGGCAAAACGCTTTCCACATCCAGAGAAAGAACTATGGAATTGGACTGCAGATAGAAACAGATGATTTTCCTTTGTGTTATGTTTTGTTTTGTTTTATGGCTTCTCCCATTCATTTTAATTCTTCTATGCAACATGCATTTAATAGGAATATGTGTGTAGAACCTATATATAAGATTGTATGCCATCTCAGGGAGGGAGTGAGGAGAAATTGGGGAATGAGAGGGCGGGAGTGGAAAAAAATCTAAGATATATGGAAGTGATTGTTGAACACTAAAACAAATAAAATAATTCAATTAAAAAAATCTTTTTTCAAAAGTTCAAGGAAGTGACTGGGGGGTCACTATTTTGGGCTTGGTTTTGACCATAAGGACATTGGTTGCTTAACTGGAAAGGAGGGGAATTTGGGAATAGGACTCTCCATCATGGAATCCATGACAGGTAAGGAGAGGAAAGACAAGCCTCAGCTGATGCGCACAGCTCTCAATGGGTTAAGGCAAAGGATAAGTAGGATCCATGAGAGATTCAAGCTTCTCCAGATCCCAACAGTAGTGCCTGCAATGAGGAGGAAAAGGGAGCGCTACCAAGGTGCCCAGTAAAGAAGGCAGAGGGGACTGACAGACAGAGGAGAAGCAAACAGCTGGATGTGAATACAGAAGCAGTCACAGCCTTGTAGGAAGAGCACCACAGCCTGAAGCTTGGACACTAAGATGAGAAGGGGCGAA
This sequence comes from Notamacropus eugenii, assembly GCF_028372415.1. Taxonomy (NCBI): domain Eukaryota; kingdom Metazoa; phylum Chordata; class Mammalia; order Diprotodontia; family Macropodidae; genus Notamacropus; species Notamacropus eugenii. Next base: position 523,105,657 of record NC_092873.1, read on the forward strand.
GGGGTGGCCTGGCTTTTGTAAAACAAACAAAAAACACCAAACCATTAAGGTTCAGAGAGCATTTTTAAAGGATGCTTGAGACCACAGCTTAGGAGAGGGCATGACAGTCTCCCCAGGAACAAATGCCAAGGGCCCTGAGCTGGCACCCTCCACTCTCTACCTGCTTCCATGCAGGCCTGTGGCGGCCCCTCGTGCTTCACTAGCGATCGGGCAATAGCCGATCTGTGTTCTGGAAAGACTGACTTAGGTGGGATTGAAGTGACTCAGGACTTCCCCGGAGTGCACCTTAATGAGGATTTGTGATTAGGGCAAAGGATATACTTTCAAGACAGCATAGGAGACTTTAAAGCAGTATTTTCTCCATTATTTTCTCCTCTTCCTTATTATTTTCACTATTATTATTATTCTGACTACAAACGTCATGCCCTTTTGTCCATGACAGGCTGCACCAGGAGATTACAGTGCTCAAATGAGAGACAGGAAGGCCACTCAGAGATCACATAATACAACCTAGAGGTGACTGAGTTTAAGGATGGCACCGAGAAAATAGTCTTTTTGGCAAGTGTACATTATGCATTCAAACAACATGGCCAGTCCATCAGACTTGCGCTCTCTGGAGCATAGTTTGAATACTTGGCAGTTCAGCTCAAGCAAGGACTTCAGCATCTGGTACCTTATCCTGCCAGGTGATCCTTAGAATTTTTCTAAGACAGTTCAAGTGGAAGCGATTCAGTTTCCTGGCATGGTGCTGGTAGACTGTCCATGTTTCACAAGCATATAACAATGAAGTCAGCACAACGTATCTGTAGACCTTCAGTTTGGTAGTCAGTCTAATACCTCTTCTCTCCCAAACTTTTCTTCGGAGCCTCCCAAACACTGAGCTAGCTCTGGCAATATGTGCATTAACCTCATTGTCAATGTGTTCATCCCTGGAAAGTATACTACCAAGGTAAGTGAATTTATCCATAGCATTCAAAACTTCTCCATTTGTTGTAACCAATGGTTCCATGTATGGATGGTGTGGTGGTGGCTGATGGAGCACCTGTGTTTTCTTGGTGTTAATTATTAGGTCAAAATTAGCACAGGAAGCAGAGAATTGATCCATACTTTGCTGCATCTCAGCTTCAGAGGCTGCACTGAGTGCACAATCATCTGCAAACAGAAAACCGTGCCCCAACACTCCCTCCACTTTGGTCTTGGCTTGTAGCTTTTTCAAATTGAAGAACTTGCCATCAGTATGGTTGTTGACCTTGATGCCATGTTCATTCTCATTGAAAGCATTTGTCAACATGGCTGAAAACGTCATGCTTAAAAAACATGGGAGCAAACACACAGCTCTGTTTCACTCCATTGGTGACTGGGAAGGCAAGAGAACTTTGTCCATTATCCAGAACCTGGGCAAACATGCCATCGTGAAACTGATGTACAATATTGATGAACTTCTACGGGCAACCAAATTTTGACATAATTTGACAAAATTTGACATGATAAGCCCTCACAACTAACAGTGTCAAAGGCCTTGGTCAGATCCACAAACGTTGTGCACAGACCTCTATTCTGCTCCTGGCATTTGTCCTGGAGTTGTCAGGCAGCAAACAGTATCCACTGAAGAGTGATGACAGTAGAGACAGACCTTCTGTTGGGGAGGAGCTTGGGACCATCAAAAGAGCTGCTGTTTCCCAAAGACAATCTAGTCCCTTCTCCTCCAGCTCCATTCTGGCTGCCCACGCTTGCTCCTAGATCCTCTAATTCTTTTCTTATAATATTTTTAATCTCAGTAAAAGAATTCAGAATCAGACCTTCAATCACAGCCTTGCCAGCCTCCGGGGTCGAGCATCTCTGTACCAGGACGGTCCTCAGGCAGTGGGGATATCTGATTTACTGGAAGCTCCCAAGATGGAAGGACAGACCCTGGCAGAATTTTCTCTCTGCCACCAGAGGCTCCAAAGTCAGGATTCACCTCCACACCATAATGGGGCACCAGAAGGGGACCTGGGTACAGGCATGTGCACCTACTTTTCTTAGCACTGTTCAAGTTACTGTGGAGTTGTATGTAACTAGTATTTAGGCAACAAAGTATATTGATTTTTTTTTCATTTTTTTCAGACTAGGATTCTTTCTGATTTCATTCTACACTTGCTAGGTCATCCCTCTCTAAGCAGAACACCTCTGTTGACAGGTAGCAGGTGCTTGGTTTTCAGGCCAAAGTGCCAAGTTCAATCAAGATGGGACACCTAAAAATCCAAACATATTTCAGTGACCCCCAAGAGGCTGCTCCCCACGGGCCACAGAAATATAGACCCCTTACACTGACGTTCAAGGTCCTCCACCATCTGAACCTCCATTATCTACTAACTACTCCTCCCCAGGGAACCCACCAACTGGGGTCTCGGTGCACTCCATACAGGGACTCGCTCCCACTGTTGCCCTCCTAGGGGAAGGGTCTTCCCCCTTCTCTTTGTTTTCAGACCCAGCCCCCTTTCTCAGGATTCAGCTCAGTCACCACATCCCCATGAGCCCATCTCTGCCCACTGCCACCACTGCCCCCAAGTCCCGTTCTTTGAAAGTGTGCAGCACTAGATCCCTTTAACTCATTCCAGTAGCCCCAGTCTCCATAGGGGTGTGCCTTCTACTCCCAGACTAGATTTCAACATCCTTGAGGACTAAGGGGTCTTGTATTCCTACTGGACTACTTAAGGCACCCAGAGGAGAACAAGGCTCACAGTACACTTAGTAATCATGTGCAGAATTAATGGATTTTGGATGAGAGTCAAAGCAGAAAATGTTCTCCAACAGAATGTCCTGTCACCTGATCATCACCTATATCTAGAGATGCTGACGTTCCCTGTGGGGATGAGGAGGATCACAGTGGCATTCCTGTGACCCAAGTGTTAGACACTGGTAAGTAGTGGCCCAGACATATGAGGCCTCAGAACAGGCCTCCAGGGCTGTCAGACCAGCTCCCTCTATCTCTGCAGTCTCTCTTGAATTTATTTACTTTAAAATAACTTTGGCCTTATGGACAAAGTAAAGTCTTTTCCCTTCCCCAAGGCTTCCTGGAATCCTAACAACAACATGGAAACAGCAGAAAATCAAACATCTCTAAAAGAACTTCCTCCAAATCAATCGTGTTCCCGGAGCACTCATCCTATGACCAGCCCATCAGTAACACAAGACAAGGCTCTATTACTTGTCCAATTTCTCTGTGTTCTGGCGCCAATGGGTCATGTCCTTCCTCCACCTCAGGTTTTCTTGGCTTCCGAAGGCACTTCCTGACGGGCTTCTCTCTGCCAAGTGAATGGAAGAACCAATCTGTAAATGGGATTTCCATTTGAACCATGCACATGTTTGCTTGCAAATGTACGGAAACCTGCACTAGAAAATTCATTTTACTCAGCGTTCTACACTTGAAAGCTCTGCTGAAACACCTATCATCACTACAGTTACAAATCACCTCTATAATCACGTGAAATGCAGTTTTTAAAAGGCAGTATAGGAACAAATTAAACTTGCAAAGAACAAAATGTGACCATTTTTGGAATCACAGTGTTTCCTTCACTCATCTTACAGTGACGCATCTTGACCCACATTTCTCACGGGTTGTGCTGGTTCCTATCTAACGCTTCTCCTTGTGTCCACACCTGTGGCCTTGGGCAGTGATGGATACAAAGCAGGCCTTCAATAAAGACTGGCTGCTTCCTTAGCTATGTTAATGGGAGTCAGAAGGACTCTGATGTTTTTAGAATACCACCTGAAGCACATGTTGTCTCTCTGTGGTTGGTGTTAGAAGCAGAACAGCATAGAGCCCCTCCAAAGGACAGAAACCCACCCACCCAGTGCCAAATAGTTTACACAATTGTCTCCATCCAGCATTCAGCTGCCAAAGTGACAAAGCATGACATGTTTTATGAGTTTACTTTTTTTTTAAAGAAACACTTGGCCAAATTATCTAGACCAGGCCAAACTGTAATAATTGGCTAATTTCATATTTAAATTCTTAGAGGAAAGTTATCACAGGTGCCTAATAAGTTAGAGTAATTCATATTAATTAAGGATCAGTAAACTTGGCCTCCATATTTCTTTCTTCTTCAGACCAAGGTAAAAGTCTCTTTTTGATATAAAACTATTCCTTCTCAGAATTTAAAAGTATACGTAAAATAGCCTGTTTCTTGGCTACAATCCCCCTCTTCTGCAGGAAGCCTTTATCAACTGCCCCTAATTTCAGTGCCCTCCCTCTGTTAATTCTTTCCCATTTTTCTAGTACAGAGCTTGCTTGTACATCACTGTTTGCCTCTTGTCTCCCCCAGAGGGACTGTGAGCTCCTTAAGGCTAGGCTGTCCTTCTGTGTATCCCTAGCACTTAACATAGTGCCTAGCACATAGGAGAGACTTGAGAGATGTTTGCTGACTGACTGAGAACCTCTCTCAGCCTCAGTTCCCTTATTTGTGAAATGGAGAGAACAATGCTTTCCTCCAAGGGGAGTTGTGAGGTTCAGAGGAAGTCAGGCATGGAAAGGCATTCACAAACTTTAGAACCCTACGTAAAGATCAGCTACTGCTGAGTTGGGAGCTTTGGTCAGGCCTAGGCTGGATCTGGCGGCTCCCAAGTCTCTTCCACATGAAATGCTGCAAGTGCAGGTGGTCACAGTGCACAGAGGAAGGAAAAGAGGACCAAAGGCTGGACCATAGGGGTCACCCGTGCTAAGGTGGTGACACAGAGAAGAAAGAGATCCAGGCCAATGCAGAGTCTCTGACATTAACAAAGCAGAGGGATCTGATCCAATCCAATCAGCAACTGCCAAGTACCTGTTCATGTAAGTCACCAAAAGGACTGAGCCAAAGACAGTCTAGTGACCCTCAAAGGAGGACAGGGTAGCAAACAGGAAGCATGAGATGCTATAGAGAGGGCCAGGAAAATGGGTCCCACTTTGGTCATGCTGAGACATGAACCAGAGACAAGCAGGCTGGGTCCAGACATCTGAGAAGCGGCTGAATGCCCAGTGGCCTACTGCTCAGGTCAGCCTGAGGAGTCTGGCAGGTGACACTGGAACCCAGGGGAGCTGGGAGGTCAGCCTCTTTTTTGTGACCTCCATGACCCCCTCAGTATCCAGTGCCACGGCCACCACCTCCAGGAAGCCTTCCCTGATGATCCTTCTGGAGACCCTGCCCAGCACTCACTCACCTCCTCTCGGGGGTGTGTTCTGTAAATTATTTGGGGAGGAGTCATATTGTCCCAGTGGGCTGGCTGAGCTCCATGAGCAAAGGAACCCCGTCCAATTTACTGGTCCTTTTTCTCTTCTAGTGCTAATACAGCATTCAGTGCTGGCACCAAGGACGGGCTGCCCAGGCACTGCTCCAGGACAAGGCTGGGTCTTGGGAGAGAAGAAGGGTGGGCTTTAGGCATCCCAAGAGATCACCACCAACAACTGTGGCTTATTCTACCTTCTGGTAGAAGTGACGGGTATGGCAGGGAGCCAGTCCATAAGCAAGGACTCTGTCCACACAACAAACTGAGGAGGGGGAGGAGCTCTGGTGTTTGTTCCCTAGCTAGGAGAGAAAAGTCCCTTTTATGAGAAGATGCAATCACTATATTTGGTGGGGGCAGACTGGGGAAATGATGAGGCAGAGAATTCAAAAGACTGTATCAAAGATCTGTGGGGGAAAATATTGGGAGAGCCGAGTTCAGCAGAAAAATGCACAAAGAAAAATTCTGGAAGTTGCCAGTACTAAGAAAAAAAGCCAGTCAAAGAAATACATATGCACACGCCAATCAATCTAATCAGTAAGCATTTATGAAGACCTACTATGTGCCCGCCTCTGGGCAACGCGCGGGGAACTCAAAACAAAACATGAGCAGTCTTGCCTCAGGAGACAACGAGAGCACATAAATTGGTATCGTGCACACGTATCAGAATCACATACAAAATAAATACAGGGTATGGGGAGGTGGGCAAGGCTGAGTGGGTCAGAAAAGGCCTTGTCTAGCAGATGTTGCTGCAGAATGGCCATGCCCCAAGATGCTCACCTAATGAAGAGTACAGACCCTCCCCAGCAAGGGAGCTCCGGGCTACCTACCAAGCTGCCCTCGGCTTCGACGCACCATTTCTTGCCTGGCTCCAATGCTTCCAAGGATGGCTTCTTCAAGCTTGGCTCTCATGTCTTTGGATTTCTTAAAGGTCAAACTATTCATCCTTTCAAAGACCTTTTTTCCCTAAAGTGGAAGCACAATACAACAGGGATATGCTGGAGAAAGGACCTCTTTCTCCTCTCTCCTCTTCTTCTCCTCCTTCCTCTCCTCCTCCCACTCCCCCTGCCCCTCACACAATGAGCCCAGGACTGCAGGCTCCCCACCTACTTTGTACTCGAAGCAAGACACACAGAGGTAGAGCAGATCTAGTAGTCGGTTGAGCTGCAGGACCGAGAGGTCTGTGAACCACTTCTGCAGGACCGTCTCATCGGCATTCTTGAGGACCCACAGCAGGCAGATGAGAAGACTCCTGCTTGATTCTGCTGAAAACATGGAGTGCTGTCGGCCGCTCTGAAAGCAAGGAGAAATAGAACAGACCATGCCGATGGCGGTAACTCACTGTTTTCTTTTCTCAAATTAAGTTCTGATTAGTTAAGTACATTAATACAAATAATTCAGGTCTTGTGATTTCATCAGCAGGGAAACTCCCTGAGTGGGACCCCCCAACCCCCAATCACAGACGCTGCTCTATCGAAAATGTCTATTTTTGGAGAGCTGCCCGATGCCCCTGAGCATCATCAGAGCGCAGAATCAGAAACTGAAAATACAAAATGATGGGGGGAGAGTCCATGACTTCCCCAAGATCCCACAGCTCAAATCGGAGGCAGTGTGCAAAGCCGGGTCTTCTAGACACCATGGCCAGCCCTCTGACCCTGCGCCCCAAGCTACAATGTATGATGAACTTGTATGACAGGTGATGGTTACTTAGACTGGCCTTTCAAGGGGGCTTGGGACCATGACTTCATGTCCCTGCAAAGGGCTGAACAAAGAAGAAACAGCTTAGTCTGTAATATGCATTTCAGAATGGAAGGAGACTGGGCGAGAGCCTTGTTTTCTTTCTTTAAGGCAATCTACGACGACAATTCATAACAGCTGAAAAGTGAGTGAAGAAAACGAGAAGAAACGTGAACAGATATCTAATAAACATAAGACATCATCCAGCAGCAAAAGAAAATGGAATAAAGGCAAAGGAGCTCCCACACATACACACCAAAAACAGGGCGGCTAGGGGGCACAGTGGATTGGAGTCAGGAGGACAGGAGTTCAAATCTAGCCTTAGATCCTTGACTGGGCGACCCTGGACAAGTCACTTAACCCTGAATGATGATGATGAAGAAGAAAGAACAAGAGAATCCCCGATTCCTCCAAGCCATGGTTCCTAACTCAGCCACTTCTCTCATCACAACCTTTGGTTTGTACTCACTCTCAGACAGTTTGGACCATCCAACTCTACCCCTGCCTTCAGGTTAAGCTGCCCCTTCATAAAAATTAAGGCCCTGTAGGACTGATCTCTCAAATCTGTTTTGATACAGTCATAAAAGCTGGTTATTCTGCCCCCAATCAGGAGGCAGCATTTCAGAGATATCACTGCATTGCTGTACACAGGCCATTTCCACAACTGACCTGTTCAGTGCTACATGGATGTCCATGGCTGGATCTAACTGCCACCCACACAGAGGCAGCACAGCTGTATAGGGAAAACACTTTCAGTCTTCCCGACAGCTTCTCCACTGAAGCGGAATGCTGCCTCTGTGGCAGTTCTGAAGTGGACATGGAAAGCTTTGTTGGTGTTTAGGCAAAACATTGGGGATCTCTATTTTTTTCTCTCCAGTTTTATGCTACTTGAGGTCATCAGGCACAGGTTTACTTTCACCTTTCTCTGGCTTCTTTCAAAGTATAAAGTAAGAAATCTCTAATGACTTTTATCTTTTTTTATTACAAACCTAACCAGAAACACAAACATTTTAATACACAAAGAACAGAAGAGAGAAGAGTCCAAGAAGCCACAAGCTTCTAACCCACATGTTTTCAAAAGAAAGGATGGACTGAATTTAACCTGAGAGCAAACAGAATCTTTCTGCTTGGCTTGTTGCCTTTTCAATTTTCTCCCATGTATTTTTAAGGTTTCTTCAAACATTTTTCTTCCCTTCCCCACCTCCTTCCCCATCATGCACTACGTCACACATGAGAGCTAGATTCTAGATTGGTCCAGATTCTTCCTCTGGTCCAGACCCCTCACATCTGGGATCATGCTTTTTTGATCACATGCCACATTTTCTCTCAGAGATTTTAGGCATCGTGACCTACTAGTGCTTCTTAAAATGTGAGTCACAGCCCATACAGGGCCATGAAAAATTTGGCAAAAATAAAGGTTTCTGAAAGCACAACGACCAAAAATTAACTAAAAATCAAGCGTGTGATGGATCTGAGGCATTTCTAGCAGTGCCTGCCCAAGCTGCATCACACAAGTGCACTGCAGCCTTGGTTCTGAACACACAGCATGGGCACTTGGTGCCATTAGGCCACACCATGCCAACTAGGGGTCACAAGTGGGAAGAATTGAAGATGCCCTAATTCAACCAATGCCAGGGCAGGTCACATAAAACATTTTAGTTTTAGAAAATACTACTGTATTTTCTCTAAAGGGAAAGATGGTTTAGAAATCTGCTTTAGTCCTCTTTTAAAGAGTGGGGGAAAACACAGCCTGGAGTGAATATATCATTTTTTTAAACATAAAAAAGTTATTTCCTTATACAAATGAAAGGATATTTGTCATACTTACCTCACTCAGACAAAAAAAATCTCAAAGCTGATAAAGAATAGGCCCTAAACAAGTATTTTGGGCTAATAAATGACTGAAAACAGGCCTACATAGTATCAAATCTCAGGTCTCATCCTCTAACTTGGGGGTCCTACACAACATGTTTCCCAGAGTCGCTGGACCAACTGCCCATCCCAGCAGGGGCTCTACTGTCCTTCTGTAGATCAGTATTTCCATAAAAGAAGTTTCAGTTATGTTTTTATACCGAAGATGTCAGCAGAAAACTGCTGGGCCTTGCAAGCTGGGGGACCGGCGCACCAGCGATTGCCATGGCCACCGTCTGGCTTATCATATTTCCACCCTCACTTTCATAATCCTCAATTGCCACACAGCTCGGCCTTCCTCGCTGATTGTGAGTCTCTGGAGAGAGTCCAAAAGAAATAAACATCACATGTAAGTTCTGTATCTCCTTTCCCCTCACTGCTGCTACCACCTGCTCACCCCTCTGCAAAACACTGTGTGCATTAACTACTGCAGGAGCCCCATCTTCAAAGCTAAAATTACTGGGAAAAACGGAAATCTGCAGGAAGAGTAAAGGAGAACTCTCCCTCTTAGGGGAAGGGAGTCTGGTCTGGTGCTCAGAATACCCCACTGGGAATTCAGGCCCCAAGGGGCACTGCTTCCATTCAACGCAACTCTGCTGTCCTGAAATATTAAATGACAACAACTGCTTGGCATTTACAGCTTTTCAGCTGGCCAAACTCTGGATACCCTCTCCACTGCCTTTCACAAGACTCTGAGGGTTTCGCTGGGGTTTTTGTTTCTTTTGGACCAGTGACTTCCTTGGTGTTGGGAGCTCGGGGTGGGTGACAAAACAGCCGTGCCTGGATCCACACAGGCAGGGAGCTGAGCCAGGCCTCCTGATTCTGACCGTGGCCCTCCACAGATGAAGCCAAGTCAGGGCCAGCGAGGCAGGCAGTGGGAATCATCCGACAGAAGTGCACAGCCAAAGCAGCAGCACTCTGAGAGTTCTTGTAAAACCAACGGCTGTCTTCAGAGGAGGAATGAGCCTCACAAAGAGTTGCTTTTCTGGGTGCCAATGGACACCAGAATCGAAAGCAAAGCCAACCAGTTTTACTTGGCCATTTTGTAGAACTCGCTTTATTGAGCCTGAGAGAGGCTTCATGACCTGGGCCATTTTTCTTTCAGATTTTCTTCAGATGATACAAACATATGCATTCTGAAATGCTGGGTACAAAGGGGGATTTTAGATGGGATCTTTTACATTCAATTTCTATTTAAAGAAACTTTTCACTTCTAAACTGAAGATTGTTAAAGCATATGGAAAATCACCTCCTAACTTACCACTTGGACAAATGTATTTTTTACATGAGATTCTTTTAAAATAAAGCATACATGTACACCCCTCCATGACCATCTTAAACTGTAAAGCACAGTTTTAAGGGAAAGGTATAACTGACTTTACCACCAAGAAATAATAAATTAACAGGCCATATAATAAAAGGCTGAATTTCAGAACAAATTAACTGCTTGCTTCTTCCCAGGTGGGAATGTGCATGACAAGCAGTCTTCAATGTAACAGATACCTGTGAAATCGTACAGCTGAGGCACAGTTTCCATGATGATGCCAATCAAAGGCAGATAGAGCATGGCCACCCTGGCCTTTACCTGGGGGTCAGAGTACCGCGGGTCTGAGTCATGGCTGGACAGTAAGTTGTGTACCATGCTGATAACCTTCTTATGCAATCCAAACAAACTATTAAAGAAAGGGAAGGGAGGTCACAGAGATTAGCAGACATCTGGAAAACAAACAATACTTTGCAACAGAAGCACTAATAGAAAAACCAGGAGCAAATCTTTTTTTCCCTCTAGCTAACATTACACACACACTACATATTCTTATAAAGCATTTCTAATATAGAATGAAAATGGGCCCATTTACAAAAAAAAAAAATTAGAAGAAAAACTATAGTGAGGTCATTGAGCTTCAGGTTATTTACATGAGGTGTTCATGGCAAGGATTGAGAGAGAACACACAAAGGTGCCACCTGGTCCATGATTCTAAAAAGGAAGAAAGAGTCCCGAGTGAAGGAAAATTCACAGACTTTGTCACATGAACCTAGAACGGCTCCAACTGCTTGAACCCAGGCCTTCACTTATAGCACAACAGTATTCCATTACAATCATATACCACAACTAGTTCAGACATCCCCCAACTGAAATAACTTCACATTTTTTGCCACCACAAAAAGAGCTGCTATAAATATTTCTGTACAAATGGGTTCTTTTCCCTTTTCTTTGATTCCTTTGGGAAACAGACCTAGTAGTGGTACTGCTGGGTCAAAGGGTATGTACAATTTTATAGCCCTTTGGGCATAGCTTCAACTTGCTCTCCAAAATGGCTAGACCAGTTCAGAACTCCAGCAAGTGTATTGGTGTTCTTATTTTTCCATATTTCCTCCAACATTTATCATTTTCCTTTTCTGTCATGACAGCCAGTCTGATAGATGTGAAGTAGTATCTCAGAATTACTTTAATTTATTTTTCCCTAATTAGTAGTGATTTAGAGCATTTTTTCATGTGAATACTGACAGCTTTGATTTCTTCTTCCGAAAACTGTTGATTCATATCCACTGACCATTTATCAATTGGGGAATGGCTCTTATTTTTATAATTTTGGTGTAGTTTCCTGTATATTTGAGAAGTGAGACCTTTTTTTAAACCAATTTCCTGTTTTCCTTTTAATTTTTGCTGCATTACTTTTGTTTGTGCAAAAGCTTCTTAATCTCATGTAATCAAAATTATCTCTTGCATCTTGTAATTTCCTCTATCCCTTGTTTGGTCCTATGTGCTTCTCTTATTCATGGGCTGGTATATTTTTTCATGTTCCCTTAATTTACTTATGATACCCCTTTATATCTAAATCATTTATCCATCTTAACCTTATCTTGGTATATGATTTGAGATGTTGGTCTGTGCCGAGTTTCCACCAAACCACTTTCTAGTTCTCCCAGTAATTTTGTGTCAAGTGTTGAGTTCTTACCCCAAAAGTTTGAATCTACGGATTCATCAACCACGAGATTACTATGGTCATTTACCATCGTGTATTGTGTACTAATCTATTCCAATGCTCTCCCTCTCTCTTTCTTAGCCAATACCAGATTGTTTTGATGCCGGCCACACTGTAGTATTGTTTGAAATCCAGAATGACTAGGCTACCTTCCTTCACATTTTTTTCACCGACTCTAAATATTCTTGACCTTTCGTTTTTCCAGATGAATTTTACTATTTTTTCTAGCTCTATAAAATAATTCTTTGGTAGTCTGTTATGACACTGAATAGGTAAATTAACTTAGGTAGAATTGTCATTTTATCATATTGGCTTGGCCTAACCACAAGCAATTAACATTTCTCCACTTGTGCAGGTCTATCTTTAGTTGTGTGAAAAGTGTTTTGTAATCGTGTTCATATAATCCCTAGGTTTCTCTTGGCAGGTAGACTCCCAAGTATTTTACATTGTCTGCAGTTATTTTAAATGAAATTTCTCTGGGAGTCTATAAAAACACTGATGATTTTTGTGAGTTTCTTACATATTCTGCAATTCTGATAAAATTGTTAATTGTTCCAACTAGTTTTATTGAAATATGCTGTCTAGACTCCTTCTTTGACCATGGCTTTCAGGTAATCCAATAATTCTTAAATTATCTCTTCGTGATCTATTTTCCAAGTCAGTTGTTTTTCCAATGGGAAATATCAATTTTCTTCCATTTTTTCATTCCTTTGACTTTATTTTACTGTTTCTTGATGTCTCATGGAGTCATTAGCTTCCATTTGTCCAATTCTAATTTTTAAGGTATTATTTTCTTCAGTGAGCTTTTGTATCTCTTTTTCCATCTGGCCAATTCTGTTTTTTTTTAAGGTTTTTTTGTTTTGTTTTTTACTATTTTGGGGTGACTTTTTCCAATATATTGTCTTTTCATTATTTTCTTCCCTTTCATTTCATTACCTAATTTTTTTCTCCTATCACTCTGATTTTGAAAATAATTTTTTAAACTCTTCTAGGAATTCTTGTCAGGATTGTGTCACATATTTTTGTATATTTTTTCTTTGATACTTTGCTTATAGCTGTTTTGACTCCACTATCTTCCTATTAGTTTGTGTCTTGATCTTCCCTGTCACCACAGTAGCTTTTTATGGTCAGGTTCTTCTTTTGTTTATTTACTCATTTTCTCACCCTAGTTATTGAGGTGGAACTTTATGTTCATGGTGGGCTCTGTTCCCAGCGTGGCAGGTGGAGGAGCACTATTTCAAGTTTCAGGCTTTTTTGAACTGCTGTTTTCAGAGCTATTTCTGAAAGTTTTCAGTGTTTCTAAGTGGTGCGGCCTAGTCAATATAGATATAGTCTTGGTTTGTACCTGGTCCTTACCCAGGAAGGGTCCCTGATACCTTGGGATTACATTTGATCTGCCCCTCAGGGTCCCTTCTCCCTTGGGAACAGAAGCGATAATGCCCCTCAGGTTCCCTGATTCCTTGAGGCTAGAAGTGACACTGCCCCCTGAGGGTTTCCATTCCTTTGACTGAAAGTGTTCTTCCTCCTCTCTGCCTTTGAAATACAGCTCAGAAGTGGTACTGAAAATGGAGCTGCCAAATAGTACCTGGTCCTACATCTAGTGCTAGCATGGGGGCACCCTATAATCTCTTTCTGAGAATTTGCCAGGTCTCCCTACCATCTCTTAATTGAGAGTTCTGGAAGCTGCTGTTGCTTGAATCTCTACCACCAACTCCCACCGTTGGTGTTTTCATCCACTTGGGTTCCAGGGTGGCCTCCTCCCCTATGTCACAGATCCCTCATTCTGACCTCCTGTTGTCTTGGATTGGGAGGATGTCTTACTCTGACCTTTTCTTGGTTTGCCACTCCAGAATTCACTGTGAAGGGCAAAGGGCAAAGGGATGAGCTCAGCCTAAGGCTCTGCATCTCAACAGACAAGGGGAACTGTCAGTGGTTCGAGCAAGCTGTTTGGTTCGCTCTGAATACCAGCATCTGCAAAAAGGGCTTCTGCTGATACAGACTGATGTCACCAGCATCTGACATTCCACTAGATGAGGGCTCTGAGTAACACACATGCCCCCTTTTTTTTTTAAAAGAAATGATTCTTCTTTCTGGCCTGAAAAGAACTCTGAATAGAATGCAGAGTGGAGAGAGGGGTCAGTCTTTACCAATAGTAGTGCAGGAGTAATAGATGCTTCACAGACAAAGCTCAAGTGAGAAAACTCTCAGTGTTCTCTCTCCAGGCTCCACTCCTGGCTCTTTGGACATTCCCTACAGGGCTACTTTGTCCCTGGGCTTCTCACCCTGGACTTTGGCTGTCTCTTCGGATTGGCTGGCTCCTCCCAAAACCTCCACTTTAGGGAGAGTGCCCAGGCTTACCTGAGGGCAGGGACCTTTCTGCTTCTACTTGCATTCTCGGCGATTAGGCTTGCGCCTGGCACACAGCAGCTGAACCAGAATCTGAACTCAGTTCCAGACTACAAAGAGACAGGAGGGACATTTCTTTGCCCACTCTGTTCCTGGTAAAGACTGACTCACTCACCCATCTGCATCAGGATCTAAAATGATTGCCAGTTCAGTCAGCACAAGTCCCGCCAGATAATGCTGCTGACGGAAGGGTAGGGACAGCTCAAACATGTTCGCTGTCTTCTGGTCTTGGACATTTGTGGAAAAGCCAGAGCTCTGTGGAAAAACCCAAGGAGACAGCATAAGAAGGGCAGAGCCAAAGGAAGGGGACCCTCATCTTCAGGGGAGAGAATTAAAGGGGCCTTGATCTGACCAGCCCATCTCCAAGTTTCTTTTATTCTTGGTGAGAACATTTTTCACTTAAAAAAATTATTTTCAGAGCAATAATATACATATAAAAGCACACACATAAATCCACACAAAAATACACACATAAAAACAAACACCAAAACCCCCTTTCTCCCAGATTTGTTTAATGATTTTCCTCAGAGTGCAAAAGAAACACTTGTAAACTCTGAGATCATTTCCAGAAAAATCATGAACTATTTAAAGGGAACTTCACACACTAACGGGTGTATTCACTTCCTGATCCCTTCAGAGTTCAGCAGGGAGAGACCAAGAAAGAAAATGATCACATTTGCTTGGCAAATGGTTACAAGTATATTCAAGAAGTTTTAACTGATCTCATTTGCAAAATATTTTCATTTCTAATAAACATATTTTTGCTCCTGATGGTTAAACCCATGAATGACTGGATTTTCACATGACTTATAGAAAACTGTCATCATGAATTTACTATTTTCAACAAGAAAACATCTCTGAATTCCTAACTAAAATTAAAATTTAGTATGTGTTCTGGTGACCTTTGAAATGATGATTTGCAAGTGAATTTATGTGATAGTCTAACATTAGTCAAAAAAAGGAAAAGATTATATAAAATAATAAAATAATAATGTTAACTTTTATTTAAGTGAGGACACAGAAATTTATGATGATTCGCCAAGTGTTTTCCTTTTAATTCTGCTCAGTTATGTGTATTAATTAAATATGGCTTGCTTCTTTTAGGAATTTAAAAAATTATAACAATTCATACCTACACCTATAATATTAAAATAAGATTATTAGTTCTCCTTGATTCCCCAAGCGCCATCATTTCTCTATGTACTTTTGCAATCCCAATGCTGCCATAGAAGGCACAGTGCCAGAAGCATTTAGCATTCCTGAAATCAGAATTTCAAATCCCCTATGCATCCTGGAAAACTTGAGTTTGATGTTTCATTTAGAAAAACATGATTTTTCTTAGTCACAAAGCAGACACAAACTCATTAGTAAAATGAGTTAGAAAAGAGACATTTTACTAAATAATTCAAAGAAGTATGCATGAAAGTGGTCCTCTATCAAGATAGTGGTTCACAATGCATTTGAATACCAATTTCTTTCCTTTTTAAGAAAATCTACAAGTACATTTTCTTTCTCTTCCATTACATCCCAATTATGGGGAAAAAAAATCCTTGTAAGAAATATTCACAACTAAGCAAAACAAACTCTCATACAGACCATGTCCAAAGAAATACCAATATACATTTTTAAAGTGCCTACTGTGTGCAAGGACAGCAGAGGTGCTGATGATACAATGACAAAGTTAAAAAACCAAACCAGTCCCTCCCTGCACGGAGCTTCCATTGGACTAAGAATTCTAGCATGTCCTGGATACCTGGCGGGGAGGAAGGTGAGAAGCAGGGACAGTGAGCAAGTGAGCACTAACCTCGGGAGCTGGGAGGGCTTCACAGGGGTGGTGCCATAGCAGAGATGGGACGTAGAAGGTCCAGTATGGAAAACAAATAAGAGGCTAGTTTGATGGAACACTCGTGTGCTTTAATGAGCCTGGCCTGGGAACACATTTTTTTTTTTTCACTTTGAGGCCATAGTAAGTCACTGGAACTTCTCAAGTAGGAGCAGGACACAGCCAAATGTGTGCTTCAAAGAGATTATTTTGGCAGGTGAATGGAGGAGGCATTGGAGAAGCCACTTGGTAACTTGCTGGATGTTGGGATCAAGGAGAGCAAGGGAAGAGATAAGTGGAGAATGAACACCAGGTGGTATCTCCACTAGAAAGAAGGAAGTTTAGAAGAGGGCCAGATTTTGTTGGGGAAGATGCCAAGTTCCATCTTGGACGTGTTGTATGTGGGATGCCTATGGAACATCATCCAGCTGGGAGAGCTGATGTAGGAAACGGTGAGTGGGGGCCTCAGAAAAGAAAGGAAAGGTCAATACCCAGATCTGAGAAGGGCCTGAATCCTTGGTCATGGTTGAGGTGATTAAGAGAATATGGCAGGAGAGATGAGGGCCCAAGCAGAGATGTGAGCAGCACGAAGGGTTAGGAGGCAGACCATGGTTCTTGTCAGGAAATGCAACATTGTTCTATAATAGCTCCAGAATAACGACCCAATGGAGTTCTAAACAAAGCCTCCAACTCAAGTTTTCCACGATGCATACAACATTCGATATTCTGATTTCGGGAATGCTAAAACTCTTTCAGAGACAACCCAAAGTCCATTAACATTCAGAAGTTAATGCGCCTGGACCAACATTTTCTTTGTGGTAACAAATGTGAATTTTTCCTTCCATTCTTTCTCCTTCCTGCTTTCTCTGGCTTTGACTTTTCCTTTGTTTTTTCAGGGCTCTTTCTGAATCAATCTGGTTTGGTTCCTCATTGCTTCTCACCTGGATCATCCCAGCCAAAGTCACCTTCCTAAAGGATGCCATTTCGTATCCCACTCACTGAGGTCCAAGGGATCAAATATACACGGAGCCCCCTCTGACACTTAATCTTTCTCACAACCTTCTCTAACTTCCTTTTCCTGTCTTCTTTGATTCTGCTCCTCTGTGTGCTTTCCTATCCAGATCCAACTAGTCTTTCTGCCCTTCCACGACATGCCCTCCTTTGGCCTCAGCCTCTTTCTGAGATGCCCTCCCTCCTCCTCCCTATCCTTGGAGCTTTCAGATCAAGTGCTAGCTCCCATGGAAGACCAGTCTTGATCATCGCAGAGGCTGCCATTTCCTTCTCCACAACTTAATGTGCATGTGTGCATGTGGATGTATGTATATGTGTACGTGTGTGCGTGCATGCGCATGTGCATGTATTTCCAACAGGCAGATAGGCACAAGAGTCTGGAAGTCTGGAGAGTGGTACTACCCCAGCACCACCCCCACCACCAGATCACCAGTCCTGCTTTCAGCATACACTTTACAGTCATTATCTGGGAAACAGGTCCTGGAGACAAGGGGGCAGCCATCATCCATGGACAGGTCAGCCAATCTAACTGAAGTGTCAGGGGTCCCTGAAGGAGCCAGGCGAGTCAGATCACTATTTCTCCCTTGACTCTTTACTCCCTTTACTCCCCCCTCAGATCTTGACTGGGACAGCCCAGTACCCTGAACCTAGGAGCCTCAGTCGTCATCCTGGGAAGCCCCCCCCACAGAGATGCTGACCAGGGACTGCTCCAGAAGATGCTGTAGCTCCTGGATACCCAGAAGGGAAAGGTCTTGTGACCATGGCCCTGCCCAATAGCTCAACCTGACAAACTGATGATCTTATCAGTGAGAATGACATAGAAGAAGAGGCCTGAGCACCTGCTTTGCTGTTTCACTGTAAGGACCAGGAGACCTTTATTTCTCTCTGGCTTGTGGCTGTAATAGTACTGTACAGTCCGAGTAGACTGTAAGTCCCTATAAGCAGGGGCTGCCTGGTTTCTCCCAGTGATTGGGATACAATAAGCACTCAACAGAAGCTTTATCTGCATACACACATGCGTGTCCCCATCTATCTTACAAAGGTACGCACTGACTTCTCCCCAGCCCATAAGCTTGTTGTGGACAGGGCTGCTTAGTCTGTCTCTGTACCCTCAGCCCCTGGCACAGCACTTGGTGCACAGCAGGCAGTTCATAGAGGCTCAATGACTGACTCCTACTGGTCTACTCCCTCCTCCCTGCAGGAAGCGCTCCCCTTCACTCGCCTGAGATGTGGCAGAAGACACAGATGGGGAAGGTGAGGCCGGTGGAGTGAGCAGACTGCAGGGCAGGTTCAGGGTGACATAGTGTTCATGGCTGCAGATGACCCTCAGGAAGTCTAACCTCAAGGACACCAAGAGACTTGGGTTTGGTAGCGAATAAAGCTTCGAAGACACCTGGTGGCCAAACAGAATGGAAGATTAGTGGGAAAAGGACCCGAGGAGCAAGGGCCAGGCCCTGAGAGAAAACGTGACACTTGGGAGGGCATAGGTCTGAGTCATTCCACTCTAAGCTCCCTACATGCCCCGCTGGCGCTTGAGAGGGGAGCCCAACACATCTCACCTGCTTGTAGCAGGCCTTGACGAGGCTGAACACGAAGCCTCGGTCCATGACAGACAACAAATCGTTGAGGAAGAAGGCAAGGCTCATGTTGAGTCTTTCCACCATTTCTGTGTCCTAGAGAAGAGGAGATAGGAAAACAGAATTAAGGAGTTACTCACTAAAAAGCTTGGCTTTTCCCCAAAAGCTGGTTTTGAACAAGAATGACATCTTCCTCACCTTCTGAAACCGTGAAACAACATCACTGGCGATTGTGCTGACAAGAGCAGCGATATCATCCATGAAGCGTTCTGGAAAGCGGTTTTTCCTTGGAGCATCAAGTTTATCAGTGAAATATAAATGGTGGACCATGCTTTTTACCTGAGGAGAATGAGAACTGCCAGTCACAAACACTTATGATGAAGAGTTACAGATGCTGCAAACTCTGGGACTGTTTCCTTTCATACGACCCGATGTCAGAAAGAGCTGAAGACGTGTGACCTGGCAAATAGCCAAGCCAATCGTCCAACCCTCTGCCCTGGAAGAATGGGAAGCCCAAAGTGGCAAAGAAGAACCACGTGAACCATGTGTGTGGCCTGCTCACCATCAGTTCAAAGAAGAACCAGGCCTGCTGCAAAGCTGCCTCGCGGACACTACCGCTGCAGACGACCCACTGCAAAGCCAGCTCCTCATGGAAAAGCTGTGCAGGAGGAAATGCAGAGTTAATACAGGGCATCATCAGGCAGAGCTCGGGGGCAATGCCAACACTGGGACAAAAAATACAGAGAAAACAATGAAAAGAAGCAAAGGGAGGCACATGACCAATCCGGGGGATGCAGTGATGACGTCCATTAACGAAACGACTGTGCAACCATGTAAGACAATGGGGTGCTGGCAGCCGAAAACATTACATGGCATCTTGGAATAAAATGGAATTTTACAAGGCCAGATGGAAAGAGTCCTTAAATTGTGCCTGCAAATATAAACCAGAACTAGCTCTTGTCTGTGGCATGGAATATTTTTCACATACTTTGTGGGTACAATTTAAGTAACACCTCTGAAAATCTGGCCTTTCTTCTTCATGTTATCAGGAACATAAGTTCATTTTCAAAAAATACAAAACTCCTTCCTCATTCTTATAGAATAATGGATATGCATACAAAGCAATTTGCAAATGAGTGCATATTAATTAATATGAGAAAGGACTAACAAAACTGTGCACGAGGGAAGCAAATTAACGTATCTTACTAAGAGTGATAATTTTTCTAACTCATCTTCCTTTCCCTGGAGATGTAAACACAAAACAGAAGCAGTATTAAGGGCTGATCCATTTTTGCAGTGAAACTAAATGACTAAACTTGAATTCACCAGGCTCTGAGTAAAGAGTCAATCCCAGTGGATTATCTATCAGATAAAAGAATCTACATTTGGCAGGTGCAGCAGAACAGCCCCCAGCCCCCAGTGAGAGAGAGAGGGGAGCCCTCTAGCTGGCATTTCGGTGCCACTAGTGGAAATATTCCTATGAGCCAGCCGGCTAAAGAGCAGTGACAAATTTGATGGTGTTTTCCCCCAAAGATCAATTGTCTTCACTTGAATCTACCTTTTTAGTTGGTAAACGTCCCGTTAATGTTTGTAAGAAACTTGACGTCTCTGTGTGCGAAGACATACGATTACAACTTCGATCCATTGCCTATGGAGTGAAGATGAATGAATGATGACAGAACATTAAAGTCCATTGGGGGTGACTTTGCAGCTCAAGGATAATGTACAACTTTAAATACTTGTAATATGGTTTAATTTCTGATGTCAAAAACCAGCATTTTTTTTCTTCCTAGTAGGCTATCCACCATCTTGAGCTGCTTCAGACAGATTGACAACAACGTATAAAAAAAGTTCAAATGGACTAAAAAAAGGGTTAAGAAAATGTGGGTATCTTTATGGAACTACATATAACTATTGCTGCAAAGAATGAAACCTTCATAGTCGTAGTATGTAAACATGCACATATCCAGTGAGGGAAAACACACTTTTTTTACAGCAACATACTTCTCAACGGTCACAGAACAAATACTCGAACAATTTTGCCCAATGAACACTGACAAAGTTTGAAGGTGTTATTTTTCTTTTGGTTGGTTTGTTGGTGGGGCGCAGCCAACGTTCTACAAATCCTTGCATTAGGAATAGCCATTTGTTATGCATTCGTTGTGCCATCTGTAATGATAATTACGAGGCAGCATGTTTGGGGATCAAGTGAACTTTCCTTCCGAGCTCAAAGACAGTTGAGATGTATGTTCCATGTCATGCAGTATCTAAAAGCAGCAGGCAACTAGAATTAAAGAAGTGATTTCAACTATTTCAACTAAGTTACTACCAATTTCATCCTTTGCAACACAACACAAATCAAAACATATCTTTGCTTTTGGTTCTTCATCTTTCAGTTAAAATTCAGCTTTGGTCTAACACCATTTTTGACTCTTCAGTGTTACGTAAATATGACAACATACGAAACATTTTATGAAAGCGGTAAAATGATCAGAGACTTTAAATCAAAGTGGAAAACTGTGGTTTTGCAGACAGGAGTGAGGACCAGCCCACCAGACAGGTGATGGACCTAAAGAAGACCCAAGCTCCATAAGCAGCATCCACGGAAATATAGGTGGGAGTGGGGAAGGGGAGTGGGGGAGGAGACATCACTGGTATGGTTGGCGATATTCATGCATGCATGTGGTGGGGGAAATGTGCTAATTAAAAAAAATCATGAACTTTCCAAAATTGAGAAAAGCAAGCCACTGAAACCATAGTATGGACTAAAAAGTAACGTTCTAGAGGGAAATATCAGCAGCCAATAAAGAAACCTCTGATGCTGTAGACACCACCTGTGTTGACTCTGCACTTGGACTGGGGTTGGATCCCCATGGGGCAGCCTTTGGACCACCAGTGTTAACCCAGGAATTGGAGCGGTCTAAGCCCTAAGCATATAATAGAAAGCAGTTGGGAAAGGAAAGAAAGATTACATGTTGCATGCCATAGAGAATTCTTAAAGAAATCCAGTCTTTTAAGAATTAATGTGTTCAATGCCAACATGTCTTTCATTAGTACTGTTAAAGGAACCTACATTTTTAGGCACTTGTCAAGTACTTTACTTCATTCAAGTTATCTGATTACACCCTACTATGTAAGAGACTACAAAAACTTATTAAATAGCTTCCTGGAATAATATAACGTTCTCAATTTCTACTTATGAAAAAAAACAAACAATCTGAGACGCCAGAGACTGAAGCTTTATTTTTCAAACGGGCATGATCTAATCATTATAAAGTGAGGGCTCAGGGTACACATGTGGATGAATGGGGGGATGAAGCTGGCAGGGCCAAGGGGCGTAAGAGTGCCAAACAAGGACATTCTTGTTCTTGCTGGGTTAAATTTCGTTTTATTCTGAACTTAACAAACATGGCGACTGTTTCCACGCAGGAAGCAGCCCAGAAGAGCGTGGCTGTGAACACTCTATTCAAAGCTGTCCCGATTGTTTCTATTTCCTTCTGTTCTCCTTGGGTGTTAAAAAAATGCTTCCACAAGCCTCTTGGTTACTTTTCTTCCCTTTAATAAAGCTTTGCTTTTTCTTTTTGGAAAGGTTTTCATTCCATTCAGTTGCTAAAGAGCTGATTAAGGAATGCCCGCAGAACACTCTTCCTCATGTCCTGCTCCTGCCTCTCCTGGGTCTGACCAGCTCCAAAGGCCATGAGCCTGTCCTGGGCTGGAAAGTAGGCCAGAACATGAGGAGGAACCCCCTGCTGGCTCCTTTTCTTCTTCCAGGCTACTCCCCAGCTCGCCCGCTCAGCTGTTTGCTCCCTGGCCAAAATGCCCGGTGATGTCAGCCCAGAAGATGGGCTAGGAGTCAAACAAGCCTATGCTGGGAGAGTTTTGTTTTGAATACACCTGTATAGTACCTGGAAATGCCTGCTTTATTTAGATGACTGTATTCCTAGAGCCCAGCACTGGGCCTGGCACACAGAAGGCAATTAATAAATGCTTGTTGATTTATGGATGCCACAAAGACAGTGGCTTAGGTTCAGACTTTCTATGGTTTTGATAAAATTCATTAATACCTGACTTTAAAGTCTTCCATTCATATTACATAAATTAATAAAGGAAAATATTTTTTCTTATCAATGAATTTGAAATGTGTAAAATACAGATAATAAATGATATTTTTGGTGACAGAAAAGAATAAAATCTGGATTTTTTACAATCTCAAAATTTTGTTTCTTCCTTTCTTAAACGCACGTTTCCCATTAGGATGTCTACTATGTGCCCAATATCACATGGATGGGTGACTGTCAGCCAGTCTAAGAAGAAGAGATGAGCTGAAATGCCCTCAAGGGAGCCCTACTTTCTTTTAGCCCTACCTTCCCAACAGTCTTGACCTGCCTGCCTCCCTCCCCTCACCCCTCTCCAGTCCAGCCAAGCTTCTTCTCACCCTGCTCGGGGCAGTCCCATGACTCCCTATCACTGGCAGGAGCCACACAAAAATGGTGTGCTCTCATCCAGCCCAAGGGCCCCTGCATCAAACCCTTCATCTCCAGGCTCTAGGTCTTTGTACGAGCTGGACCCCTGTCTGGCCTGGCCTGGATCCTCACCCAAACGTCCTGGAGTTCAACATGGCCTGAGACCCTCCCTGCCCCCACTGCTTTGCATGCATGTTGTTTCCTTCATTTTTATGGACACAGATCCTAAAATAGCCTTCAAGTTCCTTGAGGGCAGGAAATGTTTAATTTTTGTCTTTGTAGCCCTAGCTACTAGCACAGTGCTTAGACCATTTCAGGTCTTAATAAATGTTTTCATTGTTTTATAAAAGGTCCATGTTACTGCAGCCTAACTGCCCATCAAGGGCGGTCACTTTGGAAAAGTGTACGGACACTGTTAAAGTGGCTCCAACCAACGCTGTATCCCAATTACTTTGTTAAATATTCTAAAACCAAAATACATCACAAAGGGGCCAAGCCCTCTGCGAAGTCACCTACTTCTAACTTGTTTCTAAAGCAGAAATAACCACATTATGTCATTGAACGTACTTATTCCTAAAATATTGCTTGAATTAGGGATGAAGTCATTCTGAAATATTTACTATTTCTTGTCCTAACACCTTTTGATCCTTGGCAAGACAAGTCTTGGGTCAGTAATACTCCAGGAGGCTTCAATGGTAATGGGATATAAGAAATGCAGAGCATTCTACTTAGAATCCAAGGCCTCAGGCTGGGCGACCCACAGGTCACACTCACTTTCTGAGGGAATCCCACTTTCAAGTTCAGAAATGAAATGAAATCCTGGACTCAGCCTGTTCCCTGGAAGAGCTTCCTAAGGTGCAGGCTTTCCATCGTACTGTGTGGGTAAAAACGACTTTGGTCCCAGGATCCCCCGTGTGTCTGTGCTGGCCGTCCCTCAGGCCCCTCACAAAAGGTCGACTGCCTAACCTAGGAGGTACCAAAGTGGATCTTTATAGTCTTGGAGTCCTGTTTTAATGTTTTGTTTTGTTTTTTATAATTTTAAAATTATTAGGTTAAAGAATTTGCCTTGCATGTAAGAAATTACAGGTCAGTTTAAAAAGGAGTGGTGTGCAACAAGTTATCATGAAGGCTGATCAGAGAAAGCATGGCTATTGTGATGTGCAGATGGGTCAGGTCCATGACCCAGGGCCAACACAACAGCTCTTAAGTCTGGCAAGCTGAGGGTCTGCTAAACACCAGTGTCATCAGCCAACAAAGACAAGCCATTAGTAGGAACCTCCTACCTATTACTTCCTCTCTAAGACCCTAAAGTGCAGGGCAGGGGCCTCTCACATGAGGAGGGGGGAACCCCCTCTACCCAATCAAACTTCCCATTATGGCCTCATTCCCTAAAGCAAGGCAATCAAGACACTCCCTCCAGCAAAGGCTATCTACACAAGAGAAAAAAGTCAAGAAAACAGGCCTGGCTGTGGGACAAGAGCCCACCTCAATTCAATGTGATCAAACAAGCATTTATTAACCAAAACTAAGTTTATAATGAGTCACCAGGCACAGCTTTGTCTGAAGAACTGACAGTGAGTGTCCAGAAGAGTACCTCTGTCTGAGGCTGCGGAGGGTCACAAACTCAGAGATGCTGCTGTTGACAGGGGAATAGTGAGATGTGCATGGTCTACCTGACAGTTTCTACAGTAGAAAGGAGAGATTGCTTGGTACATATAGATTTGCATTAGATTGGCTTCAGTGTTCCTGGCCCAGATGATCAGATTTGGCACCCAGATTTGGGTTCTTTAGAGATTATGTTTTCTACAAAATACATGAGGTAGTTCATGATAATAGGGATATTTACATTAACATAAAAAATTCAATTATCTATTCAGACAACAATACCTACACATAATTCCCAGCTATCTGCCACTCCAAAGCATCTCAGAAATAAAGACTACAAACAACTGGAAATTTCCCCTCCTCACACTATTCATCAAATGCAAACAAAACTCCCAGAAATACACGACATTTTCTCAGCTTACCTTGTTTCCAATGATTGACCGTACTTCGTCATCTGGAGATGTGGGAGTCCCGGATATATCTGGATTACTGTTACTGAGGCTCCGGGAGCGATTGAAGTGAAGGCTGGCAGGTCTCACAGCAGATCGAGCCATGGTAGCATAGTGCACGGACCCTCCCAAACCCCCAGGTCCTTCAGGAGTTCATGAAATAGCACATAATCACACAAATGGAAGTCCATCAAAAAGGCTTCACACCCTGAACAAGCTTGATTAAATTTTTACCCCTTCCCTCAAGTTCCGGCACAAAGATAAACGACCTCTGCATTGAAAGGTAAACTAGATGGAAAGAAGGAAAATGTAGATCCTCAACACTCAAGACTAAATGGTCACTGGATAAAGAGAGTTCCATTGTAACTGCTTCAGCAGAGCCACAGAAACGTAAGGATTCCACTGTGACCTCCCATGGCCAAAAATGTCCATGATTGCCCAGTGAGAACCACAGTCTAGAGCATCTTCCTGACTCCTGGCTCTCTCATCACTCACCAGGAAATCCCCCCTCCTCATGCCACTCATGCTTTTTATCTACACAACCAACCAAGGAGACTTCTCTAGATTTGCTGCAAAGAATTATTTTTTTTCCCCAGTTAGGTTTCAAGAAAAATAAAAAGGCTACCAAAGGCCCTTCTCCTTCATTAAAAACAAGACCTAAGAAGATCTTCTGGGTTGAACAGACTAAAATTTGCTAGCTTGAGGACCACCAATAGGAAGTCCGCTGTAACTGTACAGCACCGTGCCTGGCATTCTCAACACCTTGAAAGAGTCAATCATTCCAGGCACTAGCAGTGAGTCACAGATCACGTGGTTAAAAAACCAAGAACTCACTGATAGCAGGAATGGCATATGCCTCACTGATTTGGGAGGAAAGGGCAGAAGTGGTCCAAACTTGGGGCGTGATTCTCACAATCCCTAAAGGGCTGCTCTGGGTGACTGCCTCTGACCTTCAGGAGATCACATCACCACAGACAACAACTGGTTCTCAAAGACTTGGGGTTGAACATTTTCTTTTCTTATGAATAGAAATATCTTTAATGAAAGGCAAACAAAAAATTCAAGTACTCTGATCGCAGCTGAGTAAGCAAATGTGGGTCTGTAGCCCAGAATCAGGCTGTATTTAGCCTTGTTTGCCAAGAGTGAGACAAAAATCCCAGATGAGGAGTCCTGGGCACGACCAGCGAGGCACACTGCCCACTGTCCAGCCTCCCAGACCATCATGCAGTTACCCCACCCACCCAAGAATACCCACAGTGAATCACATGGAGCTCAATCCGCTGTCAGCATCAAAGAATCAAGTACCTGGCGATGGAGAGTTGGGACAAGTGTTGGGCAGGCGAAAAACGTAATAAATGTACGATGTCAGGAGGCTGTTTCGGCCGTGCTGGTCCTGATTCCCTTCTAAGTTTTTGTGCAGTCGGTTGACGATGGAAGCCATGGCTTCGAAAGAGGCTTGTCCGAGGTTCACTTCAGAAGACAAGGAGGAAAGCTTTGTGTTATTTGGGCCGTCGGGCCGTGAGGGCTAACTCTCTGCCCTCTCTGTCTCTAGGAGGAAATACCGATGTCAATGGCAATGACAATTTTGAGGTTTTCCTTGTCCTGACTTGTTCATCAAAATACATTGCCCCCAATGGGCACGTGCAGTCCCATCATCAGGCCCCTATTAAGTGTCTACTGTGTGCCAGATAGAGGGCTAAGTACAGGCAATACCAGAAGAGGCAAAAAGACAGCCCCTGCCCTCCAGGAGCTCATGGCTGAGAGGTCTCTGCACTCATAAACGCAGGTGACAACAGCTGCCAGACACATGAAGAGAAAGGTATCTTAACCAGGCCTCTGAACACACAGCATCTGCTTCATTTAAAAGAGAATACTAAAGAATCTCATCAAGGCTAAAGTCTCAAAACGCATCGCAAGGAAAAATTAACGTTGCTTTTCAAAATTGTACATATTTCAACCCATAATAAAACAGTCACAGAATCTCAGAACTGGGAAGAATCTCAGAAGTCATGGAGTCCAGCTGATACCTGAACTAGAACCTTCTTCAACAACGATATTTGGCATTTATAGTGTTTTAAGGTTTGTAAAGCATTTCATATCTGTTATCTGAAGCATATGCTGCTATTAACCACCTCTTACAGATGAGGAAACTGAGGCAAACAGAGGTTAAGTGACTTGTGCTGTCTGGGTTTCACAGGCATACAACAATGAGGTCAGCACAATGGCTCTGTAGACCTTCGGTTTGGTAGTCAGTCTAATACCTCTTCTCTCCCATACTTTCATCCTGAGCCCCCAAACACTGAGCTAGCTCTAGCAATGTGTGCATCAACCTCATTGTCAATGTGTACATCCCTGGAAAGGACACTACCAAGGTAAGTGAACTTATCCATAGCTTTCAAAACTTCTCCACCTGCTGTAACAGATGGTTCCACGTATGGATGGTGTGGTGGTGGTTGATGGAGCACCTGTGTTATCTGGATGTTAACTGTTAAGTCAGAATTAGTCCAGGCAGCAGAGAATCAATCCATACTTTCTTGCATCTCAGCTTCAGAGGCTGCACTGGGTGCACAATCAGTCATGCACCCTACACTTTAGACTTAGCTCGTAGCCTAGAAAAGTTAAATAACTCACCATCAGTGTGGTAGCTGACTTTGATGCTGTTTTCATCCTTGTTGAAGGCATCTGAAACATGGCTGAAAATATCTTGCTAAAAAGCATGGGACCAAACACACAGTCTTGCTTCACTACACTGCTGACTGGGAAAGTGCAAGAGCACAGTCCATTATCCAGACCCTGGGCAAGCACGCTGTCATGGAACTGGCACACAGTACTGATGAACTTCTCTGGGCAACTAAATTCTGACAATTTTTCACAAGCCCACATGACTGACAGTATCAAAGGCCTTGGTCAGATCTACACATGTTGTGTACACACCTGTGTTATGCTCCTGGCATTTCTCCTGGACCTGTCAGGTAGCAAACACCATAGCAACTGTTCCTTGGTCCTTTCTGAAGCCACACTGACTCTCATTTAGATGATCATCTTCCAGGGAAGGATCAGGCTATTAAGGAGGACTCTAGAAAGAATCTTGTCAGCAATGGCCAAGAGAGAAACTCCTGTGACTGTCACAGGATTATCTATTTCCTTTACCTTTATGGAGACAAACAACGGAGGCATCCTTGAACTCCTGGGGGATAACCTCCTCTTGTCATATAACCTGGAACATTTCAGTCAGCTTCAGTCCCCCTACCTTGTAAATCTCAGCTGGAACAGAATCATTAACATGTGCTTTGCCACATGAGAGGAGCCTCATGGCATTCAAAACCTCTTCTTCCATTGGAAGTTCGCTAAAGAGAGACTGACCTAAGATATACAGTCAATGGCTTCAGTCTTGACGTTCTTTTGAGTACACTAGAAAGCGTTTAGCCCATCTCTCTTGGGTCATGTCCTTATCTCTATTTAATGTGGCTCCATCAGCATTCAGTAGCTGAGATGCACCATAGGGCTTTGGCCCATAAATAGCCTTCAGGGCAACAGAAAAGCACTTTGGATTGTTACTATGAGAGTAAAGCTGAATTCTACCCACCTTCTTGCTCAGCCAAGTATCCTGCACCTCTCTAAGCTTTGCTTGCACTTTACTTTTGATGGAGTTAAATGCTGCCTTCTTAGAAATGGATGAACTATCCTGCTGGTAAATAAATCCTGTGGAATTTTCATTATTTCTGAATTTCCCCATCATTTTTGTCAAATAAGTCTTGGGGTTCGTGAGTGTTCTGGCCCAGATGAGTAAATGCAGTGCTGTACACCCTATCTCTGAAAGCTGCCCACTCCCTTTCTGATCCACTGCTGCCAACTGTGTGTTGGTTCAGTTTTCCCTCCAAGTCAGCAATGAACTGTTCCCGCTAAGAGAAGTGATCTAACCTGTAGATATTAAGTCTTCTAGTAATTGTCTTGCATTGGGGCCACTGCTTTTACTGAATTTGAATACTTTGCTTAGAAAGGATAAATCTATGATTGGTCCAGCACTCTGTGCCACACATCGCCTTCATCACTGTCACAGCCTGTCTGTCTCATTATATCAGGAGATCCTCGAAGGCAGGATTTGTCTTTTGCCTTTTTGTATCCTCAGCATCTGACATGGTCCCTGGCACACAGTAGGCACTTAATAAATGCTTGTTACCTGGACAATCTCTCAGTTGCAAGTGACACTGCTGACCATTCTCTCCACTGAGTTTTCCTAACTCTCTCCCTTGGTTCACCTCTCTGACACCTTCTCTCCTTTTCAGTTGCCTTTGCTGGATCATTATCCATACTATAAATATGGCTGTCTCTGGGTCTCTTCTCTCTCTCTCTCTGCGGCTCTCATCAGTTCCCAGAGATTTAATTATCATCCCTAGGTGGCCTCGTGATCTCCTGAGCCCCACTCCCACACCACATTTCAAGCCAGTGTCTTGTAGACAATCAAAATGCAGCTGTGCAGAACAGAACGTCACCCTCAAAGAACTGTCTTCACTTCTGCCCTGGGCTGCACCATTCTTTCAGTTTCTTGGGACACCATCTCTAATTCCACACTCCGCAGATCCAGCCAGCTACCAAGCCTTGTCATTTCTATCTCCACAATGCCCCATTCACCTAGCTACCACCATAGTCAGTTGATTAACATTTATTAATGCCTACTATCTAACCTTATCTTTCCAGCCTGATTTCAAAATATTTCTCCTCTTTTGCTGAATATACTCTAGATTTTCTGGTCTCCAGGCAGGTTCCATTCTCTCAGTCCCAGAATGTCCTTCCTTTGCCTCTTTGCTGTTCAGACCCATCTCATCTTTAAAGTCCAAAGGAAAAGCACAACTTTCATACAAGCTTTCCCTGATGTCTAATCAGTAAAGTTGTTCCCCCACCTCACCCCAGCTTCAGAGAGCAGTTTCTTATACACTTATACTGTATTATTTTGTATTAAAATTACTTATCCCTTATCCAGAGTGTAAACTGATTTTCCCTTGAGGGATGGACATAATTCTGCCCTCACAAAAGGCCTGTACGTTGTCCTAGCCTGCCCAAGATGTCAGTTTATCAGGTTCAGGCCTGCTTACTCAGGGGTACATTACCTATCTGGCCAGCAATGACAGGCGGCCGTACAACGAGAAGAATCAGCTTGTCAAGCAGGAGGTGAAGAAATCGCACCACTGGCTCCAACTGAGATGAATTCAGTGCTGAAATACTGCTTTTCAATTCGTTTTCCAAATTATTTTCCATAATCCTCATGTCTCCTATTCGCACTGGGAACATGTGCTCATCCAAAGCATTAACCAGAGCAAAGAACTTGTCCAGGTAAGGATCCTAAAGGAGAGAACACAACAGGAGCAGGTGATGGGCATTTGCTGATACTTTCCCGGGTTTCTAGACTATGTACCAGGAAGGCTTAGTCGGAGCACTAGGGAAGTAAGGGAGGAGCGAGGGAGAGGTCAGTTTGACACACATTCAGTTTAAGATTCTGAAAGGCAGTCTGAGATGCAAGATGGGAGTGGTATCAGAGACGAGAAGGGGGCATAGTCAAGAGAGGCTGCAGAGGTGAAATCCACAGTCCCCGGCAACAGATTAAACATGAGGAAGGAGTTAGTGAAATAACAGGGAGGGTGAGAGGGGTGGGATAATGAGTTAAGTTTTACAAATATTAAATAAAAGATGTCTACAGAACATCCAGTTTGAAAAGGAGAAAGGCAGCTGGAGATGACAGAATCTGAGAATCTTCAGCACAGGAACAGTCATTAAATCCACGGGAACTGATGAGCTCACCAAGTCAAGCAGTACAGAAGGAGAAGAGAAGAGGGCCCAGGATAAAACTCTGAGGGACACCTGTGCTTAGGGGGCATGATCTGGGGGAGAACCCAGCAAAGGAGGTAGAGGAGGAGTGGGCAGAGAGGGAGGAGGAGAACCAGGAGCAGGCACCGTGTCCTGAGACCCTAGAGAGAAAAGAGGACCCAGGAGGAGAGAGTAAAGAACAGTCAGAGGCTGCAGAGAGGCCAAGGAGAATGAGGATTGAGGAAAGGCCACTGGGTTTGGCCAATAAGAGATTCTTGGTACCTTTGGAGGGAGCAGTTTCAGTGGAAGTCAGATTGTAAGAGGTTAAGAAGAGAGCAAGGAGATAAAGTGGAGGTGCCCAGTGTAGACAGCCTTCTCACAGAGTTGAGCCACAAAGGGTAGAAGAGAATTGGAATGATCATTAGCAGCGGGGGAAGGATCAAATGAGCATTTTGGGGAGCTGGGGAGACAAGAGCACATTTACAGGCAGGAGGGAAGGAGTTGCTGGGGAGGGAGAGACTGAAGAGAAGTGAGACAATGGGGAGGAGAGAAGAGAGGATGGAAGGGGGTTGCCTGCACAGGCAGAGAGCAAGCAAAGCCTGCTAAACCAGGACAAGGGAGATGGCCTGGGAAAGGACGGAGGGGTGAGGGATCAGAGGACATGAGATGGGAGAGACACACAGCCAAGAGATGGAGGACAACACAGAGATGCTATGATGGGTGATGGCAAGATCTAGAGAAGGACCACCTTTGTGTGTGACTGGGGAAGGATTAGAGAGTAGAGAGAGGGAGGTGAGTGGGTGGAGGGAAAGTCAACACGTATCTGGAAGTCCCCAAGGATGAGGGCTGGAGCTGGGGAAGTGAAAACCTTCCTTCCCTTCTCCCATCCTTCCTCCATGAAGCTGTCAAGCCCATGTTCCCAGTTCACCCAATGACTACATCACCCTTCCTTGGGCAAAAGCTCTTTCTGGTCTCACTTCCATTATTCTCCCCTGTGAATCCTGTATTCCACCTCTCACCTCCACTTTCACAGGGACAGGCAGTGTCCAGAGGCTGGAATGCTCTCCTGCCTCACTTCTGATTTCTGGGAATCCACAGCTCTGCCTAGCCCCAAATGACTTCTTATTCACTTTGTATCCATTTGAATTGGCTTATCCTTGTCCATAATCTTTCCCCTTGCTAAAGTGTAAGCTCCTTGAGGGAATGGACTATCTTCCTTTTGTCCTCACATTTCTAGAGCCGATCATGGTGCCATGTACATGGAAGGTGCAGCGTGAACCGACCAGAATTCAAGACTCTGCTTATAGACCCTGTGTATACTCAAAAGGAGAAGCTACTTGAGAAGGCTTTTCTGTCCAGAATATAAGATCTTCTGTTGTCATTCTCGCTCAGTGGGGCCTGATTCTTCATGATCCCTTTTGGGGTTTTGTTGGCAAAGATACTAGAATGGTTTTGCCATGTCCTTCTCAGATGACGAAACTGAGACAAACAGGGCTAAGTGACTTGACCAGGGTCATATAGCTAGCAAGTGTCTAAGGTCAGATTTGAACTCAGGAAGATGAGTCTTCCTGATTCCAAGTCCACTGCACTCAGCACAGTGCCACTTGGCTGCCATTATATAATCTAGGTCAATAATTTTATTAAAATACTACTTTCTACATTATGCAATACAAAATGGATAATTTCGATTACATTAAATTGGAAAGTTTTTGCACAAAGCTAATGCAATCAAGATTAGGAGGGAAGCAGAAAACTGGGAAAGAATTTTTACATCTAGGGTTTCTGATAAAGGTCTTGTTTCTAAAACATAGAATTGAGTCAAATTTACAAGAATACAAGTCACTCCTCAATTGATAAATGGTCAAAGGATATGAACAGGCAGTTTTCCAAAGAAGAAACTAAAGCTATCTATATTCATATGAAAAAAATGCTCCAAATCACTATTGATTAGAGAGATACAAATCAGAACAGCTCTGAGGTACCACATCACACCTATCAGATTGGCTAACATGACAAAACGGGAAAATGATACATGTTGGAGAAGAAGTGGGAGAGCTGGAACACTAATTCATTGCTGGTGGAGCTGTGAGCTGATCCAACCATTCTAGAGAGCAAACTGGAACTATACCCAAAGGGCTACAAAAATGTGCATACCCTTTTACCCAGCAATACCACTTCTAGGGTTGTATCCCAAAGAGATCACAAAAATGAGAAAAGGACCCACGTATACTAAAATATAGCAGCTCTCTTCATGGTGGCCAAGAAGTGGAAGTGTGCAAAAATTGGGGAATGGCTGAATAAGTTGTGGTATATGAATGTAATGGAATACTATAGGATCCTATAAGATGAACAGGCTGACTTCAGAAAATCCTGGAAACATTTATATGAACTGATTCTGAGAAAAGTGAGCAGAACCAGGAGAACATTACTCACAAAAGCAGCCCCAGTGTGTAATGATTGGTTTTGAAAGACTTAGCCCTTCTCATCAATTCAAGGACCTAAAACAATTCCAAAGGATTCATGATGGAAAATGCCATCCACATCCAGAGAAAGAATTACGGAGCTGGAAAGCAAAGCGAAGCAAACTCTTTTCTGTTTTGTTTTGTTCTTTCTTTCTCATGGCTTCTCCACTTTGTTAGAATTTTTCTATGCAACATGACTAATGTGAAAATGTGTCTAATAGGAATGGATGTGTACAGCCCATATCAGATTGCATGCCATCTTGGGGAGGGAGGGAGAAAGAGACGGAGAAAATGTAAAACTTATGGAAGTGAATGTTGACAACTAAAAATAAATGAAATAAAAATAAAATACTGCTCTTTTCATTGTAAAAGAGTTTCTTTCCAAGGGGTGCATTATTTTCATAATAGTATCTTAAAGGTACCAAAGGTACAAAGTTTTTTGTTTCTAACCAGACCCATGAATTCATCAGTGCTGGTGAAGTGATCCCTCTACCAATGCAGACAGATTCAAATTCTACAACTTTCAGTCTTAAAAAGTTAATTCCCTATGCCACTGTGAAGGTCAAGGAAGTGTCTGGGGTCACAAATCTGGCATACCAACTCAAATTTTGTGGCACATCTAGGCCTACTCGAAGGAGCCACAGGACTGAATCATGGTAAGGTACCCTCCTACTGTCCATCAGAATCAGAATGCCACTCGCTTTCACAGTCCTGTGTCAATCAGGACATTCAAGCACATATGCCAGCACAAAAGGACTGAATGAAGTCGATTAGAAGTGAACAAGTGGAAAGCTTAGCCCATCGAATGGAGTCCATAGCCAGAGCCCTTTAAGAGCCACATTTCTTCACACAGAATCCTTTTGTGAAATCATCCCACACACAGCAAGTCTTACACTGTTACAAATGAGAGCTGAGCACAGATTCACTGCACACTCACCTGGGTATGAACAGAAGACACAGCAACCACTTCGACATTAAAAACACCCTTGTGGTTGTCCACCCACTTCATTCCGGGAAGAGGCACCTGTAACGAATGACCAGAGCAATGCTCGGCTACGTCCGTTAGTTACTGACCCAGACATCCCCAACACAGCACCACCCTCCACCTCTCCACCACATGCCTTTTCACCAGCAATGCTCTACCTTCCCACACCTCTGGGCTTCCTGCAAGCTCAGGCTAAAGTGGCACCTTTGGCAACAGGACTCAGGTGTGTTCTCATGTACTGTCCCCCTCAGAATGGGGGGTCCCTGAAGGCAAAGACTGTTTTTACCTTTTTTCTGCATTCCCAGTACTTAACACAATGCCAGTACACAGCAAGCACTTAGTAAATGTTGGCCAACGGACCTAAGCCAACAGATCAGTGAGGGAAGAAAAGACTCCCGAGAGTGCTGTTCCATCAGCTCATGGCCACAAGAACAGCTCGGTTTAGAAAAGGATCTTACAAAGAGAGTGGGAGAGACTTGCTGGATGTCTGTCACTCCGATGGGAGAAAGTGTACAGAAGCAAAACATCAGTGTTCTCTTCCAAAACGGGGTTCAAAGAGATAAAATGATGCACTCATGTCTGAAGGGAAATAGGCAGCTGGGAGTTGTGCCACTGAGGCCCTGGCAGCCACCCAGCTGGAACAAGAAAAAACCCAAGGAAAAGGGAGCATTCTGGCCAAGTCATGCAAATGATCCGAAAACCAGGACATCTGCGGCGAGCCCAGGCTCTGAGAACACGCAGAGGGCTCCACTGTAGGCGGCAAGGGTAAGTCATCGCAGGCAGGACGATCAAAGAGGGAAAAGACCCCTGTACACAGACGATGATTTTATTTCTTTAGATCTGTTCTATGTTTTAGAGGACCCAGCAAGTGCAGTTTTCATTTTCCTGGACAGTATGCACTTATAACCACATATCGTCCTAGTATACTTGAATGTATATCCTATATAATTTCTGTGACTACGAGATGGAAGGAGAGGGAAGGTGATGGGACAGGAAAGACGCAGAGCAGCATAGGAAGCCCTCTCTGCGTGAACCTGTGCAGAGTGAAGGGAGCAGGGCCGGGCGTAGGTGCCCACGAGGAAAGGAAGGCCATCAAAGCATCCTGGCCAAGCCCATGCCCCAAGGAAAGGAGACAAGCACCCATTGAGCACCGGCTGGGCCTCTGCTGTGCACTGGGCAAACATTATCTCATCGGATCCTCACCATGCCCCTGAAAGGCAGGTGCTAGGAAGGCACCCATTTTACAGAAAAGGAAAGACGAACCACTCTCCCTTCTTGGCAGAGGGGAGCAGGGTCTACAGGTGTGGAAACTGTCAGAACTGGCTGATGGATTAACTTTTGCAGAACTCTTTTTTTTTTTTCTCTTCAGAATAACACGGGAAGTCCCTTAACAATATATTTTCTATTGAAAAGCCTATTGAAGGCTCTTTTGATGAAGCATGTATTAGATAAAGAGTTCAGGACTAAGTGAAAAGGAGGCTAGAAATGTACTTCCTGCAAAGGAGTGATCCTAGAAATTAGACTTTCATAAACAACTGCTTTATCGTTGCATATTTTCATAATGATTTATCTCAATTTTGGATCAATCACTAATGAACAGGGCTTGTTCCAACTGAACTTTCAGCTCCTTGGCCTTCCCAGTTTTAGTTGACTCAGTTGCCTTTACACCAGCTTGGGAACCAAAAGGAAGCCTGGAGTGAATCGTTTTGAATGATTTTCTCTAGGTGGAGTTTTCACAGACTGTCCATGACACCAGAGGCACAAAGCCAGCCCGTGGTCCTTGCAGTAGAGGCCTGAGTAGAGCTGCTGTGGGTCTTCATCTCAGTGGGACCAGCTCCCAGGACGAGCCAAACGGCCCACAACAGCCTCCCGAATAGGACAAGCCAGCTCGATGCTGAACACGCTCTGTGTGTTTCTGGGCACAGAAACTCCCAGAGAGTGTCTGCCCAGGAATGGAAAGGTTGTCATCCCTGGTGGTGGAGGGAGCTCTCATGCAAACGAAATCACACACCCTCAAACAATCAGAATCACTTTGTTTCCCAAAAGGACCCACTTCAGTAAAGCAGCCCAACAGAATTTTTTTCATATTTTCTTGGATTTTTACTTCTTTCTTAATTTCTCTAGAATGTCAGCATGAGAGATACTGACCTCAGGAGAGAGCACCGAATAAGCCTGTGGCGGCTTTTCCAAGGAGACAGGCAAGCAGAACTGACCAGTCTTCAGCCGTCCATTCTGAAGCATTGGTATCCACTTTAAAAAAAAAAAAGGAACAGGAGCTTAGATATCAGTCTATTTTATAAAAGACCCTATTTATGATAGAATGTTATCTGGTACAAAGAAGGTCTGTCTTGGTCTGATCCCAAAAGGACTTTAGTTAATGAAAAACCAAAAGAATGGTTCTAAGTTAACTGGCTTTCCCTGGCACAGGACCCTAGGATGTGGTGGGTTATAGCTGTAAGACTCATGACCATGAAGAAAAGAAACCTTTTTCTTCTTGAAAACAGTCATTCTTAGAACTATGATATTTACATCCAGCAATAGCTTAAATGTGATAGTTATTAATGTACAATACTTTCTCCTTGTCAATAACTACCGTGTAGCCAACTGGAGTCTCCAGGGGAGTGTTCTGCTTCTGCTGACAGCTCACATGATAGAAAGTAAAAAGCAGGTGGTGGTGGTCAGTTAAGGTGGCCGGAAGTTTCACTTTAATTTCTTCATGGAAATCTGGGGATCTTAACAGAAAAACAAAGATGCTTTGATTAAAAGTCAGCGATACAGTGCAAATGCACTGTCTATTTTAAAGTCACTCTTGGCTATTCATGGAGTTTACAACAATATTTATAATTATATGCTGACCTCAACACAATCAAAGGACACAAAAGGAAAGACACTTTCTTATAAGCAGATGTTTCACTCCTAAACTTTATTTCTACAGCACATAAGACTTCTGAAAAGAAACAAAACAGAACACTGCAACTTAAAAATTATTCCTCAATGGTCCTTTGGGAAAAAGAAGTTGATTGGGTGAGGCATACTATACGTTCACTGTGTCATCTTTTTTCTTTTGGAAGATAAAAAGCACTGTCCTACTTGGATCCATGGCACAAAAAAGCTTCCCATGACTACTGTAAACCATTTCTTTCTTCTACAATGAACAGTTAAAAGAAAATAAATCCAATTCTGTGGGCTTCCCAGTTTAGTCTTGTTCCCAAATGCTATGGTAATCAGAGATTCCCGTCAAGCTCCTACAATGACTGGCCCAGGATTCTGTGTCTATGAGTAGCAGCTTGGGATATTTTTGAAGAAAGTCTTGCTGACCTCCATGACACTTAGACTTCAGAGTTTGGAGCAGACTCTAAACATCACGGGCCTAATGTCCACAATCATTTCACTCAAGGGTTATACACAATCAAACTGAGGCTACAACGGACTCAAGCAGGATTCTTGCTCCTAACTGGCCAATGCCCATCACTCTCCCACAGAAACATCTCCTTGTCCTTTTTCTGCCATGTCTTTTTCCCCCACTGGCTTCAGGTGCTTTCATACCAAAGTCGAACTGGGAAGGAATGCCACTTGAGTGATTCACAAGCCACCACCCTAAAAGTCTTCACTAGCCTAGAATGTCCTTCATTCCCAAACTGGCATTTCTCCACTCTGGATAGCCCTCATCTTTGGCTTTCTCCACTCTGGCTCCCAAGCTGTTGAGCATTCATGGAAAATGGTCACGTATTCAAACTGAGAATACCTGCCACAGATCTTCTAACTTCACATAGGCCAATCCTCCCCTATGGGGCTCAGCAACCTTTCCATTCATGTCGACAAAGATTTACTTATGAAGCTCCCATTAGGTAGCAGACGTTGTGCAAGACAGAAATCAACCAACCGACCAAGACCCCGCCCTCGCCTTACACCTCCTTCTGTTCTCTCCCTCACTCCCCACAAGGGTCCAGACCTTTCCCTCTCACTTCCACCCAACTCAAGCTTTGGACTGTGATGCACACAGAAGTCCTATTATCTCTCTGCCCCAGGGGACAGCCTGCCATTCCTGCTGCAGGGACTAAAGCTAGACTCCAGATGCCATTCCTAATATATTAGTATTCCATTTCTCCCTCTCTGCTATTTCCTTCCCATGCTTACAAACAAGCTCAATTCTAATGAAGCTCTCCCTGGACCTTCTTATATCATTTCATTTACCATTTCATCCATCTCATTCTCTTTACAGAAAAAACTTCCTGAAAATAGTGTCTGTATCTGATGCCTGTATTTTTCCATCTTTAATCTGGTTTCTGCCCTTGCTCATGTCCTCCCCTCCCGCTTCTAATCATGAAATTCACTGGCCTGTTGTTGGTCCTCAAGCATCTTGTCTTTTTCCTTACACAATCTTAGACATGGAGACAAAGAACCCATATAGAAGGCTAGAGGTTACAAGTGTTCAGAGAAGGAAAGATTACTTCTTGCTAGGGCCAGTCAGGGAAGAATCTGTGGTCCTGAGATGGACACAGGAGACCCAGAGGAAAGAAACAAGAGAGAAGGTGCCAGATAAGGGAAACTCTCAAATGTCCAGCTAAGGATCTGGGGCTTCATTTACTAAAAAACTAAGGGAATCTTTATAAGTCATCTATTAAGGACAGGAATGAGAGCTATAACTTGGAAGATCAGTGTAATAACAACCCACTGGAGAGACCATGAAGAAAGAAGCCATGTGCAGGCACCACTCCAAAGGCCCTTAGAAGGGTTAATCTGGACAAGAGGCAATGAGAGTCTGAGTTGGGATGCTGGCCATGGGGAGAGAATGGGGCCAAGGGAGACCAAAGACACAGAGGGGGTGGGATAAACCAGACCCTTCTGCCCATGGATAGAGGAGGTGAGGGAGAAAGGAAATGAGGGTGATCCCAAAGTATGGTGGGAGAAAGGCAAAATGAATGGGAATCAGGAAATCATATCTACAAATGCTGGTGAAGACACAGAATGTAGATGTTTTGGGACAGTTTGCACTGAAAGGACTGCCAGGACATAGAGGCAATGGGTCAGCAGCTCAGGTTGGAACACTCGCCTTGAGTTCAAATCCTGCCTCAGACACTGACTAGCTGTGTGACCCTCGCTACCTCAGCTTCCTCATCTGTCAAATGGGTCTGATACTAGCACCTACCTCCCAAGGTTGCTGTGAAGGCCAAATAAAAGCCCCTCTTTTTACAGGAAGCCTTTTGCAATCCCCCCTAATGCTCCTTAGTGCCCTCCTTTTGCTATTTCCTGTTCATTCTGTCTAGAGCTTGTTTCTACATGGTTATTTGCATGTACAATCTCTTCAAAGGCAGGGAATGTCTTTTGCCTTTCTTTGTATCCTGAGGGCTTAGCTCAGTGCCTGGCACCTACTATGTGTCTATTTGTGAAGTGCTTTGCAAA
This sequence comes from Notamacropus eugenii, assembly GCF_028372415.1. Classification (NCBI taxonomy): domain Eukaryota; kingdom Metazoa; phylum Chordata; class Mammalia; order Diprotodontia; family Macropodidae; genus Notamacropus; species Notamacropus eugenii. Next base: position 523,145,521 of record NC_092873.1, read on the forward strand.
CCAGAAAGCACCATGTAAGTACATCCAATAGCCACTAAAATGTGTGATGGGAGGATGGCCCCTTGGCATGGGAAGGCAGAAGACAGGCAGGGGTTAGATCTGGTCCCTCATAGAGTGGTCAGAGGGAGCATGAGCACAGAAGTGTAACATAAGGCCATGGGGAGCAGGTAAGGAGATGCCAACCCAGGAGAGCAGAGGGAAGGAGCAGCCAAAAGAGAGGGGGATGGGGAAAGAGGAAGGACGTTAGCTCTAGGGACACCAGGCCAGGAGCCTTCTTTCTGTGTTGTGTGTCTGTGGAAGGGGAGACCTGAGCTCTGAGTCTGAGCCCAAAGGCGAGTCAGGGGATGAAACCTTGGAAGGGTTTCCATAGGACAGCAGAGGCACCGTCAGAGAACGCAGGAGCTGGAAGAGTCTGGAAGTCATCAAGGCCACACTAGAAGTAAAGGGAATGTTTTTGGTAGGGACGCAAGGTGGGCAGACTACTGGGGTGAAAAGGAAGGTTTAGCAAAGTCCATTTGTATCCACTGCTCTTACCTCTGCCCTCAGAGCAGAAGCTCATCTGGTGAGATCGACCAACGGAAGGTGGAAACAGAGGAACATAGACTCAGAAGTGGGAGGGACTTTGGGGGCTGCTGAATCCAATTTCACTATTTTACAGGTGAGGAAACTGAGGCAGACAAAGGTGATTTATCTAGGAAGAGTCAGAGTTTGAAACCAGATCTTTCTGACTCCAAGGTCACCCACTCTATCCAATGCACCACACTGTCATTCAGAGGGAAAAGACTATAAAGGTTTGGACGTATTGGATATGAAATATCGGATAAGCAGTTAACTAGAGATGAAATAAAGATAAGAACATCATCCAAGGTCCAGCAAAGGTCGGACACCTTGAATGTGGAGCAGACTTAGGAAGCACAACGTTGATTCTTCCAGCAACACTCAGCCCCCAGGGCGTCCGGGGTTCAAAACTGCCGTGTGGGATAAAGAGTCAGCGTGAACCAACAGGAAGGAGGCAATCACAAGCATGACAGTAGTGTTCTAGAATCGGGCACACTAATGAAGTACAACACACAGAAAACACAGGAAAGGCTCCATAATCATGTTAATGAGCAAGTACTTGGGAAGAGGGGACTGTGAAAGAAATCATGGGAATTTGGTACCTGTTGTGATACACTACAGCTGTGTAGGCTTCCTTTGAAAATTCTGAACAGCTCGATTTGCCAAAGATCACCTGGAACAAATAACAGTGCGTTGTTGAAATTGGGTCATCATAAAGCTGAATGCCGCATGCTGACGCAGGAGGAGCTCACCGTGCCTCGGCGGCCGGGCACGGAGCGTGATCATCAGCAGGAGAATCGACAGACCTGCTTCCAAACCCATTCGTAAATTCATGTTCCTTCACGTCTGATCCAAGGGTAATTTAAACAGTCACCAAAAATTCTTCAAGTCTTACTGACACCTAATGAGAGGCAAGAAACTACCTTCTCTTTTCTTCATTTTAAATTTCATTATGAAAGTAAATTATAATTTATACTTTATAAATAAACATGTAGGTTTGAATAGAGGGCCAATTCCAATTCTCCGATGCTGTGACCCTATGAAACACGGAAATATGTTCTCAATTTGAGGTTAAACATGCCCTGTTTTGGTGAAGCACCACTGAGAGGTTAAGCCTAAATAACAGCACTGTTCTCAGTCAAATATGCATAAACTGGTAGGATAATAAATGACAAGAAGGTTTCTATTTGTAGCTCATTAAGTACGAACATGGTCACCTAGGAGGGAAGAGGAACAGTGCAGAGAGGAAGGGATGCTGACGCAGAAGACCAGCCCCTGAAATTTAGAGGCAACAGGTTGTTGGGAAAGAGTCGCATCCAAAGCATGGAACATTCCTGGGTCTCAATTTTCTGGTCTACAAAATGAAGGAACTGGAGCAGATGACCTCCCGGGTCCCTTTCCGCTTGCTGACCTGGGCTCAAGTCTTTGACCCTGCCCCTGCTAGCTAGCAGCTGTGTGTGCAGGCAGTGGGACCCTGAACTTCCTCTACTGCAAAATGGGAAACGTGCCACTTGTTTTGTCTAACTTGTTTTGTTGACCTGAAAATGGAACGAGAGGGGCTGAGCCCTCTCTGAAGGCCAGCTGCCAAGACACCAGGGAGTGTTCTGTGAAGGTGTATGACACACTCTGGCCCCCACCTCCCCTTGTGCCTTGTATCATTGGTAGAGGCTGTCTCGGTACCCAGGAGCCGGAAAGGTTCTGCTCTGGGAAAGTGCCCAAGCAGGCACTGGTTGGGGATGTGGATTGTCTGTGCATATCTGTCTCTCCCACAAAGAGTAAACCCTGGCTATAGACTTTAGCCTCTCTGTAAACCAATGACCACTTACCTCCCTGGAAGCTGTGAGAATCCACACACTGCTCTGGGACAGGCTAGAGGAGAAGAAGATGCCATTGCGCACTACGACTTACAGAGGACGTCCACAGAGCTTCTTCACTGACAGGCCCAGAGGAGACAGAGGATGGGCCCAAAGTCACACAGGGGAATAAAATCCATGCCCTCTGGCTCCTGATCCTGCCTCCCCCACAGCTTCCTAGGTCAGGAGCAGTCTGAGAGGACACTGCTAAGGATAACATGGTAATGCCACAGAAGACCTTCAGCCCGCCCTGCCCCCATCTGACCCACAAAAGCCTCATGGGAGGCTTGGGCAAGCATCATGACTCCTGCTTTAGACAGGAGGAAACTGAGACAGGAAGAGGGGATGGTAACGTAACCAAGAGGGAGAAGCAGAACTCACACTCAGGTCCTCTACATGATATTCTCACCAGTACAAAAATAATATTACATCCAAATTGTGAACACAAATTACACATAATGACAATGCCCTTGAACGTGCTGTACTCCTTATACACATGACTGCTCAGCTGCACGGTGCTGACCGTGCCAGAGCTCATTGGTCCGAGGTCAGTAGCCGGGCGATTCTGAATGACCCTCTGCTCTATGTAGTTTGATTATTGCCCACACCTATAAACATACAGATTACTCAGCTCTGGAAGTCTCACCAACACACGTCGTCCTAAGCACTGAGGCAAACCTACCAATGACATCTATGTGAGGAACCAAAATAAACAGAATTTTCAGGGACAGGCCTCAGCTGTGGACACGTCCAGCCCAGAGGTGATGGCCCCCCGCAGCCTGCAGCATTCTGCTTCAATGGACAAAGAGGAAGGATCTGGCCTGGGCAAAGCTGGCCAAGTGACTTCTGAGCATGGCCTGCCTGGAGGACATGGAAGCCCTTGAGCTCTTGTCATGAATTCATGCATGCATGCATTCATTCATTCTACAGATCTCTACTGACAGCTCTCAACATACCCCCCAACAGAAGAGAGAGAGGGGGAGACGTGCAGGGAAATCCTATCCTGAGGAGGCCCAGTGAGGAAGAGAGAGTCCAGCGAAGAAGGGAGGGCGTCCATCCAAGAGCTGACCCTTGCAAGTCAACTCCACAAATACGGATTGGCCTTCTATGTGATGTGGGGCTGGGCTATGGCAGCAGGAAGGAAGCAGACCCTGCCCTCAGTGCACTTCCACTCATGGGCAAGGACATGCCACGTGCACAGGTAAAGTGATTCCATAAAGGGGAGTGGGCCATAAGGGGCAAGAGGAAAGGGCCAGCTAGGAAGGAAACCAAGTCTTCCCAGGGGCCATGGCAAGATGAGGGCATCCCCCAGATCTGGGTGACAGATGGATGAGTGCTGTGTGGAGGGGTGGAATGTCGTAACCAAAGGGTAGCAAGCAGGCTGGTGGGAAGGGGAAAGAGTGCACAAGGGGCACACATTTATTTTTAATAAATTTATTTTATTTTAAATTAAATTAAATTAAAATTAAAAATTAAAATTTAATTTATTTTTAAGCATGTACTAAAGCGTCTACTGCGTGCCAATCACTTCACAAGTATTATCTCATCGTAGCTTCATGACAACTTGGGTCATAGATTGGGAAACACCAGGCAGAGGTGAAACGACCCACTCAGGGTCACATAACCAGGGATTGTCTGCAGCCACATCTGAACTCAGGTTTTCCCAACCCCAGGCCCAGTGCTCTACCCACAGCACTACCTAGGGATTTATTATACTGTAGGTCATATTTATTATAATTAAATAACTTTAAATTATAATAATTATACAAATGGTGGTGCAATGGATAGAATGCTTAGCCTGGAGTCAGGAAGACTCACTTTCCTGAGTTCAGACACTCACTAGCTGTGTGACCTTGGACAAGTCACTTCACCTTGTTTGCCTCAGTTTCCTCATCTATAAAATGAGCTGAAGCAGGAAATGGTAAAGCCACTCCAGTATCTTTGCCAAGAAAACCCCAAACGGGGTCATGGAGAGTCAGACACGTCTGAAAGAGCCCTCAACAATCTTTTAGATGCTTACTATTGCCTTATCGGGGCATAATAAGAAAGAAGACTAGAAACATAAATGGGGGCTTTAAATGCCTGGCTGAGGGTTGTGGTTTTGTCCTAATGGGAGCCACAGAGGATTCTGGGCAGTGAGTTATTAGATGCAGACTTTGGGGGTCTCAATGTGGCTGCCGCATGGAGACGGGGAAGAGGAAAAAGATGGAAAGCCTGCGGCCAAGGCCCATGGCCTCTCTCCAGCCCGCCCCGTCCTCCTCATGCAGACCCTGGCCCTGTGCAGCAGCTGTGGGGCTCTGCCTGTCTGTGGCTCCTCAGCCACTCAAGTGATGTCCCTAAAGCTCAAGTCTGACCCCATCACCCTGCCCTCACTCCATGACCTTCCACGGCTCCCTGAGGCCTTCAGAACAAAGCTGGAGCACTGTCTGGCACTGCAGGCCCTCCCTGAGAGGCCCTCTCCTGCCTTCCCAGTCTTCTGACACCTCACACCTCGACCCATCCTCTCAACCCCATGACGCCAGTCTCCTTGCATCACTGCAAACCAAATCCTCCACATCTCGGCTCCGGGCACTTTCTCTGCCATCCCTCATGCCTAGAATGCCCTGTCTGCTCTGACTGACCTCCCTGGCCTCCTTCTCATGGAAGCCTCCCCCAACCCCTCTCTATTCCAGTGCCTTTCCCAGGGTCTCACTTGCTTTGTATCTCTCTGTCTGCGTGTTGTCCCACCACTAGACTGGAAGGCCCTTGAGAGCAGGGACTGCCTCCTGCCCCCTTTGTATTCCCCAGCTTAGCAGCACCTGACTCACAGCAGGGGCTTGATCTGCATTGCCTGACAGACCCAACAGGGAAACTGGTTACAAGACAGTGACAAGGTGGCTAGGCCTGAACTAGCACCGAGTGGACAAAAAGGGAGTACCGTGTGGGCACGAAAGGGAAGGACCGAGGCTCCCTATGACACAGCTGGTGCCAACATCATAATAGTGTTTGAAGGTTGGCAATGCCCTTCACATGCATCTTCAGGGTGATGGTGAGGTGGGGGTAATGGGTCACCAGCAGGAGCAGCTGAGCCTGGTCTGTGCTGCCCCACCAAAGGATGAGAATGTCCAGGGAGGCTGGGCTTCAGACACCACTGGTGTGGGCCTGGGCAGGTGGGAAATACAGGAGCAGCAGGTGAGAGAGAGAGAGGACAGAAAAGCAGTCCCAGCAGAGAGTGTAGACAGAGCAGAGGTCCCAGGAGCCATGGAGACTCCCCAGAAGCATGATTGTTCCCACTTGGCAGATAAGCTCACTGATCAGTTAAACAGTCACCCCACTAGTGAGGGGCAGACAGCAGGAGACGCTGGACCCAGCTCTCACATCCCTGCCCTCCTAGTCTAAAGGCCTCACTGCCGATAGCCCACAGGGCCAACACCTTCAGCACTGGAGCTGGCTGCCACTCTCATTCCTTCTTCCCATCAAATTCCTCCCCAATGCTGATGGCTCTGTGTACAGGCACAGGGGCTGGGAAATATTTAATAACCTCCTCCCCAACACACGCACACAGACACACATGCGCACATACGCATACGCACATTCACCCAGATGCATGCGCACACACACACACACACACACACACACGCGCACACACACGTGTTTTGGCTGCCATACTGCCATTTTCTTCACCATGTTCTTCAGTATAAACAGCCAAGAAAACACCAAACCAAGCCCAGCCTCCCAGCTTTTGCCTATTTCTGATGAAATGTTGATGCTCCCACTGAGAACCTGGCAGCCGAGAGCCAGTTCAAGTTGGCTCTGGCACACACGTGTGCACACGTGCTCTTCCAGGTCAAGCTCCAGGGAACCCCCACAATCCCAGGCCCTCAGACTAAAAAGGACTCCAAGGACACTTGGTCTGGAATCACAGACTCTTGGACATGGTGGCCTCAGAGGCGCTTCAGTCCGACAGAGAGCTGAACAAGGATGCTCTCCAACAAAAGTAACATGAGGCCATCCCCAATTCCACTGAAGACCCCTGTGGAGGGGTGAGCCAGCCCTTCCTGAGGGACCCCCTCCCCCTACATGTGCCTCCTCCATGGCTCTGTTCCCTACACAGAACCCTGTAGTTCAGGCACGTAGAATCTTCCATTCCTCAACATGCCCCTCACTTAGTGACCACCACACCTTTGTTCAGTCTGGGAATGCCTTCCCACCAGAGCTCCCCTGACAGACCCTGTCCCTGCAACGCCAATTTAAATCAGGCCCGTCCTGATCTTCCCAGCCAACAGTTTACCGGCTGACCCAGCTGGAGCGCTCTTACATGACGGGTCTATCACACATTGCCTCATGCTACAATTATCTGCAGGTATGCCCATTTTCTCAACTACACGATAAACTCCCTAGATAAGACACTACCTAACTTGCTCGTGGCTGTATTTCCCTGATCATGTAGACCAGTCCATTAATATTGGTTGAATGAACGAACATTTAACTTGGTTTGGAAATACACACATTTATATCCACACAGACAGCTCCATACTTAGATAGTTTTAACAGATAATTTGACAATTTGAGTTTTTTGGCTCCTACCCAAGTGTGAGAAAACAAAACCACAGATGGACAGGAAAGGAAGAAAGACAAATCCCATTCCTTACCGGCATAGCATTGCTTGGATCCTCTCCATACATAAACTGGACCTTTACAGTAATGTTTCTGGCAGAACCTTGGCGATTTGCAAAATTGAGGCTTTGGGGATACACATAGAGGAGATTCCTGTGAAGTCAACAGGGCAAAAAAGAGTTAGTTTTCACGTAAAGAAAAAACATATCACCAAACATCCTTAAAAGAAAAAATGACTTGAATAATAACGAATCAAAACGAGCCTGGATTCAGACACCAGTTTGAAGTTTACAAGACGTCTGTAATTTGAACCAATCCCATCTAGTAAACGTTAATTGGTCACAGTAGTTCTAGGTCACGGCAAGTTCTTCAAAACAAAGTTTTCCAGGAGGTTCTGTTTCTAGAGTCTGACGTAAACTAGTAATGGACAACTTCGGAGGAAGAGATACTAGCTTGGACCTTAAGAGGGAGAAATCCAGTTCTCATCGTGGCCATCTTATTTCACTCAAAACCCTAAACGTGAGGCTGGAAAGGTGAGGTTTTTCATTATAATGACCTAGGTCATCAAAGGCCGAGCCTGATTTCTGCATAAATGGTATTGTATAAAATGTTATACATGTTGTTTTAATACATAATTATATATGATATACAGTCAATAATATAATTATATATGTGTGTATGTATATACTATATATGTGTGTGTATATATATATATATAGATAATCATAAAATCATACCAACTCTGAAAATACCAGGAAAAATCTAGGAAGACAGGAATGAAAGAGGGGATGCCCGACAGAAGAAGGGCTGACATTCTGGAATCATGCATGTAGAGACTTCAAAGACCTCAGAAACTGCAGGCAGCTGGACTGTCCAGTCTCAGTTCCAAGCACATGAAGGGGGCATTCTATGTCACACCATGTCACCACTGAAGGGCTGGAGGTCTAGACCCAGAGAAGTCCTAGAAATGCAGTAAAGGGGCTGGTGCCACGTCCCAGTCAGCCCAGGCCTCGAAGCCTGAAGGCAGGCCTCCTTCCATCCTTGATGCCACAGAGCAAGAGACAAAAAGCTTCTCAGAACCCAAGTAAGAATTCAAAGGAATAGACAGAAATAGCCTCCTCGCAGCGGTGACCACTAAACATGGCTCCAAGACATGGCTTAGACACAGTGAAAGGGAAGGGTTAATCACAGGGAGAACACTGGGGGAGGGGGATGGAAGAAAGCTGCAGAAAGGACAACCAAAGCCTTCCCCACGTGGCCTCCTCCGAGTCTCAGCCAAGCCCCCCAGGCCTCCTTCACCTCAGAGCCTTCCCTCTGGTACTTATCCTGCCCCAGTCATCCCCAGCCCCGGTCCATCCCAACTGGAGTTTCCCTCTGTCCCCCATTAGTCGGTGAGCTCCCTGAGGGCAGGGACCCTTCTGCCCTCCCTCTGCATCCCCAGTGCCTCATAAATGCATGAGGACAACGGCCATCACTTGCACAACAGCCACCAAGTTCCTTTTGGCCACTTTCTTGGATTTAAGAATTTTAAATACCTCTGTCATTAGCTGCTTTCATTAAATTTAATTCAATCAATAGCTTTCAAAACACCCAGGATTCTCCTATCAGCAGACATTCACATGAATGTTAGCGTAGCACTGTTACAAATCAGTGTTTACCCGGGGCTCTGTCCTAGCTCCACAGTGCCCGGAGCCGCTCTTTGATCCGGACAGCATCACAAATCCTGAGCGCGCTTCCTCACTGATGATACAGGAATGATAACATTTCTGCTACCCACCCCCTCAGGATGTGACAGCACAAACCTATGTTTATGTATGTATATATGTGTGCGTACATATATGCTTGCATATATATGCATTACATGTATATGTGTTATTTCAATGTTTCTTAGGCATATTAAAAACTTAGGTGACATCAGCCCATAAAAGACCAGATGACTTCTCAGGTTCCTTCCAGACCTAACATTAAATAATTCTATGACCTTTGTTTACAATCCTTGGACTGTGAGGACAAACTGCCTTTGTGGACCCACTGTTAAACACAGCCACAGAATCCGGTTTGGAAGCACAGCAGTGAGAGGATTCACTGAGGAACATCCCAACCAGCGTGGGACAGAGGGAGCTGATGCTGGTCTTGGCTGGATTTGTCCAGGATCAGGCTACCAGAATCTCCATCCCGCTAACAAGGGAGGCTCTGCCATTTGATAAGCTCCCTCCAGGGTCTGCTGGTCCTTCAAGGCCCTCAGCCACCTAGAGGGCCCCCAAACGCTTTTGTGGCCAGTGCCCATCACTGCTCTCCATGAATGGCAGGTTCCGATCCCACAAGCCTTCTGCTCTTGCCTCACCTCCTGCCTGCACCCTAGACCTGCAAGGCTCTCCCTCCTCACCTCTGTCTCTCAGAATCCCAGGTTTCCTTAAAGTCTCAGCTCAAGCTTCACCTTCCCCAGGATGTTTTTCCTGACCCTCATCAGCTGCTTGTGCCTTTTATCCAAAGCACCTCGTATTTACTTGGCTTCCATTTTGTACAAAGTTATTTAAGTTGTCTCTACCAGCTAGGCAAGAAGCCCCTTTCACATCTCCTGCCACTGAGTGCCAGGCCCATAGTAGGTGTTCCTCCCACGCTGCCTGGCACTTAACAGGTGTTCAATACCAAATGCTTCTTCACCTCTCACCTATCCTTGCTGCTACCTTCTACATCTCTTTTAAAAATTTAACTGGGCTCGAGTATCCTCTGCATGTGTGCACCATTCTCTCCCTCATGAATCTCCCTCTCCCTTTAAACTGTTTCTCTTTGTTGCTGCAGCCCCCTTCCTGTGTTTGCTGAGGATGGCTTCCCTTGCAGAGCGTCAGTGCTTGGGCTTTCTCCAGACCCTTTAAAATCTGTTCTCCAAAAACCTACACTGCTTCTCAGACTTGGCTCGGCTGTCCTCTCTTCTAGTCTAAATTCTACAATCATGTGGTCACTTCTGCCCAAGCTTCCCATCATTTCTGTGCCAGCAACCAGTTCCTCCTTGCGGGGGAGGCTCGGATTTGCAGTCCCCAGCATTGATTCTGCTGCTTGGGAAGGACAGACGCACCAAGTCTGGCTGACACGTGATTAGATGCTCAGTCGACAGGCCTTTACTCAATGGAAGTCAAAGGTGAATGGGACACAGACATTGAAATAGTGGATCAGAAAGTAAGAATTCCCGAATGAGAAACCATTGGGGCAATCCACCCACTGCATGAGTAACCACAACTACGGGTCTACCTGGCAGAGGCCGGTCCTAGGAGTTCATAACTCCTTTGTCACACTATAGGCGAGTCAGCTCTGCCAGGAGCTGGGACCTCCAAATCAGACAAGGCTGTTGGCTCAGGACAGGTGTTCACTGAACCCTTCTCATTCTCACATCACAGGTACTTATCTCCAAGCAAAGCCCCTTGATTTGACACCACTGGGGGCTCAGCTCAGGACCTGGAAGAGACCTCAGAAAGCATCCAGTCTAATGCCATCATGGTCCAAAGAAGGTGATCTGCCTCCCAAGGTCACACAGGCGGCAAGCGACAGAGAGAGGCGCCAACTCTCTGGAGCCACACCAGGCTGGGCACTGACCACTTCTAACCTGGGACAGAGGAGATGCTCCCTCTTCAAATGTCCTCTGGTACTTGGGCCTAAACCTGTCCTTGACACTTGCACCACACGCCCTTTCAGGCTCAAGGCGGTATGGTGCGGTGTGGTGCTGGAATTAGTCAGGACGTCCTTGCCTCCACATCCTGTCTCCCACGTCAACCAACTGTATGACCTCACGTCAAGTTACCACCTCATTCAGCTTCTATGAGAAATGCAGATGATAGTATCCCATTCACTGATCTGCTTGCCATATCCCACTGATGAGTCATAATGATCCTCCAGTGAGTTCACTAAAACCCTCAGGTCTTTTTCAGGCAAGCAGCTGCCCATTTTATACTTGAAGAGCTAGCTTTTTAAAATCAAATCTAAACTTTTCCATGTTGCCCTCCTAAAAATTCCCTCTTACTTGATTCACGTCTGCCATGTTAGTGAGGCCACTTAGCTCTGTGCCATCTGCATGCCGACAGGGATATCTCCATCCCTTATCCAAATCCAGGTAGATGAACAGGAAGGTATCGCTTGCACATCAGTCCCTTGATCTACCTTGAGCATACCTCAGACCTTTCACTCCAAGCACCTTGCACAAAGCTTCTGAATAAATGCTTAAGGTCTCATGGCGTGGATATGCATGTGAGGCCTCCCTTCACATGTTTAACTCTCTCACCCAGTCTTCATTACAGGTGACAAAAATTAGCCAGTTGAGGCAAGATCATATACCCACATAAGAACAGAATGTCTTATGGAAACTTGTCCTCAACAACACAGATAATATATTTCTCCACTTGTGGAGAAATGTTTATGTTGAACAGATTTGCAAAGAATTAAAAAATTGCTACAGGGTTTCCTTTTACTATTCTTAGGTTGTCAAATTGGGGTAAGAGTGGAGGACTGAGAAGGTCTGAGAATAAAGCAGAGGCCAGGACACAGACAAGACTTAATTCATCATTATTTCATGAAGGGCAAGCTCATGCTGACTTCTTCTATTGCTGTTCTTAGTGCTATTAGTAATTATCTGTAAAGACCAGGGAGATAATTAGCTTTCCAAATATGCCACAAGATTCACATGTCCTACATCTATACTTGAGTAATCTTTTCCTGAATCAAATCCAAGTCATCCATCATGACCCACTGGATCATGTTAGGTGAACAGAGAAGCACTTCCTTATTCTTGCAGTTCTCCCAGGGAGCACAACGAAGCCCTACAGAAATCATGGTGAGAATACGCTGGCACGGAGGAATTCACAGGACAAGGGGAGAAGGTATGTACGGATTTCATTTTTACCCCAGTCAGTATAGGAACTTATTGACAGAATCTGGTCTTCTAACTCTCGGTTCATCTTTCCTGCATTCCACAAGGCTCGGCTGACATGAACACTAAGAATTTCTGTTTAGACAAAATGTACGAGTAAATGACAAAATCCAAATGCTTCTGTTCAATAAAACTGATGTAAAATTAATGAAATATGAAGATAAACTAGTAAGTGGAGACAAATCCTGACATAAAGTTCCACTGATGAAAGTATAGAATCCAACATGCATGAGGCATTGACACTGAGAAAGTGAAGAAGCCCTCCTCTAAGAGACAAGCTGTCAAACGAAACAAGGAGCTTTCAGAGAGAAAACTGGCACTTGCTGCAGAAGAAAAATTGTGATTAAAGAGGGAGATCATTAATCGTAGGATGGATAAATAACTGTGATGTAAGAAACACCTACTGGGAGAAATCCAGAGTGATATGAGAAGAATCAAATGAACAGATGCAAGGGATGAGGCAGAAACAGGAGGAAAACACATGGGACAAGAGGACAAGGCTGTACATGAAGGCATCCCTCGAGGTCAGCAGCCTCAGCTCAGAGGCAATGATCAATACGGGTGCAGGGAGCCTCCCTTCTCTTGGGGGAGAGGCGGAAGGAGAAAGGGCACAAAGTTCCACCCCTGGACTCAGCACTAAGCACAGCTTTTGATTTTGCTGCCACTGTTATGATAGAATTCACTAAGGGGGAGGGATGATTGGAAAGGAAATATGACATTAAAATACACTGATAAAAATGAATCACTGCTTAGATGCTGAGTTGGTTATTCTGGTCATGCCTCACTGTACAATATTGATCAATGGCAGCCTGCTAGATATAGGACTTTCTTAATACAAGAGGGAAATGAGCACCATGGCTGATCCTTTAACCATCCGACCCCAGGCTCTTCCACCCATCTGCTACATTCTCCAGACCACTGGATCACATGCCAGAGGCCCTGCAAGGAAACCCTCAGGATGCCTGGGCCTTGCCACTGACCCCTCAGTGGAACCCTCTTACATGTACCATCTCTTCTAATCAGAATATGAGCTCCTTGGAAAGTAGGTATGCTCTGGGGATACGCAGCTTCCTAGGAGGCTACAGTGAACGGATCCCTTCAGTTAGGCAGTTTTGAGCTGAAGGGGGTTCTGCCAACAGAGTGTCTTATTGGGGGTGGTCTGCCGGGCTGCTTAAGGAGGGATAGACCCACCCAGGCTGGAAACAGAGCAGGACAAAGCTCTGGTGCCCATCAGGGGCAGTATCAGGCTCACGAGTGGCCCCTAAACTCTCAGCCAGGGCAAGAATAGAGGAGTCAGTCTTTTAAAAAAGAAAACCTACTTGCATTTCCACAACTTAGCACAATACTTGAAAGTAAGTGCTTACTAAACACTTTTTTCATTCATTCAACAGGAATAAGCACCAATATACTTGTGATTTTCTTCCTTAAACTTCTTCTTATTATAAATATCTCCTGGAACGCAGTAAATAAATAACAAATAACTGCTGACTGGGTGACTGTGGATTTCTAAGCATTATCTCTTTCTGAGCAAGTGGAGGGAGTGAAATCTGGCTTCTTTTCGGCTGATTAAATCAATTATCACTCATTCATGTCAATGGGCATGTGCAGATTGCAATACTTTAATTAGGACCTTTTCAATGAGTATTAGAGGCTACCTGAGGAATGTGTAGGCAAAATACAAACTGAAGAGGTAATAAGACAAAATAATGGAGTGTGCCAGAAAATAAAAACAAATAAAACCAGCGGCAGTGTTCTAAGAAGCCCAGAAGCCCCGTGTTATATTAGGAAATCACACCTTCGTGGGATTTCACAACCACCACCCCTGAACAACCAAGGGAGGAAAAAGGACTTTGCTTTCCTGCTATTTCAAACAAGGCTAAAAGGTATCCAAATATTCAAAGGCCTGAGAGATCTGGGTTGCTCTAAGGTTTGTAAAGTTAAAGAATTCTCTTTTAACTTGCTCGGCAAATTTCCCAGTTGTCTTGAAAGCTGATCTTTTTAGTAATTGGGCTATTCTATAAGATAATTAGCTATGTCAATTTTATTTGCATAAAGGGAAGTTCAAGGAAAACAGGAGTTCTTTTTCCCTCAACATATAGTGTAAGTCAGACAGAAGAAATCAAAAAGACAAATGAAAATAATTTCTAAAAAATGCCACTTTTATCCACCTTTCCCTCCTGAAGCTCCTTTTCTAGCTTTTTACTCCTTTGAGTATCCTGTCAAATCCAGAGGTGATCCTCAAGAAAATTAAAGGCATGAACATGAGTAGGAAGGGGTCCTTCCTGAAGCAGGACAGTGAGAGCCCTATGGCATTGTGTTGTTCAGACTGCATGTGGAATAACATGTTCTAAACTCCACATTTCAGGAAATTCATTTTTAAGTTGGAGAATGTGCAGAGGAGGGCAGCAAAGAGTGGTGATGATGTGATGAGGCCCAGCATAAAGAACAGGGATGTTTAGCCAAGGGAAGGGGACGGGACAGCTGCCTTCAGGCATCTCAAGGTGGGGACTGCTGTTTAGCTTGAGGGCCAAATCAGGGACAAGGGAGAGAGGATGTAAAGAGGTCATTTAAGTCTGAGTCACTAGAGGGAAACGTTTTCCAACAATGCCCTGGTCACTCGTGGTCTTCAAGCTGGATGACCTCTTGTCACAGCAGGCTTTGGGTGGGACTAGCTGGCCACTGACTTTCCCTCCAGTTTATAAGCCTGGCAGACATGCCCACTGTCCCCATGGGAACAAGCCATGTGTGTCTGCATCTAAAGGGCTTTTCCTTCGGGACAGAGTGAGGGTTGCCAAGGGCAACCTTGTCCAAGTACCCGTCAACCATGGGCAGAACACATCTGGCAAACCAGTTCTAGGCAAGATGGCTTAGGAAGAACCTGCATAAATGAATGTCCAGAGGATGGTATTGGGGGTGATGCAGAACTGGGGCATCAAACCAAGGAATGGGGATGTTTTAACTTGGAAAAGAGGACATGTAGTGAAGTCACTATGGTCGTCTACAACTATCTGAAGGGCTAACAGACAGAAAAGGGTTATATCCTTCTTCTGCATGGTCTCAGAGGGAAGAAAGAGGGGTAAGAGGTAGAGACTGAAAACAGACAAATTAAATTTGATATTAGCTATCAAACAACTGAAGCTACTCCAAAGAGAAAAAGGTAGTCCTTCTTAGGGTGGGCAGTCAAATAAAGTCTAACTGACCAGTTCTTAGGATGCCGAAGACGACCTTCTTGTTCAGGGCCAGGCTGGACCAAATGGCCTCTTAAGTCTTTTCCAAATCTCAGATTCTGTGCTAGAGGTCAACCGAGAGTCTCTGGCCCTAAGTGCTGACACAGCCCAAGAAGTGTGAGCTTTACCAGACCAGAAGTCAGACAGTCATGGATGGGATCACAATTCTGGTTCTTGTGAATCAGAAATTTTTAGCCAATTAATCTCTTTGAGCCTCAGTTTTAACATCTGTAAAATGAAGATAATGGTATTAGTTCTGCTTACAGAGTTTTCAGAGATTAAAATTAATCAATTGAGATAAAAAAGTGAAAGTCCTTTAAAATGGTAACGTTATAAAAATCTAACATGCAAATTAAGATAGACAAATAATGCAGTGAGATGAGATAATTGAACAAGACATACATATACGATAATCAATTGATTCTATGCACGTATCAATGCCAGGAGCACAAACTTCAATTTCAGATTCTCAAATAAGTTTTACTCTGGAGCCTTCTCTGGTTCCCGAACACCCAGGAATGCCCTTGGTAAGCGCCCTCAAGGAGTCCTTCCTCCTCCTCTTCCTCTCTCAATGAAAACCACAAACACTAAAGTGTCGGCTGCAGCCAAAATGATGCCTATGCCAACGGTGGCCTGCCTGCCTTGGAAGCTGCTGCTTCTGTTACTGGCTGGCTGCTGCTTTTATCTCTTCATCATCTTCTGAAGAAGGTAAGAAGGCAGGCAGGAAAGAAGGAGTAAACAGAGCATTTATTAAGCATTTCCTGTGCTCCAAGCAGGGTGTGAAGTGCAGGGGAGACGGAGAAAAGACAACAGCTCTGGATCTCACGGTGCTCAGGTTCTAATGACAGCGGAGACAAATACCCAACCAAGCTGGGTAAATGTGAGAGGAGATTGGGGAGACAGGCATGGGAGACAGGAAGGGCCAAGATAAAGATCCTGGGGAGAAAGAGACAAGGAAAGGAGAGTTGGGCGTCTGTCCGTCAATGTGCACGCGTACAACGGGCTTCAGTATGTTTGTATTTATGTGTGATTTGTTTGAAAGAAAGATCTCAGTAACTCTGTTAGCTACCACATCTGCCTTAGCAGGGTTTCTGGTCTAAGTCAATGAAGGTGGAACTTTACAGTGGGTTTCAAAATCCCCATTAGCAACCTGGCACAAACAGAACCAGCTTTCTAGAGTCACAGTTTCCCTGCAGAGGTTGGGGAACTCTTGGAGAGCCACAAGGTTGATGTGTAAAAAAAAGCTGCCCAAGGTCCAGCCACTCTCCCTTCTCTGGGACCCTCTGGATGGCCACGCATTTCCACATTCTCAGCCTCCTGCTGCGCTCAAGGGAGACTCTTGGCCGCTAAGTGGTCCCTTCCTGCGGGTGACATGGGAGGCTGGGTGGCAGATAAACTCTTGGCACTCTTCAGCATAGCTGAACACCCTCACAGATGCACGACTGAACAAAGATGCCCCTACACACCCCTGGGACGGGAAAGAACCCAGTATTATAGGAGTGTGAGAGGGTCAGAAGGCAAGCATGAGGAAAAGCAACAGAAACTTGGCAGGGTGGGCAAAGCAAAGGTCATCCCTGATGGCACCATAAGTGAGAGGCAGCACTATCCCTTTCTCCCAACCTAACAGTCCCCTGGCAATCTCAAGCTAGGTTACAAGGGGTTGATTCTGTGTGGTAGGTGTTTTGAAAATTAAAATGTCTCTCTAGCAAAGACCTCTAACTCTTGGCATCGATGAGCCATCCACCTCACCCAGGAAAGCCTCTTCATGGCAAATATTAATATGTTTACTATAACGATAAATATAAACCCTACCAAGTGCTAAATGATTGTTAAAATTTCAGTATTTCCAAAAGCACAGGGAGGCATCCATGTTTTATCCATTACTTCCTCAAGGTCAACTGCACTCCATTTTCTGTGAGATAGAGGGACTCATTTCTGCTTCATAATTTGTTTTAGTAACGTCATAACCTAAAACCAGCTTTGGAAAACTGAAGAGAAAAAAAGGCAAGATTTAATCAAAAGAGAAAAATGCTGATGAACACTGTTCTAGACTATTTAAAGTCACTAGACATTAGACGGTTGGGATATGGATGTGGCACAGGAAATGACGAGGTGATGAACTTAGAAACATATGGAGAGACTTGGATTTATGAAGGAAGAGGGTGTCTCCCCTCAGAGAAACAGAGGACAAACAAGTACAGTAGGGTCTTACATAGATACATATAAATGCATATGTCGATGTGAGTATGACTACAGATATCTAAGCATATGTATGTGTACATATACGGATCTATGTGTATATGTGCATGTACACGTATGTGGGTGTACATCCACACTTAACTGTAGCCTTGGGGGTGGGAAGGAAGGGAGAAAAAAGGAGAAAGTAAAAAGTGCACAGCAGAGAACCAAAGAAAACTTAGTAGGAAGCAATGAAGAGATGGACAGCTCTCAACACAACACGAAGTATTTCTTATAAAGGCATTTTTGAAGTGGAAATGTATGGCTGTGTATTTTGAATCCTCTCATGTTCTGCTGTGTACATGGCAATGCGTTTTTTCTTTTCTTATTTTGTATTTAAGTTTTAATATCTCAGTTTATAAAATGTTTTTTTCTTTTCTTATTGTATATTTAAGTTTAAAATAAATTAATTTAAAAAAGAAAAAAAGGCCTCCACACATCATTCCACGTTCAACTTTTAACCCATTTGCTTTATAATTTCCTAAAAGTATGGCTTGGTAAAGCTGACCTAACTGAATAAAGAGAGTGGTTACCTTTGCTCAGGTTTACACAGCTTAATGATCAACTATCTCTTCTTCTGCAGCTCAGGATATATATAGAGTTCAGAAATCTGGGTCCATTACAAGAGGAAAGTCATTCCAAACCTCTTCTAAATAACACCAATCAGAAAAAAAAAATGAGAGCAATTTCCCTCTTCTTTTTAATTGTCCCTCTTGTTATTTCCTCTAGAACTGACCAGGAACATCCCCTGCTAGATGCTCCCCCTCCAGAGCCAAAATTGAGATTCGCTATGCTGGATGATGTCAAGATCCTGGCCAACGGTCTCCTTCAGCTAGGACATGGTCTCAAGGACTTTGTTCACAAGACCAAGAGTCAAATTAACGACATATTTCAAAAACTGAACATATTCGACAAGTCTTTTTATGATCTCTCACTACAAACCAATGAGATCAAAGAAGAAGAAAGAGAGCTCCGTGAAACAACCTCAAGTCTTCAGGCTAAAAATGAAGAAATGAAAAATCTATCCCTCGAACTGAACTCAAAGCTTGAAGATCTCTTAGAGGAAAAGATTCAACTCCACCAAAAAGTGAGGACGCTGGAAGAGAAGCTAATCAGGTTAATGAGCAGCCAGCCCGAAGGCCAGGAACACCAGGAGGTGGCCCTCCTCAAGGTAAGGACGGCATGGGCTTGTCTTCTGGGGCAGGTGTCTAAACACTGTGACCTCAAACAGGCCGGATCTGCAGAAAAGACCTTTGGGAAAATCAAAGCTCATCTAATGTTTCAAATCAAACTTCACTATTAAACTGAAAAAAAAAATCAAAGCAAAGTGGCTTTGAAATCATTAGTCATTTATCAGCAAAATTATATAAGATCAAATGAGTAGAAAACCAAATTATGAAATGAAAATTTTAAACAACTATTAAGTGGGAAACATTTAGGATGATTACCCATGACTAAAAGGCAGGTCTGTTTTGGGGGTTTTTTTTAAGGAATTTTAAAAAAATTCTCTACTGTTGAAATATTGCATTTTTACCACATCCATCTATGGAATGTTATGCTAAAAGAGTCAGTTCAGTAAAAGCTATAAAGAATATTGCCTTGGAATCCAACATAAAAGCACATATGGAGACGCCCAGGGAGATATGGTAGACAAGGGCTCCAGGGACAAAGGGTCAGGGTGGGACAGGCCGGGCAGGGTGACCTCTAACCAGACCCCATCTCCAGACTTTTGTAGAACAGCAAGATCACAGCATCAAAGAGCTTTTCCAAACGGTCCAAGAACAGTACCAGCAGCTTACCAAGCAGCACGGCCAAATAAAGGAGATGGAAAACCAGGTAAGGTCATAGTGAAAGGAGCGTCCCTAGGCTCTGCAGAAAGCTACCAGGCAGGTGCTCAGGAAAGGAGGCGAGTGCTTCCTCAGCTCCTGTCCAGAAAAGTCCCTCAATTTCAGCAAGACTCAGTTTCTTCTTCTGTAAAATGGGGATATGGTCATTTGCACCACCTATGCCACAGGGCTGCTATGTCTGTAAGCCATAGAATACCACTATCATTAAATGTATTGCTATTCTCCAGTAGGGTCTCCTTCACTGCCTTCTCAACCGGTGGCAGTGAGTGTGGTTGTTGACGAGTCCCCTTGTGCCAGGGGGCCCAAATCTTAAAGGTTCCAAGTGTGAGCCTTGGGGCAGCCTGTAGGCCGGCTGTCTAAGGGCCTCCTGAGCTCCTGGACAAATGCTCGCCTCCAAGGGGGCAGGTGACCTTCTCTGCTACAGCAGCCTCTAAGTAGCACAGACAAATTAGAGAAGGAATATCTGGTTGCATCCGGCAACTCTTGTTAACAGTCCTTCAGATGCTGAGATAAGTGCTTACACTGTTTTCGTGGTGAGTGGGAGAGGGACCATGGTGCCTCAGTCACATACCTTTCTTGAGACCTGCAGTGGGGAGAGTTCTGGGAATGGACTGTGTAAGAAAGGTGCAAAGGCTGGCTCTGGCATTTGTTAGCTGTGCAAACTTGGTAGCCCTGCCTCACAGGAATGTTTATAAAGAATCCCTTTGGAAAGGAGGAGAGGAAACATCAGTCTGCCAGGACTCTCACTGGCTGGGAGGGGTTGGGCTCTCAGAGTCTGTTTCCTCATCTGTCAAATAAGAATGAGTACTTGCACTACTAGCTTAATAGGGTTGTTGTGAGGAAAGAGGATCAGAGCATTCAAAGCATCCCCTCCACGTGAGGAGGGTGGTAGCCCCAGCATTCCTCCAACATTGGTGGGCAGTGAATTAAACCATCCTCTATGGAGCTGTATAAATGACAGTGTTCTACCGAGGAAGCCCCGGGGATGGGGCCGCTCGGATCTGGGCTCTCATCCCTGGGCAGGCTTCCCCCTAATGCCAAGTAGGGAGCTCTGAGGTCACAGGAGGTGAGGTTCCCTCTAGGCACAAAACAGGAAGACCAGGGGCATTTGAGTCACCCATGAAAAATGGGAACGTTGTATGTGTTCCTTGTCCTGGCACTTACCCCACCCTCCCCAGCCTGTCCTAGAGGTTTTTAGGAGATTGATCCTATGTCCATGTTTCTCTTATCAGCTAAGAAGAACAAGTTTCCAAGAACCTACAGACTATTCCCTTTCTTCAAAGCAAAGAGCACCAAGGACAATTCCTTCTCTTCAGCCCAATGAAACAAAGTCCACAGAACACAACAGTAAGATTGCTGAGTGTCTGTAAAACCTGTTTGGCAGGATCCCCCAGGCAAACCTTTCTGAACCAGGAATGTTCCACTAAGCCAATGGATTGAGCCTGAACAATACAAAACAAAGCTGGCTGATGGGAGCCCCAAGTATGTCCCTCTATAACACTCCCTGGGTAGAACTTTCCACACAGAGGCGAGAGAGGAGCTGAGAGGCTTCCCAAGTCATGGGATTTATTCCCAGATATACCACAATAGGCAGGGAACGCAGTTAGTGTAAGAAGCAACCTTGAAAATGACCGAGTCCAAGCCCATCACTTTGCACACGAAGCAACTTAAGCCCAAAGAGTCTGATCTCTCCACACTACACAAGTAATGAGGGGCAGGCCCACAGATGGGAGGCACGACTCTGCCCCAAACCCAAGCATTCTGAGAAACCGGCCTTTGGCCTTTTCCATCTTTCCTGCATCTACCACAAGGTGCAATGACTTTTCTCAGACACATTCTGTAAGTGTTTCCTCAAAGAAAAACCTGATCCATCACCAATTTCTTGGCTTTAAAACCTCATCAGATGCATTCATTGCATACCAGTACGCAGTAGAAGGAGCCCTGATAATGAAGCATTCTGTAGGCAGACACAGAAAAGCCTCAGACAAAACAGCTTGGGTTCTCCATCTACATCCTGCCACCTTCTGGAGTCCTTACTCTGCTCTGCTCATACTCTGCTCTACCCTAATTTTAGATGGTCCATCCGACTGTGCTGCCCTTTACGATGGAGGTCTGCGTTCGAGCGGCATATACGCCATCAAGCCCAGCCAATCTGAAGTCTTCAATGTCTACTGTGAAATGAAATCAGGTAAAAAGGCAAGCAAAGGAGAAGCAGTGACTGGGCAGGAGGGGAGCCTCTGTAATGGCAATGGCACAGCCAGGAGCTGGTCCAATCCAGTGACCTTTTAAAGTTAGCCCTCACCTTCAAGACTCCTCTGAAGTGCCTCATTCAATAATTAAATATTTAGTAATGCCTACTATGTGCCATGCAGCATGCCGAATGCTAAAATGAATCAGCTATTCTGGCATTTCTTAGGCTTTGCATTGAAAGCACTTTGATACGTTCTGGGGATATAAAGGAGAAAAGAACGGCAGCCCCTGGCCTCAAAGGTCGATTCACATGTGGAAGATTTTAGCTGCAAGTCATACAGAAAGGCCTGATGGTTCTTCAGGGGCGACAGCAAAGGAGAGTGGGGGTGAGAAGGCTAGGGAGGACAGCGGTTAGCGTGGCTTGAAGCCAGGAAGAGCCGAGTTCCTCAGACGCTTCCTAGCTGTGTGTCCCTGGGCAAACCACTTGATCTCTGTCTGTCTCCATTTGGCCATCCATAAAACAGGGACAACGGTAACACCTACCTCCCAGAGTTGTTGTCGTGTGTGTGTGTGCGCGCGCGTGTTTATTAGAAAATGTGATCCAAATCAACAAATATTCAGTGTCCAATGTGCCCTATGCCTGATGATACAAAGCTAAAAATTAATATAGTTCCTGTCTTGAAGAACTTATAGTCAATTGGGATTTTGGGGGGCGGTTGGTTCTTTTTAGATTAATTTTAATTTTTTTAACTAACAAATTGATTTTTTCATCTCCTCCCACTGTATCCACACCATTAAAAAAAGATAAAATCTTTGTAATAAAAAAAAAATAGGAGAGCCAAGCAAATTCACACATGGCCCTGTACCCAAGTCTTTCAGCCTCACTCTGCCACCTGACTCAATCCCCTCCTCTCAGGAGGGAGGAGCACACTTCATCCTAAATGCTTTGGAATCACAGGTGGTCATGGCCCTAGCCAGAGGCCTCAGAGCTGCCGTTACTGTAGAAATGCCTTTCCCGGCTTTGCTCGTTTCACTGTGGGTCAGTCAGTTCACATAAGTCTTCCCAGGCTTCACTGAAACTCTCCTTCAGCATGCCTACCACACAAAGCATTCTATTGCCTCTGGAATCCCTTTCTTATTCAGGCTCTTCCTCACTGATAGCCACTCCTGGATGTCCAGCTCTCAGCCACTACAGTGACTTCTGCGCACTCCTGCATTCACCTCCTTGGCTCACAGGTCTAGGAGTGCTCCCAAATGTGCCAGCTGAGTAAGCTTGTGGGCTTCATGCCAAACTGCTCTTCCAGAAGCCAGGCCAGTTGGCCAGACCAGGTGCACCTGACTTTCTGCAGACCCTTCAACGTCCACCATTCCTTTCTTTTTTTTTTTTTTTGGTCAGCTTTGCTTGTTGGTTGGGGAGGAGATGGAACCCAAGAACTGATTTGTTTGCATCACGACCCAAAGTGGTTTTTAGATGGCTATTGATAGCTTGGATTTCTTCATCAGAAAGCTCTCTGGTCATGAGCACTACCTGAAAGGGGCTCCCGATACACCTCCAGAAGGGGAGGTTTACCAGTGAGCAGGTGCCCATTCTCATCTGGTCTTTGTAGCCAGCGACAAGCACAGCAGCGTCCAGAGAGTGAGCAGTTAATGAATGCATACCAAGAGACATCAAGCACATCCTAATTAAAATCTATTGGAGCCCAAGGAGAAGAGATGACGTGATGAGCTTTCCAGGTGGTCTTTGTTCAGCTTTTCTAGACTTCTGTAAGTCACAATAAGGAAAGGGGAAAGGAACAGGCATTTATGGAACGGCCTGCTAGGTGCCAGGCCCCATAAGAAGCCCTTTACAACTAGGATCTCATTTGCTCCTCACAACAACCCTGGGAGGTAGGTGCTATTAGCACTCCCATTTTACAGTTGAGGAAATGGAGGCAATCAGAGGCTAAATGACTGGCCCAGGACCACACAGCCGCGAAGCGTCTGAGGCCAGATTTGAACTCTGGTCTTCCTGACTCCAAGCCCAGCGCTTTATTCACAGGACCACCCACCAGAAAAGCAGCCCAGATTTGTAACTATCATACGTTACAATGGAGCATAAAAATCTGTATTTCTGCACATATTCTCTCTTTGTGAGCTTTAAAGAAGTCACTCCACGTAACTGAAAATGTTCTTCACCCTTCTCAGGCAGCTCGTGGACAGTGATCCAACACCGAATGGACGGATCACAAAATTTCAATGAAACCTGGGAGCACTATCAGCACGGCTTTGGGAGTCTTGACGGTAAGGCCACCCGCTGCCCTTATTCACCCCCAGAACTGCAGAGGGAAAAAAGAGCTCTCTAGGCAGCTGTACAAGTGCAGGTCGGACCCAGAGCAATGGGGCTGGATGCGGGGCTTTGCTGGTGTGTAACGAGTCCTCTGATCAGGACGCCCTTCACTGCAGCTGGTGATCTTAGACTTAGATTTGATGATTCTCAATCTTTGGAGGTCTCAGGTTCCCTTTATTCTCTTAAAAATTGAGGACCCCTTCCAGGAGCAAATATGCTTCTGTGGGTTACATCTCAATATCTACCATGTTGGAAATTAATACTGATCAATTTTTGAAATATGTTAATTCATTTAAAAATAACAAACAAGTTACATAGTACATTTATAAATGTACTAAATAATAAATAGTACATTTTTATGAGGTAAATATTTTAAAAAACAAACATTTTGTGGGAAAAACAGCTTTGTTTTATATCTTTTTACAAATCTTTTCCAAGTCTATGGTAGAAAACAGCTGGATTCTCTCGTATCCCATCTGTTCCAAGAAGCCAGCCTCACACAGATATGTAGGTAGAGAAAGGGAGAGTATTTCCATAGGTCTTTAAAAACAGCTCTGACCTTGAGGACTCTCTGAAGGGGCCTCAAGGAGCTCCCCTTGGGGAGCCACTGGCCCACAAAGCTGGGGGGCTGGCTCAGGCAGGACTATCCACACTGTACGTGTCACAGAACCAGGTCTACAGACCCCAGGGCCAACTCCTTATCTATTGCACCACAAACATCTCACACAGAAAGTCTAATATTATATATAAAAATTTGTGATAGAGTGTTGGCTGACAGCAAATAAATTTATCCAAAGCATCTATCTGAGACATAAACTTTCTATGAACAAAAATACTAAACCTGTTAGTGGTGACCAAGGACTTTGCAGACTCCATTTTCCATCTCTTGAATGAAATAATAACAAAATTCACTGCAATTCAAGCTTCCTTTCTTAAAAATGCCAAATTTGATATGTTGTCAACTAACCTTTCCTAAAATGAATCTTTCCTCCAAATATCCTATTTATAATTTAAAGTGGGTGATTATTAATGTGATGCCCCACTGATTACCCAGTCTCATCAAGTCCATCCCTACGATTTCTGCATGACAGACGGGGAGGTAAGGCAGAAAGAATCCTGGGTTCCAATCCTGCCTCTGATGCTCACTACTGGGTGACCTTTGGAATATCACTGAACCTCACTGGGTCTCAGTAAAAGGAAGGGGCTGGACTAGATGGTGCTGAAAATCCACTCCAGCCCTAGATCCATGACCTTATGCACATTTAAGATACTAGTGACTTTCCATACCCATTGCTGAGTTGGCAGAACTCTGGGAATGGAGCATGGCCAAGAAGGACTACCGGGCCCCAAGGCTGCCACGTCAAAAGCAAACACTCGGCATCTGCAGGCTCCTTATCCTTAAATCGCAGCCTTTCTCCTCTGAGGTTCATGCATAAAGAAGCCAGCCAGCAATTACAGACAGTGATGGCCTCCTTCCCCCACCCCCTCCATCAGATGCTCTGTCTACCCTCAAAAGTCCATGGACCAAACCTCTACCCAGAGGGCCGACTACAGATGTGAGCAGTGCACTTTCAAGGACAAATGTCTGGGTTTGTCCATGTTGTAGTATGTTGTGCCGACTGAAGGTTACTCAACTTTTAATTTTAAAAAAAGTATAAAAATATATTCACATATCAAGCTTCAACTAGACAAAAACATATATTACATACTTCCGGAAGACATCAGGAAAGACAAGACCAAGTCTACATGTGAAGAGATAAAAGTGGTTTCAATTTAAGGCATTTAGAAACCAATTTATATTGCTGCTAAGTTTAAAAAACGATAACCTTCTGATGGCGTCTGAAATAGTTAATCCTCTTAATAAATAACTCGTCATATGTAACTGTATCCAACAATAGATTTGGAAAATCATCCAACGCAGAGCTGACCTAAACAGTTTTCTACAAATGGAACTACCTAGCAAGGCTCACATATATCACAGGCTGTCCCTTTTAAAAAGCAAGCTTCCAACTCAACCTGCAGATTTTAATTTTTTCTAAAATGTAAGATGTCACATTCTTATCCCAATCCCTCAGTTTTACTCCCCATGAAAGTAAACAAAGAGGAATACTTCCAGAGACCATCTGAAAGGCCCAGAATATTAATAAAATTGATTTAATTAAATCAACAGATCAAAGTCTTTTAAGCAACTGTGCCCTACCTGCAATTCCTACTTACAGATGCATGAAACTTCTCTTTGCAGGAGAATTCTGGCTGGGCCTAGAGAAGATCTACTCCATAGTTAAGCAATCCGACTACATCCTGCGCATCGAGCTGGAGGACTGGAAGGACAACAAGCGTTCCATCGAGTACTCGTTTAGCCTGGGAAGTAAAGAAACAGACTACACCCTGCACCTGTCTGAGATCCTGGGCAACATTCCCAATGCGATCCCGGAACACAAAGACCTCACCTTCTCAACTTGGGATCATAATGCAAAGAATTATGTGAACTGCCCAGAAAGCTATTCAGGTACTCTTGTTCAGACCAATATTAACATTTTATTTGCACGTATGAGAAATGCTGTGCTAAGGAAGTGAATAAAAATAATATGGAAGTCCTGCTTACATGCAAAAACTTAAAGAATTAGGGTCAGCTTTACCTTCTATCAGCAAAGCCTCGCAACTATCATGAAAAAAGAAATTCATCTGGTGCCAGCTGAGTGAGGAGATCTGCCTTTTTTAAAGCCCCAGGAATTCGCCTTTAGCACATTTGGTGAAATAAGCAATGTTTGCCAATGTATTCAAGTTCATAACACACGAGACGTTATCTTATTTAGAGAAAATAAAAGTGCACTCCCCAGGCAGACTTGGTAACAGCATCTAGAAGCGATCCCAACATTGACTGGGATGGGGCTCAGAAGTTAGTCGGAGGGACACATTCCGGTTCTGAGCATGATGACCTTTGCGTATACTTCAGAAGGTCACCTTACCTTTTCTGCCCCAATGAATTACCCTGAGAACATCATGGGCATCTGAACTGCAGTGGATAGTGTAGCTAAAATCCAAGGCCTAAACAGGAATGCAGAACGAGTAGCATGAGGCCTTCCTCATCCCCTCGAGCCACCACAGGCCTGGTCCTAAGGCCCTAAACGTGGCCCACAAGTACCTGGGCTTCTTGGCTGCTAAGCTCTAGGAAGGTCGAGAACAGGACCCAGCCTGGGGAGAGCAGAGGCCGACCAGCACAGCTGAGAACCTCTAAGTGCTCCAGGCCAGCGAGATCATCTGGTCCCTGGGGAACCAAGAAGGGAAGGCAGGGTGCTCTTGTGTGTCATACAGCCTCTCTTCCATAGGTGGCTGGTGGTGGGACAACGTATGTGGAGAAACCAACCTGAACGGCAAGTACAACAAGGCGCGACTGAAAGGCAAACCCGAGAAGAAAAGAGGCCTGTACTGGAAGTCTCCCAAAGGCAGGCTCTACTCCCTCAAGACAACCAAAATGTTAATCCACCCAACAGACCTGGAAAGCTTTGAATGAACGCAGGCAAGTTTCCAAAAAACAATAAATTGAACATTAAACTCAACCCAACTTACTGTGGTTTAATAATCAGCAAGTAAGGCCTTAAAAAGGCATTCAGAGCTAATTGATGTTCTAGGGTGTTTGCTAGGTCAATTTCACATAGCTATTTCTTCTTTAACAAGAATTTATCTGGAGTTTAAAACGATTACAAATGTATTTCAAGGTCAAAGCTGTCATCACACCACCTCATGAACTTTACCTTTCAAAATCAGATGCCTTCTGACATCGACTGTGCAAATATTTCATGATGTTGTAATCAATTTTAGATGGACTTTTCTAAACAACCTTGAACACCACAGCAAGGGCATGCCTATTTTCCATTTAAGGATCACCCTATTAACTGGAACCTTACAAAGAAGTATTTTGTTTTTAATATTCATAATGCAGTCTGATTTCACAGTCTCACCAAGTTCTTTAAAAACATAAACATGAATAAATGTGAAGGTCAGATACTTCTCCATTTATGAAGTATTGTCATATTATTAATTTAAAACTTGAACTCAATCTGTTCAGCAGCACATATGAAAATCCATAATGTAAAACTTAAAAACTGGAGAAAAATTTGTCACATCTTTTTATACTTTATTTATGAAACCAAAAGAAGCAGGGTAAATTACTGTATTTCAATTGGTTCACGGTTGTTAAGTAAATGCAGTTGATCATCATCATTAAGTCATATTGACTTTTATATTTTATATCACTGTATCTTATTAACAAATCTTTTGTACTTTATGGGAGTGTATTAATTTTATAGCATTTTGACACTGGCACCTGTAAAAATACTTCAAAAATTATCTTGTCAGAATATAACAAAAGGATAAATCAAAGTGCTACACCAAAGACAAGTGGATCCGGGACATCAGTCCCCTAAAACAGATACAAGAAATGATGCTGTTGGAAACTTCCAAGTAAAAAAAGAACAATTAACATTCTGAGAAAAAAAATGAGCAAATGACTTTGAACTGAAGCAGTAACTCTGATAGGCCTGTATGTACATTTTGCAATTCAATAAATAAAAGTCTATGTCTAAAGTGACTGTAACATGTCTAAAGAGTCCGAGTCTCTCGAACACTGAATGGTGGACCCTTCACTAAAATGGGGGGGCCTCATAATTACTCACCCTCCAGTCACAAAACCTTCTTTCCTGTTGCTCATTCTGAGACACTTTAGCCCCAAAATAAATAAGTCTAAGATAATGGAGCCTATAAAACCATGACTAGCAGCTCAAACACTGAGGCCGGAGAGATCACTAAACTGTACGCCAGGATAGACCAGCAACCGAGCTGAGTTTTCGAAGGAACTCTGCAGTAGCAAGCCAGAAAGTCAAATGTTTATCTAAACATAGTTTTTAGAGGCAATAGGGCTGTCATTTCAACACTGTTTAACCAAAAGTCCAGTGTTGCTTTAAAAGATCCCATAAAAATAAAATCATTTTGCAACAAACGATTTTTTAAAAAATAAAGAAAAAGCCTTCTTTTGTAACTAAGTAACGATCTTTACACTGCCTTTTCAAAATTCAAAATAACACTAGATTTACAATTTATTTATTCATTTAGTGATCTTTTTAAAAATTCCAAATAACCACCCCCAAAATAAATAAATATCTAGCCAGGTTACACAATAGTTTGAGTGTGGAATTCAGGAAGACCTGAATTCAAATCTAACCGCAGACACTAACTCTAATGTCACTTCTCCATCTAACATCACATGTCCTTTCAGACACCTTGAGCTAGATGCCTGGTTGACACCTTAAACTCAATGTCCAAAACTAAACTCATGAGAAATTCTCCCCTCCACCTTCCCCCCTCTTCCCAGCCCATCAGACTCACGATGCAGGAGGCATCCTGGACTTGTCACCATCTCTCCCCTCCAAGCTGTCACCAAGGTTTGTGGATTTCCCATTCCTAACATCTCAAATGCGCTCCCTTCTCCCCCTGCCTGCATCGCTGCCATCGCTGCTGGGCATCCTCCAGTCTCTCCCCACTCGAATCCATCCTTCAGCCACCAAAGTGATTTTTTTAAAGTACAGGTACAACCATGTCCGCCCCTATTCAATAAACCCCAGTGGCTCCCTACTGCCCCTAGAATCAAACATAAAATGCTGTTTGGCATTCAGAGCCCTTCCTAACCTGCCCCCTCCACCCTTCCCAGTCTTCTTCCGCCTCATTCTCCCACACCTACCCTTCATGGGCCCCCAGAATATCCCCCAACCAGACCCCCCATCTTGTAGCTCTTCCACTCCAACGGCTGACCTTGCTGGAGTCCTTGAAGAACCCTCTAAAATCCCCCTCCTATGGGAAGCCTTCCCCAATCCCCACTACTGCCTGTTTGCTGTCTCCCCCAAGAGACTCGTAATTCTCTGAGGGCAGGGGCTGTCCTTTGCCAGTGCTTAGCACAGTACCTGGTACACAGCAGATGCTTAATAAATGATCATTAATTCATTACCCTGGCCAAGTCACTTGCTCTTGGTCTTAGTTTCCTCACCTGTAAAAGGGTAATAATTAAAGCCTTTACTTCCTGGGTTGTGATGATCAAGCAAGATAATATTTCTAAAAAAATGTTACATAAATCCTGCTGTTATTGGATTGCAAAATTATTTATCGTTGAATTTTCTCTTAACTTTTCCTAATCGTCTTTCACAACTTCTACCTTGTGACACTATAAAAATAGAGCATTTCTCTTCGTTCCATTAATTCTATTAAGTTCAGCTTGAATAGACAGTGCATGGGCTCTGTGGGATGAGTTATTAGATGCTACAAAGTTAGAATGGATTCTGTCCCTGTCAATTAGCAAGCACTTATTAAGCACCTGCTGAATATGAGGTGCTGCCCTCTGCCCTCCATGGTGACCAATGAAATCCAAACTGCCCACTCTAGAGACCTTGGTTTAGCCCTTATCCCCTGACCTCTCTGGTGGTTAAGACAAGTCTTCCTCACAATACCCACTGCTCCCCCAGCCCCACCTTGCTTCTGGATACACAATACAGTTTCATCTCTCCACTGGTTCTCAATGTGACTCCTGCAGTGATTTCCTTTCCACTTCCTCAGGCTCCTGGAGAACCAGGCTTCAGCCCTTACATTTCTGAATCTTCTTTTCTTAGGAAACTCATCCTATTTTTAAAAAAAATGCCTCTGTGTGTGTTTGAAATGTCTATTCATGCCTTTTGTTTTTACACTCTAGTAACTGCTGGCCCTACTTTCTGCATCTTTCCCTCTGCTCCCAGTCACACATGGAGTGACTCTTGGTTTTTGTGGCAATTCCTTGTTGTACATATTGGATACTACACAGTTAGCAGCAATATTTAAGGCAAAGATGGTTCTCCCCATTCAAGAGTCTTTCTTTATTCTACATGGACTGTCTGTGCAAAAGCTTCCAAATTTTACAAAAAGAAAACTGCCTAAAATGATCACCTGAATCCTTTAATTAAGAATTTTCTGACTAGAGACATTTGTGAAAGGAATCTCCTCCTGTTCTCTTTAAAGAAAAACAAACACTACGCCACTGACACTTTTTACGCTGGCATTCAGAGCTTCTTGAAGTAGATCATGAGGAACGTGGCCCTTCATTAACTGCCTTCCTGCTTATGCAGCTATTCCTGTCACACGAGGCCCCTCCACAAGTCTTTTCTACTCTTGGATTTACTAGTTAATGGGCAAAGGTGCCGGACTCTTCCTGGCTCCTGCTGATTTGGTCTCTTCCTCAATTTAGTTGTTTTATTTTTAAAGCAGGACCAAAGAATTTGAATGAGACCTGCTTTATACTGCAGCTGGACAGTCAGAAGGGCTGAGCCCTCTTCATTCCTCCCTTTTGTCACTGCTTCATCTAGATGCCAGGCTTTTGTCTCCTACAAATGAATACGTTGCTATTTTGACAATCTCCACTAATTTCATGGCCTTCAACACAACACACATTTGTTAAGCACCTACCTTAGTCATAAAACAGGATGCGAGACAAGGGGAATACAAGGATGAAAAACAA
Source organism: Notamacropus eugenii (assembly GCF_028372415.1). Lineage (NCBI taxonomy): Eukaryota > Metazoa > Chordata > Mammalia > Diprotodontia > Macropodidae > Notamacropus > Notamacropus eugenii. The sequence goes on from NC_092873.1 coordinate 523,176,808, forward strand.
GGCAGTCCTGCCCCTGGAGGGGCTTCTTAGCTGACACAGGAGTTAAGAGAGCTACACACAAACACCTGACACGGCGTTTTATCATACACTGTTTCTTGTGATCCTTACAACAGAACTTGGATGTAGCTGTTATTACTATCACCTGGAAATGAAAAAACCAAGGCTAGGAGAAATGAGACGGCTTCCAGAGTGGGGCAGCCCATCCCTGAGTAAGCTATCACCTGCCATATCAGCTGACTTCCTGAAGATCTCTCCACATGGACTGGTTAGCAGGAGGGGCAGGGGCGATCCAATGACAAGCTTTTCCTCTTTCTAAAAAAATTATTTTTTTATTTTGTTTTTAATTTAATATTTTATTTTTTCTCCAATTACATGTAAAAACAATTTTTTTCATTTCTAAAAGAATTCTGAGTTCCAAATTCTCTCCCTCCCTCCCTTCTCTTCCCCCTGCTCAAGAAGGAAAACAATTTGATATAAGCCTTACATGTGCAGTTGTGCAAAACACACTTCCAGATTAGTCACGTTATGAAAGAAAAACCAAACCAAAAAACAAAGGGTTTCGATCTGCATTCAGACTCCATCAGTTTTCCTCTGGAGGTGGGCAGCATTTTCCATCATAAGTCCTTTGGAATTGCCTTGGATCCCTGTACAGCTAAGTCAATCACAGTTGGTCACTGTGCAGCATCGCTGCTAATGCACGCAGCGTTCTCCTAGCTCTGCTCACTCTATTTTGCATCAGTTCATCTACGTCTTTCCAGGTTTTTCTGAAGGCATTCTGCTTGTCATGTCTCACAGCATAAGAGTATTTCTTCACAATCATATACTACAACTTGCTTAGCCATTTCCCCAACTGATGGGCATCCTCTCAATTTCTAATTCTTTGCCGTCACAAAAAGAGCTGCTAGAAATATCTTGGTTACCCATAGGTCCTGTTTCTTTTTTTTTTTCATCCTTTTGGGATGCAGACCTAGTAGTGGTATTGCTAGGTCAAAGAATATGCATGGTTTTATAGCCCTGTGGGCATAATTCCAAATTGTTCTCCAGAACGGTTCAATCAGTTCACACACAGTGCATGAGTGTCTCCGTTTTCTTACATCCCATCCAACACTTGTCATTTTCCTTGTCTATCCTTATTATCCAATGTGATAGGTGCGGTGTAGTACCTCCAAGCTGCTGCAATTGGCATTCCTTAATAGTGTTCCTTCAAGAGTGATCTGGAGCATTTTTTCATATGACTATAAATAGCTTTGATTACTTCATCTCAAAACTGCCTGTTCGTATCCTTTGACCATTTACCATTTGGGAAGTGCCTTATACTCTTGTAAATTTGCATTTCCTTCCAAGCATTTATCCTACTCCCTCTCTCCTTTAAACCTGTCCCTACTCAAACATATTTTGCTTCTGACTACCACCTCCCCCAATCCACCCTCCCTTCTATCAGCTGCCCTTCCTTTTTTATGCCCTTCCCCTACTTTCCTGTAGGGTAAAATGGATTTCTATCCCGAAATGAGTTATTTCCTCTTTGAGCCAATTCCAATGAAGATAAAGTTCAAGCATTCCCCCTACGTTCCCCACCTTCTCCTCCACTATAAAAGTTCTTCTGCATCTCTTCTATGTAGATAATTCACCCCATTCTGTCTTTCCCTTTCCTCTTTTCCCAGTGCGTTTTCCTTTCTCCCTCCTTAATTTTATTTTTTTACATATTATTCCATCATATTCAATTTTCACCTGTGCCCACTGTCTATATATACGCTTTCTAACGACTCTAATAATAAGAAAGTTCTTAGGCACTATAATTATCATCTTCCCACACTGGAAGGCGAACAGCTTCACCTTATTCATTCTCCTAACTGCTCTCTACCACATGCCCTATATCCTGAAGATCATGGATAGAAGACAATTCTACCATCCCCTGGGTCAGACCCACTTCACTGAACAAACCGTACCTTTCCACTGCACACCTCTGGTCCTGGATCTACCTCCACAAATCACAGTGAAACCAATGACACCAAGTCTGTCTGCTTTGCCAACAACAGCACCTATCTCATGGGCTGTTGTGTGGAGGAAAATGGCTAGCATGTAGGAAGCTGCAGACCTTCAAACTTTATGTAAATCCTAGCTATTATTTTGTGATACCTTCAGCCACGTTCTGTCCATTGCCTCTCCCTCTGCCTACTGTAACATATGCAAGAAAAAGAGAGAGAGTGGCTCCAAACTTCACCCTAGTTATTTTTTCCTATAAATTACTGGAAATTTTCTTAAACGTCATTTTTTCTGTGCTGTAGTTATTGTCTTCCAGAGGATATAGTTTTATTTTTCTTTACTTAGTCTTAAAACTGCTACATGCTGAAAAATTAATCCTTCCTTTCTCTCCACTGTTCATCATCATCTTCTTGTAACATATCAGTAATGAGATTCTCAACTATCAGATTAGAGCAAATCACAGTATATTATAGTAACCAGGATGCACACTGCCACTCAGGCGCTAGAACAGAAGCCACGGGGGTAAGAAGAGTTGGTGGAACCTTGCTCCCTTTCCTCTTTGGGTAAAAAGAGAGTACAACTCAGACAATGACAGCTAGAAAGTGCCATGGTCCTTTGGGTGCAGCAGCAAAGCTAGGGGGTAACATCTCTTTTTTAATGTCATTTCCATCCATAAAATCGTATCATTCTGAACCATCTACCAGTGCCAAGGGCTTTGACTGGAAGGTCTATCTTGGCCAGGCTTCAGAAGCTATGGCTATAATGTCGATCCAAGCAATTGCCAGGCATCTCCACCAAGGTTGTTTCTAGGGTAATGGGGGGGGGAGGGCAGCGCAGAAAGGAGGGCTGGGCTGGAAGCAGGGACGGGAAAAGGACAACCCCATGAGCTCTCAAGTTTACCATCAACAGCCAATGGTTAGATGCTGCTGTTGATAATGGCAAGGCAAAGGGGCCTTTTCTTCACAGAGATAGCTCCCCTCACTGGCAGCCACATGACCTAGGGCAGAAGGTGGGCAGGTTTTGGGGAGTCCCTGCTATTCTCAAGGTTCTTGGGCTTGAGGTTATCTGAGAGAAGGTGGTGGTAGTCATGGCGGCTTGACTTGCCTGGCACACTCCCACGGTGTGCCTGCCTTGTCTGCTTCTTCCTTCCCAGTCCCGGACCAAGAGTGCCACTTCATTCACCATCTTTGGATTACACCTTCTTCTCCCAGCTCGAGTGCCCAAACTCTTCCTCTCCTCTCCTCCCCTACATTTATGGTTTTTCTGTATTAGAGGATAAGCTCTGTGAGGGCAGAAACTAACTTGTTTACTTATATTTAATATTTCTGACACCAAAAACAGTGCTTGGCACAGAGTAAATTCTTAATAAATGTTTTTCTAGTTATTAATTTATAATAAATCAGGCTATCAAGTCTTGGTCATGGGCCCCTACATTCCAAAATGTAATGTCCTACCTCCGGTCACATAATTTCCAATTACGTGGCATTTTCAGTTACATATTTTCAATGAAAAGTGATTAATAAAAATGTTTCCATACAGAAAAGGGCTGCTAAGGAGGAGCCTAACCATACTCGACTGCTTCCATTTTCCGAGCTTTGTTCACTCCCTTGAGGACACCTTTATCTAGAAACCAGTTAATCTCTTTCCAGAATAAAATAATGTATCCTACTCGCTTCAACGGCTCTCTCTGGTAACACGACTCACACAGCAGCATGATCATCTCCGTAAAATATGAAACTTAATAACCTTCACGTCACATACCACAATTTATCAATGGTAAGGTTTGTTAACAGGTTATGGGCATTTTACAGGAGAATTTTTTATAGGGCTGCACAAATACAAGAAGGAATATGGTTAGGCACGATTTTAACCTGAAGCCAATTTACCCTGATGAAAACTATTAAAGTCTATGGTATGGGCTCCTGTTCAATAAATGTTTAAAAAGAATACGCCTAATCTTATTGATGAACATAGATGGGGCTACCATTTTCTAGGAATAAACTGCTCACTCATGGGAAAAGAAGGAATCCTCCTGCAAGATTTTTAATGAACCTAAGGAAAAAAATTGTGGTTCCTCTCTTACACTCACTATTTAATGCTTGGGATGAATGTCAGGTTCTGTAATTAGCAGGACAATTTAGAGGCAGTCACTGCTGAATAGAGTGGGGGAGTCTAGATGACCTTTCAAGGCCTGGTCTCATGCTCAACTTCCATAGACCTATTCCTAAAACTGGACGGTTTATTTGCAGAATTGTGTAGGCCTTTAACAATACGGTGCAGGATAAAATATAATGGTACTTCAAGATATTGATCCAACAAGTAAACTTCCTCATGGGATGGATTCACATCAAGTGTATCAAACAAATGAAAATTTAAATCAAAAACATTCCCCTTTGCCGTAGAGATCTTTCCAACCCATCAACGAAGGCATGGCACAGAGCCCCTAGAGACCATTCAGGTTCTTGAGCCATCCCATTTGATCAGCCACATTCAGATCAATGTGGCTCGCGCCCCATGGGCGTGGAAACGTTACTGATAATTGGCCCCACCTGCCTTTCTGGTCATTTCCTAGCACATCACCACTGCTGCTGGACATTTTTAGCACTCTGAGCACCACAGTGACATGATGGTAAATGAGGCCAGTTATCAATAGCATTTCCACTCCAATATTAACGTAAAAAGAAACCTTACTACAAATTCTGAATGTTGTCTCTATTACAATACACATTATTTAAATGTTCTAACATCTAATCTTAGCAAAAATGATACTAAGTTCAATGGGTGGCTGTTTTTAATCAGTAACAAGAGAACAGAACTTCTGCAAACCAGACTAAATAATCCACGTTTTATATACAGAATGAATGAATGAATGAATGAAGGCAGGATGAAGTAAGATACATCACTTACTGAAAAGCCAAGCTCTTCCCCTTCGGACTCTTCTGCATTCATTGGTAACAGGGACTTTGAAACTAGTCATTTGAAAATTATCGTAATTATTCTGTTCTAATTGCTGAGACTGTTCTTAACATTTAAGGAAAATGTCAGTGTTTCTCAAGAGCATTTTAAAAATGTCTCAGCTTTTCCAATAATAAAACAAAGGCTAAATGGAATCTCTGAAGAGCTTTCATTGATAAGCAAACAGGTACTGTGACTCAAAGCCCCTCTTCCACTATACCACCTGCCCCAACGTTCAGAATTACTAACAACAGGAATAATGCACGCTCATCCATGGAACACTGAAGTTAATGAAAAGCTCACTCAGAAATACATGACCTTTTGAGTAACAAACTGAAAATTTAATCCAAAACAGATTTAATATTGATCAGTTAAGATAGTGCAGAATGCCACCTGCAAACAGGGGATAATGACTGGGTCTATGACCCCAGAACAAGTGGGGTTTCACATCTAAGCCTCAGATTAAACATCTGTCAAGTTCAACTAAGTGACTCTCTGGGATGCAGTTAATTTTATCCATAAAATGAGGAAATTGGACTAGAGGACTATGTCCTTTCTAGCTCTAAAATTCTATGGCTTATACCAAGAGGCGATAAGAGAATTCATAAGAGGTTTCAGAGAAAAGACAAAAGACGATGAAATGGTTAAAAAAAAGGCTCATGAAGAAAGGTTAGGATGCTACAGTCATTTCACCTGGCAAAGGAAAACCTGCAAAGTGATTGAATGGTTTTCCAGCATATGAAGAGTTATACAAAGAACAGTAAAAAGCCATTTTACTCATCTGGTAAAGACTGAGCACAAGGAAATGAATTTAAACATGAAACACTATCTTTAGGTTAGATATTTGAAAGCATTTCTTAGGATAGGACATTTTTAAAGACTGAAATGGATTAAAAAATAGATTCTGGAATTATCTTGGCAAAGGGTGTTTAAAAATTTTGTAAATTCCTGACCTCTCGATGTCTGCTTCTACGATTAAGATTTTATGAAGGTGATTTCTTTCATTACTTCTAAAGGTTGTGTTAAAGGGTTCTGGGGGTGCGGCAGATGGCTCCATGAGAGGATAGTAAATTTCTTTGCATTGTGAGTCCACACATCCTTGGTTCCTCTTTCACGCTAGGTTCTACGTTTGGGTCTTTAAGTAGCTAATTTTTAATGCCCCTTCCTCGATGTCAGATGAAAAGCTCTTACCTGTAAGTAGTGTTCGGGACATACACATCCCTGGCAGGAAATTCCAGGATTTCCCTAGTAGGTCTAACTCTACTGTCAGGGTAGAGTTTGACTTGCAGCAATTCAGGGGTTAGGCAGTAATGGGGATTCTCTGGTGCAGGAGAAATGTCGATCTTCAGCTGAGCTGCACATTAAAAAAGGATTACTACAACAACCAAAAGAAAACAAAGTTTAGAATCTGTATTTAAACTTGCTTCTGATAAAGGGGTGACCTGAATGTGTCCAGTGTTCCTTATCTGGGAACCTGGAGAAACTCCAAAAGCAATAAAATGAGTACAGTCTGATTCCTGTCATTTCATGTTCCTGATTCGTGACCCAAACTAATCCAAAATGGAACAGGTCATCGAAAAACTCAACAACCACTTGTTAAGTGATGAGTATTTGCAAAGAATTTACTAACAGCTGGAGAAACTATCTCTTCAGTCCCAAGAGCTCTAGAGGAAGACATTCAATATTTCAAAAATGAGACAAGATGTCCCACATCGGCACCAGACTCTCAGCAGTCCAAGGGAGATAAACTGACATGGACTTTGGAAGGAATGAGCAAAAGTCTACTCTGAAATGGTGGACTCATGTCAACACCGTCATTATTATCTTCATAAATTATTGCTTTGTCCCATGGGTGGGAAAAAATCTATTTCTAGACATTGCATGAAACTATCTCCTCATTTCAGCACATAAATGATCAGTTTCCCAACTCCCTTGTGTTCAAGCCACATATTCTGAAAGTTTAATGAGGCGAAGGTGAAGAATTAGAGTCATACGGAACACCTAAGGATATAGGGCACTCCTGTGAAACCAGGAGACGTGAGTAAATACAATGGTAACTGTAATGTCTAGGAAACAAAACAAAAATGCTCACAAGCCTGTTCCTCCAAAGTCAACACATACCTGTAATGGGTCTTAATCTCCGTAAGACAGAAGACGGCCTTCTCATATCAGCAAGAAACTTATATAGATCCTCATCGCTTAAGCGGTCTCCTTCCTGTTTGGAAAAAATAAAACACATTTTATAGGGAAGATACAACTGAGAGAAGAAAAACTGTGATTTCCTACTGCCTTCTTGGATTCGGTGAGAAGGTTCCTAAGCCAACAAAAGTATCATTATCTCTCAATCTTTTGTATGTATTCAATCACACTTACAATCTGCTTGGCCTTTACGAAGCCAAAACTCAAGGAGACACATACATTGTCCCTCAAACTTCCTGATGGGTGTGACCAGAAAATACCTGCTTAAAAAAGTTTGTCACTGTGAGAGTTGCTGGTCGGAAGGTGGTAAGGCTACAAGTCTCGTCTCCACTTGTTGTCCTTTCTAGGGATCGTCTGCCAACAACACTGGAATTTCTCCTCTCAGACCATGATCCTTTACGTTCTACCAAGGGAAGGAAACGGAATATCCAGGGAATTAAAATCAGTGTGAAGCCATTAACTCTACATGCAGAAGTATTCTCGGCAGGGAGAAACCATGGAGTAAGCACATGGTTATGCTCAAGAGACCACAATCCTAAAGTGCCAAAAAGAGCAGGAGGCAAGGCTGGACATCAGAGAGAGGACAGGGCTCAGGAGAAGAAGGTCCCCCTGCCCCTCACCGAGTGTGTGAGGGACCCTGGAGGAACCTTGCTCTCCTCACCTATGAAATGGAGGGGTGCGGGGCCTACTTGGCAGGTTAGAGTGACCATCAAGGGGACAGCGTATTTAGGGCACCTGACAAACCTCATAGAACTATTGAAATGGCAGTTATTACAATTATTCCTATAAAGAAGAGAGGCCTGTCATTTTTTATCACAACTCAAAGGTGTGCTTTTAACTAGCCCAAGTCTTTATCGTGCAAGATTCATATCGCTCCTAAGGGGGGAGATGAAGTTCACAGTTTGAAAGGCACTCAAAATTAGCTAAAGAGATGTGCAGCTGGCAATCATCCACTCGGAATGCAGCTTTAACAGCGTGATCTGAGGTAAAAACAGATGACCTGCTTCCAAGTAGCCCCAAGGTTACTGCTTACTCTGCACTACACTTCATCATCTCTGACTCAGACTCCAAGGACTAGAAAGGCCAGGAGAAAACATCAGCAACAAGAGTAGGGCGCCTAAGCAGCAGCAGGCCCACTACCGTACCTCCAGGACTGATTTCGACATCAGTGGAATCTCTTTCCAGGCTCCCAGCACTGCTGACAATATTCATCAGGTGGATCGCTGTCCAAGCAAAAGGCATGCGGTACTTCCCCAGTCTTTGACAAAACTGGTCTGCTTGGCTCCTCAGCTTCTCTAGCTTTTCTTTGTTCTGAGAAAACAAGCAGAGAAGGCTATATGTACTATTACTGGGCTAACAGAAGTGCAGGAGGGATCACTTCAAAGAGTCCTGTGGAGAGAGCAAAGAGTCCCCAGCACTGACCACAGCTCCCTGGGCAGTGAGGCAAAGCAGAGATCATCCCATGATAAATAGACAGATAGGTAGATATATAGATAGGTAGATAGGTAGATAGATGGATAGACAGATAGATAGATAGATAGATAGATAGATAGATAGATAGATAGATAGATAGATAGATAGATAGATAGATGATAGAAAGATAGAAAGAAAGATAGATAAGATAGGTAGAAAGACAGACAGACAGAACGACAGATAGACAGACGGACAGGCAGATGAGTAGATAGATAGATAGATAGATAGATAGATAGATAGATAGATAGATAGATAGATAGATAGATGGAAAGAGATAGATATATAGATAAGTAGATAGATAGATAGACAGCCAGATGGATAGATAGATACATGTGTACAACTACTACAGATTAGGTATTTTTCTTATTGCCCTGCCAATGAAATCTTCAGCCTCTAAAGGTATCATTCATTCATTCATTGATTCAATACACCTCTACTGAGCACCTAGTGCACCAGAACTTGAGACACTGGGGGGATGCCAAGATGAATACAAGTCAGTCTCTGGTCCTCATGGAGATGATAATCCAGTACACGTAGGAGATTGGAAGAAAAAGAAATGGAGATTTGGCTAGACAAGCTTCCAAAACTGAAAATGCTTTTCCTCTTGCAAAAGAGTAGGGTCTAAAGGATGTTGGACACATCTGATTTACAGTCAACTATGTCACAAAAATAATTCATCTCACAGCTATATAAATATACAAGTAGTTCCAGAGGTTAGATATCTATTATAGTTCCAAACAATCCAGAGCTGAACTGTGAGACTTAGTCTAGTATTTCTCCAAATGCTAGGCCAATTTGCAAGGCTGGTGCAATGGTTTATCTTTTGGTTTAAAATTTGGGTTTTTTGGCAAAATTACGTTAGTATAACCGTTTTCTTCCTAATCATTCCTGCTACATCAGTGGGGTCAGAAGCACACTGCCCCTGAGATCTGGAAAATCCATATAAAATTTTTTGGCCGTCTCTTCATACCAGAAAAGCATTCTGAATTTTTTTTTTCTTTTGTGGGGTGTTTACAGTATCTTATTATAAAATCTGGGTTAAGTATCTGGTTATAAGCTATATGTAGGTCAAAAATACTGTATGAAAAAGAAAATTTAAAAATATGAAATAAGAAAATGTTTTTAAAATGAAACAAATTTGAGAATGATACTAAACATATGGCATGCATAACAAAAGACATTTTAAAAAATAACCATTGAATAGCTTGTACAGTGCACCTAAAACGTCCGTATTACCCTCTGATCAAGAGGCTGAATGAGAGACGTTATGTTAGGTGGCATGTAGATGACTCCAACACCTTCAACATGGAAATCATAGGTTTCTGGGTGGCCTGGGGCATTGTCCAGAAGCAATGACACCCACAAGGGGAATAATCCCTTGCTAGCAAGGTCTCTTCTAACCTCAAGCACAAAACACTGATGGAATCAGTCAAGGAAAAATGCTTTGGTCATCCATAGCTTCTTACTGAACATCCAAAGATAGGCAGCTGGCACTTGTCCTTTCCTTTCAAAGCTCGAGGGTTGGCAGCTTCAGATATCAGGGCTGCCCTTATTATGACCCCTACAACACTGGCACAAAAGAGCAGGGCTACCCTACTCCTCCCTTGGGGCTCGTTTGTCTTCTTGGCTAATGCATGTCCTCTGCGGCATTTAATATCTGTCCTGGTTTGTAGCCGTTCTCTTTAGTCAGATTCTTCAGGGTTTCAGCAAACTCCCCAGCAGTCTCTTGGGCAGCACATGCTGCCTCTCCCATTACTTTTAGATTGTGTGGGCTAAACCTTTTCTAAAAACTTTTCAAAACAACCTTTGCAGGCCTGAAAACCCACAGGGAAAGACCCCGACCTTCGCTTTTCTTTAGGAAATCATATAAGGACTTAGCCTTCTCTCCTACGATGCCAGAGCCCACCGGAATGCCTTTTTTATAACAATCCTGCACTCAAAGGAAGGTTGCACTTTCTACACAAGATGTAGATCTCATGGTTTATGCAAATGCCTTGCAGCTGGAGTAGCTGCAATGATGGGGTCTAGGATTTCCTCCTCTTTTTTCTTGATATTCCTTAAGGTCAACTCTTGAAAGTCGTAATGGTGTCCAACCTCAGCAGCCCTTTTGCTGAACAAAGCCTATCTGACAATTCTACTTTATCCTTCAAGCTCATCACTTTTCTCCGTTTCTTGGAAATGCTTTCTGAACTACTAGGAACACTACACTTGGGACCCATGATTTTAATGGAGTTTATGGCATTAAAGAACACAAGATATAGGAAACCTGAGCTGCAGAGATCACTGCAAGATCACTGCAAGAAATCACATGAGACTGTGCCATAAACACACTTAGCATCTCCAAACCAATGTGTAGGGCTGCAATACAGTGAAATACATACTATACAGATAATATTCTAAATAACAATGCCATGCATTTAATGCATTACAATTACTGAACATTTTAAGCTCCCTCTACATTTCTAGTCTTTGTGTTTCATCTGTTGGCTTTCACATTCTTTTCACAAACTTGAACTTTTAACAAGAAATTGTGTATATCTATGGTATTAAAAGATAAAATGCTGATATTATACAATAACGTGTGTGCGCGCGCATGTGTGTGTGTGTGTGTATAACATTTCTGAGTTTCTAAACTTTTTCTCCATCATCTGCTGGCCTTTGTGTGTCATCTGCAGCTTCCACAACAATGTCCCCCACATTCCCATTTTATTTCTTTTGCCAACCCATGATATACCAAAACCATGATGGAGAAAGTTGTGATATGGAAAGGATAACTCTGTTTAGGACCTACACTGAGAGAACTGATTAGAAGAGAAGACAATGCCTCAGAAGGTATCGAGGTCCACATCAAACACAGAGGGCTGAGGAATCACCTGTCAGGGTTACTGCAGATGGGATTCAAGACCAGGGTCAGAACTCAATGAATTCTGTGGTTCCTGTCACCTCAAGATCCATGAGCCCATGGCTTGAGTGGGCTTTATGGAAGCAATGAGGCCAGTCTGAATTTCTACTAAAAAAGAAAATTTAAAGGAATTTTAAGATTGTTAAATTTTAAAATCAACATGCTGTTTCCTTAGACAAAAATGAAGACAGAAAAGGAGTGATCACCTTGGTAGCATCTGCTTCTTTGAAGATCATATACGGCTCTGCACACTCTCCAATGTCCCCCTGTTGTAGAACTTTTTCCAGCTGAGAAAAGAAAGAGGACACCAAGTTATGTTTACAACAAAATCAACAATTTAATAATACCACAAAAAAGAGAAGAGGGGAGAAAAAGCATCTCCTCCTTCCTCCAGCACAGTGGGTGGAAGAAAGTGGGTGAAAGACTATCTCATGGACTGTCAGATGACATGAATCTGAATTGTTTTTTTCCTCTTTTTAAATCATTTTCAAAAGGGCAAAAGGGATGGTTCACCGGGAAGAGAAGGGCATACAGCAATGATAAATCCAGGAACAAATGTGACATTAAACAAAATTCAGAAGAAAATTTAAGTCTGTCACCATCTAAATACAGACAGACTTCTTCACCTTTTTTGAACAAGGCCCCTTCTGGCTGTCTGGTGAAGCCGAAAGATTTAATTTGCTCTTTTACTACATTTCTAGTTGCATGCCCAATTCACTGATCTGCTTCTTCTCTATTTTACTGATGTAATGCAATTAGATATTAATTTTCCCTTAAGTACCATTTTGGCTGTATGCCCAAAATTTGGCTCTATTGTCCCACTGTTGCCATTTTCTTTAATGAAATTATCATCTGTTTTTATGATTTGTTCTTCAATCCATCTATTTTTTAGGACTAAAATATTTAATTTCCAATTAATTTTGATTTCTCTTTCCACTGTCCATTACTGAATGCAATTTTTATTGCATTATGATCTAAAAATGATGCATTTACTACTTCTGCTTTTCTGCATTTGGTTGTAAGATTTTTATGTCCTAATATTCATGGTCAATTTTTGTGTAGGTTCCATGTATTGCTGAGAAAAAAAGTATATTCTTTTCTATTGCCATTCATTTTTCTCCAGAGATCTATCATATCTAACTTTTCCAGAATTTTATTTAGCACCTTAATTTCTTTCTTGTTTATTTTCTGGTTAGATTCATCTAGTTCTGAGAAGGGAAAGTTGAGGTCTCCCATTAGTAAAGTTTTATTACGTATTTTCTCCTGTAACTCATTCAACTTCTCCTTCAAAAATGTAGATGCTATACCATTTGGTGCACTCATATTTAGTATTGATATGACTTCACTGTATATGGTACCTTTCAGCAAGATATAGTTTCCTTCTCTTTTGATTAGATCTATTTTCACTTTTGCTTTGTCTGAGATCATGACTGCTGTTCTTGCTTTCTTTGCTTCAGCTGAAATATAGATTCTGTTCCAGCCCCTTACCTTTATCTCTCTGCTTCAGATATGTTTGTTGTAAACAATATATTGTAGGATTCTGGTTTTTAATCCATTCTGCTATCCACTTCCATTTTATAGGTGAGTTCATCCCATTTACATTTACAGTTACGATAACTGTATGTTTCTCTCCAAGCTATTTTTTGCTTGTTTATTCCCACCTCTATCTTACCCCTTACTCTTTCACAAGTCTTTTACATCTTGGCCACCACCTTCCCCAATATACCCTCCCTTTTATCAGTACCCCCCAACACAAATACCTATTATCCCTGTCCCTTTTTACTTCCTTATAAGGTAAAATAGATTTCTCTATCTAAGTGCATATGTTATTCCCTCTTTGAGCCAATTTCGATGACAGTGAGGTTTAAGATTTGCCACACCCCCCAACTTCCTCTCCATCATAATAGCTCTTTCATGCCTCTTTTGTGTGGGATAATTTACCCTATTCCATCTCCCCCTCCTTCTTCTTCCAGTGCCATTTTCTTTCTCAACCCTTTATTTTGTTTCTTGGGGCACCCTCTCAACGAAGTCACCTTACATCCACTTCTAACTGCTCTTAGAGTGATGAAGCTGCTAAGAAGTTAGAAATATTAACTTGCCATATAGAAATATAAACAGTTTAACTTCACTGAATTTCTTACATTTTCTCTTTCTTGTTTGTTTTTCTCTTGTTATGTTTCCCCTGAGTCCTGTATTTGGAGGTCAGATTCTTTATTGCGCTCTGCTCTTGTAATCAGAGCTTTTCCCTTGAAAGATTACGTTCAGTTTTGCTGAGCAGGCGATTCCTGACTGTAATCCTGACTGTAGCTCCATGATATTTGAACGTCTTCTTTCTGGTTGATTTTTCCTTGGATATGGCTATGATATTCCTGGGAATTTTCATTTTGGGATCTCTTTCAGGTGATGACTGGGGGATTCTTTCAATTTCTATTTTGCCTTTTGGTTCTAATATATCATCAGGGCAGTTTTCTTTGATAATTTCTTGAAAGATGTGGCCCAGGTTTTTTTTCTTATCATGGCCTTCAGGCCATCCAACAATTCTTATACTATCTCTCCTGGATCTATTTTCTAGATCAGTTGTTTTTATAATGACAAATTTCACATTTTTGTCTACTTTTTTTCCTGTTTTGATTTTCTCATATCTTGATGTCTCATAAAGTAGTTAGTTTCCACTTGTTCGGTTCTAATTTTTAAGGAATCAATTCCCTCAGTGAACTTCTGTACTTCCTTTTCTACTTGGTCAATTCTATTTTTTAGGGAATTATTTTCCTCAGTAAGTTTTTGTATACCTTTTCTCATCCTACTCTTTTTTCATGTTTCTCTTGCATCATTCATTTCTTTTCCTAATTTTTCTTCTACTTCTCTAATTTGCTTTTGAAAATCCTTTTTAAGCTCTTACAGGAATTCTTTTGTGGCCTGAGACCAAATTACATTTTTCTTTGAGGTTTTACATGCAGCCATTTTGACACTATTGGCCTCTTCTAAGTTTATGTCTTGATCCTCCCTATCACCACAGTAACTTTCTATACCCAAGTTCCTTATTTGCTCATTTTTTTCCTTCTTTTTTTTGTGACTTGCTGTTTTTACATGAGAGCTGGGCTCTAGTCCTGCACTGTTCCAAGCTTTCATGCTGCAGCTCTGGGTCTTACTGCTGGCTTTCACTGGGCTTTCAGAGCTTGGCTGTTTACTGTCTCTGTAGGATAGGCTTCTGGCTTGTACTCAGTTGGGGAAGGAGGAGGTGTTGACTCCTTGTTGGCCTCCCCTGTGTGTGGGGTTTAGCTGCTGGCCTGCTCCAGGGGTGGGGCCTTGCTGCAGAGTTGCTATGGCAACAGGGTCTCTCTGCTGATAGGCCTCAGGGATGAGATCTCCTTGTTGGCTAGCCCTATCGCAGGGCTTCAATACTGGTCAGCAATGGGGTCAAAGCCTCACTGGTGATTTGTCCTGGGGGTGGGGTCGCAGGGACTGCACAGACTACTCACTTGCTAGGGGGCTGCTGGTTTGCAGGAAGGTGGGGACTTGCTGGTGAACTGCCTCAGGCTGGAAGCCCCTGCGGCAAGCTCACTGGCTGGCTGGCTGCTGCTGCTCTTGGACCTCACTGCCTTCCTACCCCAGTGAGACAGACCCTTCCTGCTGGCCTGGTAACCTGCTTCTCTGTTCCTACATCAATTCTGAGGCAATTTTCTGGTTTGGAGGGGAATTTGGGAGGGCTTCGGAGGATTCCTTCCTCACTCAGTCATCTGGGCACGGGAAGTCTGTGTTGTGGTATTGTTTTTAATAAAGTCAATGAGGGACTTTGATATAATGCCAACTTCTACTCTTCATAGATAACAAAAGAGGTCTTGCTACTGGCTATACCCGCCCCTTTGTATAGGCCCCATGTGCCCTCTCATTCCCTGCACAGCTCAGCCCAGGCGGCATGTCCTGCACAAGACTCCCCTGGTCACCCCAATGGCTAGCACACACACCAAGTAACTTTCTGGTGACTTCTCTATTTTGCATTCACTTTTCCATGTTCATGTTGTTTTCTCCCACAGTAGAAACACCCTTTAAGAGCAAGGACTACTTCAGGCTTGTCTTTCTATGCGCAGAGGCTTGCCCTGTGCCACTGGATACAAAGTGCAGAGTCTGCAATCAGGGAGACCTGAGTTCAAATCCTGCCTCAAACACTGCCTAGCTGTGCGCCCCTGGGTAAGTCATTTGGCCTCTATTTGCCTCAGTTTCCTTAACTATAAAGTGGTGATAATAATAGCACCCAACTCCCAAGGATATTGTGAGGGTCAAATGAAATAGTCATTGTAAAGCACTTACTACAGTGGCTGGCACACAATAGGCACTACATAGATGTCAGCTGCTGGTATCATCACTAAATGAGATAATGACACTATTATTAAATGCTCATGGAATTCACAAACCTCTCCGTGGAACTTTGGGTCTAGGAAGAAGACAAGACCCAGGCAAGGACAAGAATACCCACAGGACCCAGACTAGAGAAAAAGGACAGCACATGTAAAAAATACTATTCTTACCTTTATTACAAGAAATACATCTTGGGATGGATAAGTGATAGAAAAAATGGCGGATCTTGCCAACGTGGTGATGGCAGCAGGCGGCACATGGGGACGCAGCATGCCTTTCATTTGTTCAGAGTTAAGGTCAAAGTAAAAATTCTCTGAAATCTGAAAGAGGGTTTTTTTTGTTTTTCAAATGCAGTGAAAATTCATTTTATTTAGCCATCAATTTAAGAAAGCTACCTGTACTCAATCAAAAAAATTACAGAAGCAATGATGAAAGTCTCTGCTAAAATAATTCACGAAACCAAGAACTCCAGCCAAACTTCTGATGCCCAACTCCAAAAAAGCTGACTGTATATAAGGGTAAACTATGACAAGAAAAAGCAATCTTCCACTACTCATAAAAGCTACTGCTGTATTCTCAAGAATCTTGTTCCAAATGTGTTTAGCAGACATATGTCTTAATGTGACGAATCAGGGAATTGTGTTTCAGAATAAATGCTCCCAAAATGTGTGGTAGTTTTTCGCTAAGAAGCCCTGGTAAATCTTAACACGCAAAGTACCAGCAGATACAAGTACTGGTGTCAAACAAAACTCAAGCAATCTGGGAGATGCCATTCCGAAGCGGCAGGTAAGCAACGTCCTTTTACCCACAGACCCCAGCTCTAACCCAGACCACATATATCAGTGTGAGCCTCCTTGGCCCTGGGTCTCATCATCTCCAAAATGAAGAGGCTGCATTAGCCAACCTCTAAGGTACTTCCCCAGTGAGAATCTCTGTTCATCTGTGCATGACTATGCTGGTCCTCCTGAGACATTAAAAGGACCAAAGCTGACCCCTGGAACAGTGGGTATGTATGTACAGCTGCAATGCTACACTTACTTTTTTAAAGAACTGGACAGGATAGGAAGGTACAGAAGTACCAATTTATATCAGTGAAAGAAGTATCTAAAGCAATGAGCTCTTATTAAACTATTAAAAGAAGCATATTCTTCAACACAGAATATTCTAAAACCAAAAATCCTCTGTATCCTTTTAGCTACTGAAAATCAGAGCAATGACAACATTCGATGACCGCTATCTTCTTAGTACTGCTTGAAATGCCTTTCCCCAAGACCAATTTTTTTTTATTAATAACAACATTTAAGAATGTTACCATTCACATCTAAGTCTGTATATTGTTTATTTTTGACACTTTCCCAATGAAATGAAATCACTCAATTACAGTGGGGTTTACCATCAAGTTTGCTTCAAAACAGAAAAATACTTAACAATCTTTAGAATTAACATTTTTAACTAAAGTATCTATTCTTTTTTTTGTCAAGATAGATCAAAAACCATTTGTTAAATGCCTACCATGTGCCAAGAACTCTGCAAAATGCTAGTCAAAGATGAATGTTTTTCATTTAATTATTTCACATATACCTTGCAAAATAATATTCTAAGAACATTTTTAAAAATTATGGCCTATGATGATGGTTAAAAACACCAAAATAAGATTTCAGAAAATTTTTTAAAGTTACAAATGATGATTATGACTGAAAAATAGATTCCTATATTCTCCAAACTTACCTTTTTCTTTTCCTTGACATCATATAAAGCCAAACTTGCAAAAATGGGTTCAATTTCAATTTCAAATCTAAAGAAAAAAATAAGTTTACTTTAAAAAAAAAGTTGTTTAAAAAAAAATTTTTTTAAAGTTTCCCATAAGAAGAAAATATTAAAATTTAACTGATGCATTTTTCATACATATGACAAATCACTTCTGAAAATACCTAGCTATATCAAGAGCTTTAGAGGGGTACATGATTACTGTCTTCAAATATCTGATGTGCTTTCAAATGGAATAGCATTAGAAATGTCGTTCAGAACTAGGAGCAATGGGTGGAGACTGCGTGGAAGAAGATCTGAGTTTGATGTAAGGACAATTTCCCAACAATCCCTGAAGTGGGATGACCTGGCTGTCTCAGGAGCAGCGAGCTCCCTGTCCAAGCCAAGGCTCAACAGTCACCTCCCTGGGATGCTGGGAGAGGAATCCTGGTCAGGTGAGGCCTGGGCCACATGGACTTCTGGGACAAAGAAAATCATTTCCATTACACCAAAGAATTTCCTCTTTTCCTTGGCTCCTCATCAAGAGATATGGGACAAACTACCAAAGTGTCTGCAATTCCAATCAGATAAAACACCAACGAATTCTGATTCTTTCCTCCAGATAAGCATCTGACAGGAGCTGCTACCAATGGTACCTTACCTATGAAAAGAGCTAGGAGCAGGAGGGGGCAGCCTGACCCCCTCCTGGGGAGGAGCTTCGGCTTGGCCGCACAACTCTCTGAGAGCCTCCTCTTTGCACAAGTTGCTAATCTGCATTAGTAATGTCATCCCTACGCAGAGAACTGCCCCGCGCCACTGAGATCTTAGGTCAGATACAAAATAACACTCATAATAAAAAAAAGTAGGCAAACAGTCAAAATGTTTCATTGCAACCTGGTGCTAAAGGTGGTTCTTTGCCATTCCCAATGCCAGCAGACAGAGCTCAAGCTTCCAAGCCCACTGCCCCAAGAGGCGTGTGTTCCCTTCTCATAGCAGGTGCTAGTGCCCTCGAGGAGGGCAAGCTCACAGAAAGCAGCTTCTGTGGATCCCAACACTAAGAGCTGCCATTTCTAGGGGGTTTATGTCATGGAGAATGCCACCCACCCTTTGCCTCATGGGAGTCTCAGAAGCCTGGGAGGGAGGGACTACAATCCCCATTTTCAAAATGACAAAAATGAGGCAGAGCCAGAAGACATGGACCCAGGCCAGGCCGTGCTGGAGGTGGCGCCCCATTAAGGAATTCAAAACAATTCCTCCTCCACCCTCCAATGAGCTGGAAAGGTTAACATGGGGGAGAAGGACTTTATGATGGTCTAAAGATGAATCCAACGAAGTTCAAAGAGGGTCATCGCTTAATCAGTGAATATTATTCACTGAAGTCTATGCTTCAGTCTTATGCACTGCTAAGTCCTAGGGATATAGAGTCAAAACATGGCCCTTGGCCTCAAGGAACAGAGAACCTAATGGGGTAGGCACCATGCAAACATGAATAAGAAATAACGAATCGAGGGAAGGCCCTGGAATTGAGAGGGTTGGGGCTGGCATCCAGGAAAAGATGGGGTTTGGGGCAGTTCACATGCAGATCATCTGTAGACAGAGAACCTTCTGGCTACAGCAGCTCGAGGCTACGGAGGGACAGTGCACTCACACTAACAAAGGAACAGCTGCACAAGTAGGGAAGTTTATCTCCAGGCCTAGAAGCCTGACACCAAGCTTACTTGTTAATTAAAAACCAATGACATCAAATGAAAAAAAGCCACCCAGCACTTCCCCCTAACCTGAATGGCAAGGCGCTCCCCGCCTTCCTCCCAAAGCACAGCGGCCTGAATGTCTGCTTCAGACACTCTGGGGCTGGGTGTCCCTGGCCAGGTCCCTTGAGCTCACAGGCTCAGTGTCTTCAACTGTAAAATGGGGATAGCGACAGCACCTGCCTCCTGGGCCGTTGTGAGGTGGCATCTGCGAAGCCCTGAGCAAAGGGCTTGGCACACTGCCTGCGGCTAGCGCTGCTTGGATGCTTAGGCCCTCTCCCCTCCCCTCAATGCATCTCCCACATACTTGGTACAGCACTGACTTACAAGGGTAGGTATTAGTGAAATTAAATCTGGACAACTGCAGACTGATTTTTTCTGAGACAAGAGTGGTTTCCAGTCTAGATATTTCATCAAGAAAGGGAATTCCCAGTGTGGAAGTACCCTCCATCAATGCCACAGGGGGACTTCCTGGAACTTCTGTTCTGAAGCAGCCAGGGGCCCCCAAGGTCCTTCAGTGTCAGAAGCATGGCTTAACTCCCAAGTTCAGCCCATAGACCGTGGCACCAACACTGAGTGTTCTATGTGGCTGAGTGCCCAGTCTTCATGAACCGTGGGCTTTGAGCAGAGGTCCCACAGACTTGGCCTCCTCTGCAGACCCTACCACACTCTGGCTGTACCACCTATCTATCCCACCCCACCAACTGCATGCTCAGCTACCACTGACCAGTGTTTCTTCTGGTCACAGTCCCCTGGGGCAGGGAGCCTGCTGAAGTGAGCCTTCCTTCTTGGAATCACAGTGTTCAAGGCACGAAATAAAATACATGGAGACCAATTACACAGAAACACCGTTATCCAAAGAGTGCAAGAGACAAGTCCCCAGACCCCAGTGAAGAGCCCCAGAGGGGAGGGGTCCATGAAAGGGAGGGGTCTGTGGAGGAGAGGGGGTCTGTGGAGGGGAGGGGTCTATGGAGGGGTGGGGGGGGGGTCCATGGAGGGGAGGGGTCTGTGGAGGGGAGGGGTCTATGGAGGGGTGGGGGGGGATCTATGGAGGGGAGGGGTCTGTGGAGAAGAGGGGGTCTGTGGAGGGGAGGGGTCTATGGAGGGGGGGTCCATGGAGGGGAGGGACCTGTGGAGGGGAGGGATCTATGGACGGGGGGGGGGGGGGGGGTCCGTGGAGGGGAGGGGTCTATGGAGGGGAGGGGTCTGTGGAGGGGAGGGGTCTATGGAGGGGGGGTCCATGGAGGGGAGGGGTCTATGGAGGGGTGGGGGGGGGGTCCATGGAGGGGAGGGGTCTATGGAGGGGGGGTCCATGGAGGGGAGGGACCTGTGGAGGGGAGGGATCTATGGACGGGGGGGGGGGGGGTCCGTGGAGGGGAGGGGTCTATGGAGGGGAGGGGTCTGTGGAGAAGAGGGGGTCTGTGGAGGGGAGGGGTCTGTGGAGGGGAGGGGTCTATGGAGGGGGGGGTCCATGGAGGGGAGGGACCTGTGGAGGGGAGGGATCTATGGAGGGGTGGGGGGGGTCCATGGAGGGGAGGGGTCTGTGGAGGGGAGGGGTCTATGGAGGGGGGGTCCATGGAGGGGAGGGGTCTATGGAGGGGTGGGGGGGGTCCATGGAGGGGAGGGACCTGTGGAGGGGAGGGATCTATGGAGGGGTGGGGGGGGGTCCATGGAGGGGAGGGGTCTGTGGAGGGGAGGGGTCTATGGAGGGGGGGGTCCATGGAGGGGAGGGGTCTATGGAGGGGTGGGGGGGGTCCATGGAGGGGAGGGACCTGTGGAGGGGAGGGATCTATGGAGGGGTGGGGGGGGGTCCATGGAGGGGAGGGGTCTGTGGAGGGGAGGGGTCTATGGAGGGGGGGTCCATGGAGGGGAGGGGTCTATGGAGGGGTGGGGGGGGTCCATGGAGGGGAGGGACCTGTGGAGGGGAGGGATCTATGGACGGGGGGGGGGGGGGGGGGGGGGGGGTGTCCGTGGAGGGGAGGGGTCTATGGAGGGGAGGGGTCTGTGATGAAGGCAAAGCCACTGGCAGGAGCTACTACCCTGAAATAACACTGACCAACAACTACAGAAGGCTTTAGGGTTCGCAGTGTTTTGTGAATGGTCTTGGATCTGATCCTCACAGCCCCTCTAGCAGCTAGGTGCCTCTGCTGTCCCCACTTTACAGACAAAGAAACTGAAGCAAATAGCAGAGAAGTGGCCTGTTCAGGGTCACAGGGCCAATAAGTATGTGGAGGAGGATTTGAACTCAGGTCTTCCTGGCTCCAGGCCCAGCACTCTGTGCGCTGTTCCACCTCGCAGCCTAAATGACTATCACTACAACAAATCTTTGAACACAGTCTGTTACAAGAACAACCTGGTGTGGACGAATCCCAAGCCTCACGTCGCTGAGGTTAACACAAATCAACAGAAGGTTGAATACCAGAGAGGGATGCCTGTGCACCTTCCTTTACTCTGCCCGTATGTGGGATGTCACTTGTCCCTACTCCCTTCCTGGCAGGCTAGCAGAAAGCCCAGGGAAAAGGACAATTTGGCCTTTCCTCCAGGAAAGGGTTAGAGGGCCAACAGCAGAGGTCAGTGCCACGCACACACTCTAGACGGCAAGAGCTTGGAGTAAAGACCCAAGTTCAAATTCTGCCTCCTACCCCTGCTGGCTGTGGGACCTTGGGCCACTCAGCAACCTCGCTCATCTCATCTGCAAAGTGACAGGGTTGGACCAGAGGACCCTGAAGCTTCCTTCCAGCTTGAGAACTAGTATCCTGTGATTCCTAATACAGAGACAATTCCTCCCAGGCTGATGTGAGGATCAAAGAAGATGACATAAGGAAGGCATTTTGGAAACTTTTAAAACACAGCACTATTTAAACATGGCCTATCATCATCAATCACTACTACTCTTACAGCCCAAATGAGTATTATTAACTGTACCATGCTAGATTTGCAAAGGATGCTTGGATATAATTAAAAGCTTATTTTAAGAATGTAATTTTCTACAAATGACTATAAAAATAGTTTCTGATGTTTTCTGAATTTAAACTGTATCCACGTTCTCTGTCACCTTGCCCCTTTAGGAAACGTACGCTGGACGAGGCCGTATCTCCAACACCGCTAGGCCAAACTGGAACAAGGGCTGGCCTCGCTGGGGATAAAGACGTTGGACATAGCAGGCAGGAAATAAGGGAGCAACGGTAAAATGTTGGTCTTGTTATCAGAGAAGAGTTCCAGGCAAGGACCCAGGCACAGGGAGCCTGATGAGCTAAAACTCTAGCTCATGAAACCTGCCTAACAGGTTCCCAGCGAAAGGTCACTCAACGTCTTAAGCGTCTGCTCTTAAGGATCCAGCTGAGGTTTCCAAGGGGGTCCCCAGGATCTGGAAGCTTGTTTAACACTCTTCACTATTACATCTTCCTTTTTTACTCTCAAATATTCTTTCTTTAAAGAAATAAATGACAGGATAATTTCTGATCTGCTAAAACCCTAAGGTTTATTAACCTGCTCATCTGTGAACAAAGGTGAAATCATATTCTATAGGCAAAGAAAAATTCCCGGCAAGATCCTGAAGAGGCAGCTTTAAAAACTACGTCTTACTATGGGAAACAGAGACTTCCACCTTAAGCCTTCAAAAATCATTTACAATAACAGATACTAGCACCTAAATGGAGACCTTGGAATGGAAATGGAGAGCTTGGACTGGATCTTCACATGAAAAAGCAAAGAGGGCAGACGAGGCAGGAGGGATGAGGTATATGCCATCTTCATGCAAAGTCACTTGGAAAATAAACTCGAACAGGAAAATAGCTAAATACTTACTTGAGGGACAAGCATTTTACAAGAAGTCTTTGACCAAAATGTTCTTTGGGTATTTCAGGAATGCTGAGTCGTTCTATGGGTTCTTCCTACAAATTGACAAACAAAATTAAAACGAACATGCTTTCCAAAGTGTAGCCCGGCAAGCCTACATTTTCAAAAGTCATCCTAGCACAAGTCAGACATTATGCTATACTCATCTGCAGGGAAAGCTAAAAAGATGTTGATATTTCTAAATAATAAGCAGCAAAGAGGTTCTGAGCACAATTCAAAATCACTAAAATACCAACGAGGCTCGGCTTAAGCCTAAGTAATGGCATGAGAAATTCATTCATTTCCGGCAATATAACTTTGAAAGTTAAGTAACTGGGGCAAGCTAAACTCCTTTTTGTTCCACAAAGTTTAAAAACTGTATTAATATTCCAAAAGAATCTAATGCAATCAATTCAACAAAGAATTCTCTGAGTACTCCCTACATGTGTGCAGAACATTATTCTGGGGAAAATCAAGGACGGAGGCTTCCACTCCAGTAGAGGAGACCAGACAGCGACCCAAGTGGCCAGAACAGAGAATGGATGCTGAGAAGCAAGGGAGAAGACCACCTGCCAGCACAAGGCACAGGACTCAGTGTACCTCATCTGGCGCTGGGTGCAGTGCAAAAAGCTCCTTGTGCCGGTTGGACTTTCTTTGATCGTCATTCTGATGGTCCATGTCTTCGTTTGGCGTCCGGTCAAGCAGGCTGGGGAGCAGGGCATCGGGCAGAGAATTCTTCAAGTCAAAGATGCTGCAGGCCCAGCTGCCCCTTGGCGTGTCATCAATGGACATGGAGCGTCTTTTAAGGTCATCCTGTGATGGGGAATGGCAGGCATACAAAACCAATGAGCAAGACGTAGTTTTTTTAGGCTCAACTTACAAATAGCTTTTCTGGTCAAATGTAAAGACTATTACTTGTTCATCTTGGTAGCTGTTCCCATCCGGGGCTTCATCAGATTCGAAGATCTGTCTGGGCAAACCTTTCTGCCTTTCCTTCTGCTTGTCTAATGTATTAGGGTTAAAGCCGGTTCCCAGTTTGTGGTACCTATTTAAAAAATACCAAACACTGAAGTCCACTTTACTTTTGTCAAACTCTCAATTCATCAGCGTCATTACTCAAATATTTCTCTGCAATATTTTCTGCCATTTTAAAAATAATATGGAATGATAAATGCATGCAGTAAACAAACGACCATTCACCCAAGGTGCCATAACATTTAACATTCATTTAATAATAATCCGTCTTCTAGGCCCATTTCCTGGTACTCTCAGAAATGTGGGAGACAGTAAGTCAGTCAAAAAACATTGATTAAGTACCTACTGTGTGCCAGGCACTGGACAAAGCACTGGGGACACAAGAAAAGAGGCAAAAGAAGAGCGTCTGTCCTTAAGGGGCTCACAGTCTGACAAGGGACACAGCACGCATACAGATGGATACTGCACAAATCACGCACAGGACCAACAGGGAACAATCAACAGAGGGGATTAAATGGGGCTGGGACTTAAAGGAAGGCAGGACTCAGAGAAGGAGGTCTCCCTGTGGCATTCCAGCCACAGGGGACAGAGCTGAGAGGGAGGCTGTTGTTCCTGGTGGAGCCTGGTGGGCCGTGATCACTGGATTAAAGGGGCATGGGAAGATGGACATCCAGGAGACTTGAAAGGTAGGAGGGCCCTCTGGTAGGAAGAGCTTTGAATGGCAAATCTGATCCTGGAGGTAATAGAGGGGCACCCCAGCTTACTCTCCTGGGGAAGGAAGGAAGGGATGTGTGGGTATGTGTGTGTCTGTGTCTGTGTCTGTCTGTGTCCATGTCTGCGTGTCTGTCTGTGTATGTGTGTGTGATGTATATCTGTGTGTGTGTGTCTGTCTGTGTGTCTGTGTGTTGGAATGGACCTGTACTTTAGGAAAATCACATTACTGGATGAATGGAGGATGGACTGGAATTGGAAGAGACCTGAGGCAGGCAAATGCTCCAGCACCTACTGCAGAGTCCATGTGTGAAGTGATAAAGGTGGGAGCTGTCTCACAGGAAAGAAGGGAGAGTCCTGGAGAGATGCTGCAAGGGTGAAATCAGCAGGCTTTTTAACAACAGCTTGGATGTGGAGGGTGTGGGATAATGAGGAGCCTGGGATGACATGTAGGTTAGGAGGGTGGTGGTGCCACTACAGTAATAGGAAAGGGATGGGAGAGGGGACATTTAAGGGTTCTATTTTGGGCATGTTGAGTTTAAGATGTGTACAGGACATCTGGTTAGAAATGTTTTAAAGGCAGCTGGAGGTGGGAGCTGGACGTCAACAGAGAGGCTGGGCAGGATGGCTAGACTTGAAAATCATTAGTACAGAGATGCTCACTAAATCCATGGGAGCTCACGACAGCACCTAGTGTAATATAGCAGGAGAAAAGAAGAGGGGACAGAGCCCTGAGGCTCATGGTTAGAAGGTGTGAATTGGCAGAGTAAGCAGTAAAGGAGACTGAGAAGCAATGATCAGAGAAGTAGGAGGAGAATGAGGAGAACATGGTGTCCTGAAGACAGAGAGAAGAGAATATCAAGGAGGAGAGAGTGACTCACAGAGGCAGAGGCTGCAGGGAGCTCCGAGAGGACGAGCGGGGAGGTCTGGGAGGACGAGCAGGGGGCAGGGTCTGAGAGGACTGGTGGGGGGTCCGAGAGGACGGGCGGGGAGGTCTGGGAGGACGGGCGGGGAGAAAAGGCCACTGGATTTGGCAACTAGAAATCTTTGCAAATTCTAGTTTTACTGAATCAGAGTATTCACTCCAGTCAGCTGGTGACCCAAGAAACTGGGGAATGGAAAAGAATGGACCAGCTGAGATTAGATGAAGAGGATGTCCTCATTACACAGCAGGTGGGAGGAAGACCATTTTAAACCAAAGTATTCGGCAATGATTAGTTGAAAGGCAGAAGAAAGACTGAGAGGCCAAGATAAAAAATGAAAAACAAATCTGTGTGAAAACCAACCCTGCTTTTATAGGAATCTGAGATTTAAACCCAGAGTAACTGAGACAGCAAAGAAAAGCTTCATTTCAGAAACTAAGGAAGTAACATATATACCAAATAATGCTTGTGTGCAAGATGACCTTGGACAGCTTGAAAAAAGAAGCCAGTTAATACCACCCCACCTCTGTTACACTCAAAATGTTTAGGGTTCCAACTCTTCTATCTGGACTCTCCATGCCCAGGTCTCCTCAGAATCCACACAGACAGTCACTGTTCATCCACGTGATCTGATCCCTCATCAATTCCAGCGGAAGCAATGACATAATGGATTCACACAAGTCTTCACAAAGTGCCTGCTGCCAGACACTCCTGGACCAGCATGAGGGCCATGCCTGAAAGGAATCTCTCGCCTCCTGTCTCCTTTCTAAAGCCTTCCAAACAGCAGCAAGCAATGCTCAAGTCCTGGCAGAGACACAGCGTGGGGGCAGCACACTTCCTATCTCGAAGCACTGCCAGAAAGACACTGACTAATACAAATGCAGTTCTTACGGTTATAATTTATGAGCAGAGGGTTTAATTCCATTATGAAAATTTAATTGTGCTGCAAATTGGTAAGTTTTGCTCCTACATCACTTTGATAAATCTGAAAAATGCTGAACTTCCTTCCCCACAATGCCTTTTATATTTATAAGAGAAGTCCTGCCTGCCCAGGCTGCTAAGGGAACACTCTGGAATCAACAAAAGACTTCCCTTACAACTACCCTCAAAAGCCGAAAGTAGAGGAATTATTATCCACACGAAACATCTGAAGGCCTGAAGTCCGGAGAAAAAAGAAGTAATGTAGGCGATATTACAATCAAATTTGGGGAAACTGGAAAAATTCGCCTCTCAGATCTATGGATAAGGAAAGAATTTAAGATCAAACAAGAGATAGAGGGTAAAATGGACAATTTTGATTACATTAAATTAAAAAGGTTTTACACAAAACCAACGCAGTCAAAATTAGAAGGAAAGCAGGAAACTAAAGGAGAAAACCTTTATGGCAAGTTTCTTTCATAAAGGCCTCATTTCTCAAAAATACAGGGAACTGAAAGAAATTTATAAAAATAAGAGTTATTTCCACACTGAAAAATGATCAAAGGCTATGAATAGGCAATTTACAGAAGAAGAAATCAAAGTCACATAAAAATGCTCTAAATCACTACTGATTAGAGAAATGAAAATTAAAACAACTCTAAGTATTACTTTACACTCATCAGATTGGCTAACATGACAGAAAAGGAAAATGACAAATGTGGGAGGATATAGGAAAACTGGCATACTAATGCACTTAGTGGAGTTGTGACTGGGTCCAACCATTCTGGAGAATAATTTGGAACTCTGCCCCAAGGGTTATAAAACTGTGCATGCCCTTTGACCCAGCAATACCACTACTAGGCCTATATCCCAAAGACATCCAAAAAAAAGGAAAAGGACATATATGTACAAAAATATTTCTAGCAGCTCCCTTTGTGGTGGCTAAGAACTGGAAGTTGAGGAGAGACCCATCAACTGGGAAATGAATGAATAAACTACGGTACATGACTGTGATAGAACTGTGTTCGTCCTTTGTTGCCGAAGCAGACCATGTCATCAGAGAAATGATGAGATGACTTGCGCTTGATTTTGCTTGAGTGGGGGAGGGCTGTGCAGGTCACCAGCCTCACTTCTCCTCCTCGTGATAGAACACTATTGTGTTGTAAGAAACGATAAGCAGGAAAACCTGGAAAGACTCACATGAACTGATGCAAAGTGACATGAGTAGATGTGGAAGATTACTGGGCATAGTAAAAGCAATGTTGTACAATGATCAACTGGGAAAGACTTGGCTACTCCAGTCAAGGCAATGATCCAAGACAATCCCAAAGACTCACGATAAAAATGCTGCCCAACTCCAGACAGAAAGCTGACGAACTCAGCGCAGACTGAAGCAATTGTTTCTCTTTATTTTTCTTCACTTTTTTTCATAACATGGCTAATGTGGAAATATGTTTTGCATGACTTCACATGTATAACAGATATCATATTTCTCGCTTCCTCAGCGGGAGGGGGAGTGAATACAGGGAAGAGAATCTGGAACTGAAAATAACTTTTTTTTTTTATGTTCCATTCAAAAGAAATGCCTCTTTTTGTTTCCTCTATTTAAAAAAAATAATTTGTTCCATCAGTTGGATGGAAGGCACTAGTACAATAAACACTGTTCCTGGTGAGTAATCAGACACGAGTACACTGAAATCACAGACCAGCATCAAGGTGAGGCCAGTCTCACAGCTTTTAACGCTTCAGTGAAAGACTTCTTTTTAAGTTTTATTGAGGGTTTTCCTACTCCTGACCACTTTTGCTTTGCAGTGACTGCTTCATGGCACCAGTGGGCCCTCCCTCAAGAAGTCTAGTTAGTGAAAACACACCGTTGTCTTCTTTAGCATCTGCCTTTCCATTTGCTCCAGCAGGAGAAGGGAGATAAGGTTCACTGACACCATCTAAGGTCAAGCCTGATCACTGCTTTGATCATACTTCAAATATTTGTCAAAGTTTTCGACCATTACATTGTTGTGGTCGCAGTATAAGACTGTTCCAACTGCTTTTTTCACTCTATCATTCAAGTAACTCTTATTACCAAGATTTCCTTAATTGTTCATATTTACTATTTCTTATATCAAAATAATAATATTCCCCAAATGATAGGCAATCCAATTCGTATGTGAGTAGAGAGAACATGATGGATGCTAGAGGTTGAAGATTTATTAACTGATCGAATATGAGGCTGCATATATTGACCTTGGCATCATCAGCACAAAGATGGTTATTAAACCCACAGAGGTTGCCATAGTCACTAGAGAGAGAGTGCAGAGAAAAGGGAGGAGGGTCTCAGATAGAGCCTTGGGGAACAGCCAAAATGAGGGGGAGCACAACATGGAGGAAGATCCAGACCAAGAGAATGAGATGGAAGCACTGGAACCAAAAGCACAACATCACATAAGCCCTGGGGAATCAGACAAGGACAATGTCATTTTAGAATACAAATTATGAAGGCCTGAGGACTTCAGTGGAAGATTATGAACAGGACGTGGTAAGATTCAGTGGAGGTAAAAACCAGTCAAACAAAGCATTGAGAAGCCACAGTCGCACCAAGATGACAATGGGAACAACAAAGGTGGAAAATGGAAAAAATCTGTAAAGATTTTTAAGAACGCTTTTTACCATCAGTAACAGTGATGCAGCACATCTGGGCTCCACGGCCAGTTACAGATGTGCTGAATGACAAGTGGAAATGTTCCTGAAGAAATTAAAGACGGAAAGAGTAAATAAACTAGATCACATAGACAGACAGACTCCTGAGCTTCAGTGAGAGCTGTCTGGGGGCAGCCAATGGATTCTATGCAAGTCCAGTTTTAGACACTCCCCAGCTGTGTGACTGCAGGCAAGTCCTTTAACCTCTTTTTGCTCAATTTCCTCAACTGCAAAATGGGAATATTAATGGGACCTACCGCTCAGGACTGTTGTTAGGTCAAATGAGATAATATTTGTAAAGCACTTAGCACAGTGTTAGGCACGTAGGAGACAATAAATGCTTTCTATCTCCTCTGCTTGGGAGAAATCATCATGGTATGAAGAAATGGAATATCAACAGTCTGGGAAATATTTCAGGCCTTACTGTTACCTCCAAGATGAATGAGATATTATCAACAACTGCCTACTTTCCTAGCGCTACAAAATTAATGTAAAACAAATTAAAATAATGTCTTGAAGGAGCTATGAGAAAGGAATAGGAAGGCTTTCACAAACTATACACCACAACAGACCACAACTTTTTAGGTGCACAAAAGACTGAACAAGGTATAGAGAACATGAGATTTTGCAAACCAACAGACGGAGAGATGGATGGATGGACAAATGAGCATATGTTAAAGCAGTTAGCAGGTGACAAGGTCTACACTAAGCACAGGTGTAGCTCCACACATTCCCTGCCCTCCAGAAGCTCACCTTTAAACAGGGGGGAACAACACCAAATAAAGGCTGGCAGTCAAGGAAACATGCCAGATAGAAAGATGGGAGGTGGGACCTACCCCTCCCTGAGGGACTCCCTGTAGGAAGTGAGGTCTCAGAGAGGATTCTGTTTGCACAGGACTTCGTGTGGATTGTATCAAACCCAGGAACGCTGCAGGCTCTCTTTCGTAAGAAGATCCACCCACATTAAGATGAGTGGGATCTAACCAACCACACAAGAAAAATGACCATTATCCATGCTCTGGCATGCATGCGGATGGACAACTGAAAGCCTTATCCATCAGTGTATATACATTAGACAACATGGTCAATATACACAGAGTTGAGTCCAGAACAGAACTAGAGGAAGAAAATGAAGTTGAGTCTTTGGGAACCTGAACAGGGCTTTTAATGGCCCCAATCATTTCCCTCAAACAAAAACCTGTCTTTTTTTAATACGACTTTTTCTGGTGGGACTGTGTAGCTTCAGGTCATGGAGTACTACAGCCTCAGGGTCACCCAAAGGACAAGGGAGAGGTACATAGTGGCTATGAGCAGAAACACTGTGTTAGCAACCAAATATTTTGCTGAAATGTAAAGAAAGTCATCAAAGAAATCTATCATTGGGAAAAAAAGGTAGGACTTACAGCAAGAGCGAGGGACAAACAACAAAGTCTGTGTGCTCCGCTGGTAGAACGTCAAGATCTAAGAATCTAAGTCCTCAGCATGTTGGGTGAAATGCCTAGGGCAGATTTATGAGAAGACCCAGGTACCAGTTACATGGGTCAAGAAGGTATAGATGGGCTACAGTCTGCACTTTGGAGGGAGGACCCACACTGGAAGGATATTGGTAAGAACCCTGGGGTGTATCATGGTGCAAAAGGCTAATGAGTAACTAATGACACCATCTACAATACAGGTTAAAAAAATGCATTGTTTAATTAGATGCTAGAGTTCCAAGATCTTGGTTTATGTAACCACCTTTGCACTCATTTTTAATTACCACTCTAAACACATCAGTGTTAGGTGTAGTTTACAAATAATGACACTAAATGGTAAGAGGAAGATTGTGTTGGAAGTGAAAGGTCAGAGAGCCAGACTCAAGTTCAGCCCACACCTGATAGAATAAGGCAAAAATAAAGCAGATTTCATTTAGGCACACTGGCTTTTGAAGAGGCTTTCTAGCAGGACTCGAACTGTAAACACATACAAGCTAGTAATGTTAGGTGTAAACACACACACGTATCACACACACACACACACACAGACACACACACACACCCTTTCTGCTCAACAGCTAAGAGACAGTGTTCCACATGTTTGTCAAAGATGCAAGTTAATAAAAGTAGCTCTCCTTTGCCAAGGCCTACATGTTTGCATTCAGTCACTGAAAAAGCATGTTGCCAGAATCCCCCAAGGAGTTCCTGGTACCCCATGAAACCCTATGAATTGTGACAACCAGCCCAAGGGCAGGACAGTAACCAAAATGGCCCTTTTCAGGACATGCCTTTAAAGGGACAATCCCCCACATCGTCAGGCTGGTTACTGTCAGTGACTTCATTCTCTTATGTGGATTCTAGCAGCCTTTACTAAGAGCTTACATGGTACCTCATGGAATTACAATCAGGAGTCCTGTCATGGTGAGTGGAGCAAAGAGACAAAGACATTTTCTTTCCTTTCTCACCAACCCTGGTGGTAACAGGGAATTCTATCAGTGGCAAAGGGAAGCAAACTGGGGAAGTGACCATGATGTAGCAAAAAGGACTCACTAAGGAAATGTTTGTTAAAATGTTCCCTTTCTTCCTCTCCTGTTTTTTCTCAGTTTTCCAAATCTTAAGGTTTTTAGTCACTGAGCCTGAGCTACAGAAACAGCGCCTGCAGACAGACACAGAGCGCCAGGGACTTACTTTCTGTTCACGATGGCCCAGTCTTCAGTGTAGCTCCTTACACAGTCTCTAACATGTGGATCCATTTCACTGTTGAAGAAAAGAATCCATTAGCGTTGCTGTCAGGAGGAAAAGTACTCAGAAATGAGGCTCCTTCACCTTTTCCATATGTTAGGGCAACCCCAGCCCACTCTACCTATTTGCAGGCTGGTGAAACCGAGGGAACTCTTGTCCGAATCATGTTTTTAAATATATAAACAAAGGTTTACAAAGCAGACAAATCATACTGAAATAATTACCAAAATGTTTTTTAAAAAACAAGTTCACAGATGCCATGTTAGGAGCCCCTGCTTTGTGTGAAAATATCCCTCAATGACACGATCAAAGGCGCTGGGTCCCAGTTCCCATAATCCAGTTCAGGTCACCTGAAGACGTCCTTACCTCTCTTCAGGTACAGCTGACACAAGGGTTCGACAGTCCCTGGGATTGTAAACAACTTCGATGTCATCTGGGGGAAATTCAAGCAAATCCCTTAAAGGGCCAGACTCCACAGCTAGGGGATGAGTGATTAAGTAATCTTCCAAATCCACTGGGTCCACAGCTTCAGTGAGGGGAACCTTAATACGAAAAAAGTCATTGAAGACTTTTGAATGAGGATGATCATTAAACTACCTTTTCTTCTGGATCTTCATAGATTCTTGAGCAGATCCCAGGGCTGATTCCCCAACTCCTGCCCATGAAGGAAGTGTTTCATCCTGCTGGCAGACCACCTCCTCCATAACTCCTGCTGACTCCAAGTTGGCCACAAGGGCCTTCGAAGTCCAGCCCATGCTTGAACCCTCCCAGTCTAGAGGCCCCCTCTGCCAGAGACACTCAGTAGGGTCCCTCTTCATGCCCATCCCTGAATCACAGGCTTCAATTCAGCTGAGGACTTTTGCATTAACCAAAAACCATGACACACAGTCCAAGACCAAAGATAAAAGGTCAAATGGACACCTGAGAACCCTCTCAGCTCCTCAAGTCAAACTGGCCATGCTCAGCAGCACTGAGGTGAGGTGGACTGAGAGCCCTTAGGCATCCCCAATGCAGAGTAACAGGACTCTGCGACTGCTAGAGACCTACTTCCAACCTGACATCAATCCATTACAACCTATTAAGGACTTGCGTAAGCCCGCAGCTAATGCTCCACAGCCCAAAGAACAGTCTCCCAGTTGCCATTTCTTCATCATATTCCTTTCTCATTGCCTTGCTGCCCTCCACCCCAAGTGGTTCATCCTAAGCCTCCTCCCCTTGTGGATGCTAAGACAGGCCACAAGAAAATGCCTAATGCTTCCTGTATCACAGCTGTGCTCTGTCTCATTCTGTTAAACCCAAGCACAGAACACTACATTTATCTCTGTTCTGATTTGTTAGATTCTACCCGTTCTTCTAAGATGTCAGCATTCTGGGATATTGACCCTCCTGGGTGTTATCCGTCCCTCCCAGTTTGGTGCATCTGCAGATTGGATAAGCAGGCTTTCTGCTGCTTCACCTAAGGCACCCACCACAATGGGGAACAGTAAGGACCGAGGGCAGCAGTGCCAGGGGACCTTCTGAATCCCCCTCATTATTAAGGCTCTATCTATCTCATCCAAGAGGCCGGTGGCAAACACTGTCAAATGCTTTTAATTAACCTTAATAACTACATTACTCATTAATTGAACTGCAATTATTATGTATTTGTAAAGAAAACATGGTATAAAACAGAGTACTAAAATGGGGGCCAAGAGGCCAGTTCAAGTACGAAGAACTTGGGTAAAGGTGAGATGACTCCAACACCAAGTGATGCATTAGAACTTCTCTTCCAAGTCACCCGAGAGCCTTTATCTGGTCCTTGCCAGACCCAGTCCTGACTGTACAGACTGGAGCCTTCTGGGACTTGGGTATCAAGCTTCTATTGCAAACACAGATACTTCATTAGAACACAATACAAAGTCATGTTCTTCTCCAAGTTGAAAGGGACCCAGGAGGCCAGAACAGCCTCTATAACATTCTGGACAAGCGGGGATTATTTTCCAATTATAAATTCTCTTATAATTTTAATTTTTCAATTTTACATAATCAATATCGTACCTTCTATGATGTTCTCCATGCCTTGTCTGGAGAACACTCCCTCCAATCACACTCATAAAGGGCATTTTCTTCCTCACTCCTCTAATGTATGATGACCACTGATCTACGTAAATCGTGTGTGGTACATGGTATAAGGTGTAGGTCTACTTACTGCCCAGGTCCTCTCTAGTTTTCCCAGTGATCTCTGTCACCACAGTCTTTCAGTTTATCAAGCACCATATCGCAATGATTGCTTCTGAATCCTCTAATCCACTGATTAACTTTATTATTTTTAGCCAGTACCAAACGGTTCTGATTAGGACTGCTTTGTAGTATAGTTGGAACTTAGCCTCCCTTCCTTCCTACTTTTTTGAGGATCTTGACTTTTGTTTCTCCAGATGAACTGTCATTTTTTAGCTATCCAAAGTTATCCTTTATCAGTCTGTTTGGTATGGCAATAAGTAAACTAAATTAGGTAGCATTGTCATTCAGCGTATTAGTACAGCCCAACCATAAATAATCCCT
Organism: Notamacropus eugenii; assembly: GCF_028372415.1. Classification (NCBI taxonomy): domain Eukaryota; kingdom Metazoa; phylum Chordata; class Mammalia; order Diprotodontia; family Macropodidae; genus Notamacropus; species Notamacropus eugenii. The sequence continues at coordinate 523,211,486 of NC_092873.1, forward strand.
CCCCATTCATTTAAGTCTATCTGTCTTTATGTAAGTGACTTGTAACTGTATTCACAGAATTCTTGGGTAGAGTTCCTAATATTTTTACATTCTATAATTATTTTAAAAGAAATTTCTATCTTTTCCTATTGAGTTTTGTTGGTAATATATAAAAAGACATAATTAATTTGAGCTTGTTTTATATCTTGCTACTTTCCTCAAGTTCAATTAATTTTTCAATAACTTTGTAGAGTTCTCCAATGGAACATCTGCAGAAGGCAACAATTCTATTTCTTTTTTCTCCGTGATTATTCCCTTGGCATCTTTTCCTTGTCTCACTGCTTGAGTGAACATTTGTAGCACCGTGTCAAGCTACACTGGTAATAACAGTAGCACTTAGAAAGTGCTTAATGCAGGTTTACTGACTGACTGATGATGGCCAGGTTTACTTTTCCTTTGATTTTAATAAAAAGGCCGCTAATTTGTTTTCATTAGATATAATTTAGGCTCTCTTTTTTCCCCCCAAAGATAAATACTACTTACCATGTTAAGAAAAGGTCTATTTAATCCTATGCTTTTTGGTGTTTTTATCAGAAATAGACATTGAATTCTGCCAAATATTTTTCTATATCTACTGAATATAGAAAAATGTGTTTTTGTTATATTTATAGTTTTCTTAATATTGGCTTAATCTAGAAATTCTCCCTGCTAATAGTATGAAATCTTTCTGATACATTACTGCGGTCATTTGTAACATGTTGTTTACAATTTTTGTAGATTTATTACAACAGATTTTTTTCTGCAATTTTCTCCTTCTGATTTTGTCTCTCCTGAGATAATGAATCTGGGAGGACCCCCTCTTTTCCTGTTATTGTAAACAGATTATATAAAATTGCAATTAACTGCTCTTTTCAAGTTTCATAAAGCTCATTTGTAAGTTCACTTGATTCTGAGATCTTTTTTATTTGGGAGTTCATTTGTTATTCCTTGATCAATTTCCTCTTCTGAAATTGGGTTATTTAAATTACGTATTCCTTGTTCTAGTAATCGCATATTTTATATTTTTCAGTATTTCATCCGCTTCCTTGAAATGACCAATTCTGCTCTCATGTAATCGGGCAAAAGTGTTTCTAAGAGTTTCCTTCATTTCTTCTCCATGTGTTGTGATTTCTCCTTTTTCATTTTTTATACTGGCAAGAGCAAACGAGTTAACAGCTCATCAACTTTGTGGTTTAAAGCGTCCGACTGTACTTAACGAGTCAAGATTCCATCTGGTAACATTGTCTCTTTCAAGTCTCATACTTCACATGTGAGCGTGTGTATATATGCATATATATGTGTGTGTGTATGTATATATATATTTATGTGTGTGTGTGTGTGTGTGTGTGTGTGTGTGTGTGTGTGTATATTCCTCACAGCCACCACAGTGATTTCCCTGAAGCACAGGTATAATGATAACAACAGGAACCAGCATTATAGGGCACCTACTAAGTGCCAAGACACTCTTTATAAATATCATCTCATCTGATTCTCATAACAGTCCTCGGAGGTGGGTGCTATGACTAGCCTCATTTCACAGAGGAAGACACAGACAAGTAGAGGTTAAGTGACTTGTCCAAGGACACCCAGCGAGGAAGTGTCAAAGGCCAGATGTGACCTTCCTGGCCCAGTGCTCAGTCACCTAGGTGCCTGGGTTTAGCCAGGTCACTCCCCTATTTACTAGAAGCTCCACTGCTCCTTACTGCCTGGCCTTTAGGATCAAAGATCAAGGGCTTTGTTTGACTTGTAAAGATCTTCAGAGTGTGGCCCCAACCCTTCATTCCCCTTCCTGCCCTGGTGGTCTTTGCCAGGCCTTGATGCCTGAGGACACCACCCTCCTCCTCTCCAGGCCCTCAGACTGACCACCCCGTTAGAGGCTAATGTTCATGAACCCATTCCACAAAGTGCTACAAGGACCTCTCTGGTCCTCCATGAGGGAACTGAAAAAACAGAAAAGCCGCTGGGTTTGTGGGTGAATGAGGTTGGGGTCCCCTCTGGCTGCTGCCCTGAGGCCCAGGGCAGGGGTTCCTAGGAAGTAGGCTCAGAGATGACAGGCTGCTCCTCTCCCATTTACCTCGGGTTCTTCTGACATCTCTACCCTCCCCTCCCCTGTGCTTTATGAGTTCTTTCATGGCCACTATGTTAGAAAAAGGTCACAGTATCAGAACTAACATTTTGTCATAAAGAATCATCTGCTGAAAAGTCTGTTTCCAGCAATTTCTGGTGCAAGATGACTGGTTGGGGTGACTGCGGGACCCTACCCCCATCTCCTATAATGTTCTCAGCATCGTTTCCTAAGAACATTCCCCCTGTGACCATACTGATTTCTGTACAGACGGCTTCCTCCTCTACCTCAAAAGAAGGTAAGCTGCTTGCAGGTAGGGCTCATTTCATTTGGGTCTTTTTATTCCCAATTTACGAGAGAGCTGGGGACCCAATATGAGTGAAGAATGCGAATGAGCGCTCACGTGTCATAGCTAGGCCCCTCTTCCCTAACTCCCCCCCATGTGGGGGCAGGGGGTGGCCTCATACTTGTCCTTTTCAAGAGATCCCCCCTGAGCCTGCTCTGTGTTCTACTCTAGGGGGACAGAGCCCAGCAAGCCTGACCATCTTATTTTTGACACATATTAAATTGGATACAAATCAAAGCAGGTTATCTTCCCTGTGCAGGCAGGGCCTTCAGAGACAGCTGCTCCCTCTCCTCTTTCCTGACTTAGATGCATCTGAGACAGCAAAATCTATGAGAGAACCCAAGACCTCAATCCAGCACAGAAAGCACCAGTGCAGGCAACATCAGGATGACGTTTCAGTTCACCTATTTAAGCAACTCATACATAGGAAGTATTCACACTGACCCCTGGGGCTCAGGCAGGAGCTTACACCCTGGGAGGCTCTGACTCTTTATCCACTTTATCCACTCCTAGAGACCATTCTCCCACCCCCACCTACTCAGGAAACTGGTCATTTAAACTATCTAGTTCTTGTTCGGGTTATCTGGGTATTTTCTATTTTTATAGGTAGTTAACCATTTCTTCTAAATCATCAGTTTTTTTGGTATATAATTGGGCAAAATTATTTCTGATAATTTCCTTTATTTCCATCAGGTAGTCAAGAAATATTAAGGGTTTACTACGACCCCATTTTCAATGCACTACTTACACTGGCATGGTGGGAAACATTGCCCACGAGGCTGAGGTTCTTCAGAAGCTGGGGGGAGCCGCTGTACTGGCCCGAGATCTGCTTCCTCACTTCAGCCGCCACCGTTCTACGAGAAAGAAGACACGTTGCAGATTAGAAAAACTTACATAGGCAGAAAAAGGAATGTTGGAAACAGTGGCTTTGCACCAACGTTTGTGCAAAATTAACCACAATTAACTAAAATATGGTTCTGAGAGATGAACACACAGGCAATAGGAAGAAACAAAACGCAACACAGCACCACGTCAGCAGCAAGGTGGCGGCACCACGGAGACAGGTGCCTTGGGCACACACAAGCTGAGTGGGCCTGAGCCAGTCACTTAACCACACTCAGCTTCCGTTTTCTCACCTATAAAATGGGGATGATAATAGCTGCTTCAGAGTGCACGTGAGAATGAAATGAGATAATTCATTCAAATATATCTGGCAAACTTAAAGTAGTGGATAGATGTTAGTTACGATTATTATCTCTGAGGCTGTTCAGTCAGTTTTCAGTCATGTCTGATGATCCATGGCTCCACTGAGGGTTTTCTTGGCAAAGATATGGGAGCAGTTTTTTGCCATTTCCTTTTCCAGCTCCTTTCACAAATGAGGAAACTGAGGCAAACAGGGTGAAGTGACTTGCCCAGGGTCACACAGCTAGGAAGTGTCTGAGGGCAGATTTGAACTCAGGAAGATGAGTCTTCCTGACTCCAGGCCCAGCACTCAGTGCACTATGGCATCCCCAGCTGCCCCCAGTATTATCATGACCCAAAATCTATAAATGAGCTGATTCTTCAAAATAAAAAATGTAGAGACGCGATGAATTCACTTTGAGACTTGCTAAATTTAAGCTGTCCTTGGATGTCCAATCTGAGATGTTCAATAAGCAGCTGAAAGTGAAAGGAGATGAGCCAGGAGGTTCAAGGTAGAGGTCAGAGGCATCCTCACAGGGTGGTGACAAGTCCATAAGCGCTGCTGAGATCACTGAGGGAGAAGGGAAGGGGCCAAGGACAGAGCCCTGTGGGACGCCCACCGTTCTCAGGTAAGACTGCACAAAGATCCTGCAAAGGAGACCAGGAAGAATGAGCTGACAGAGAGGAGAAGCAGCAGAGAGGGCATCCAAGAAAGCCTCATGAAGAGGGGGATGGCAGGTGTCAGAGGCTGCAGAGAGGCCAAGGAGGACGACGGAGAAACGGCTACCATCTTTGGCAGACAAGGGAGGGCGGTCTGGGCAGAATGAGGAGATCTGAAGCCAGACTCAGAGTCAGGCAGGGAGGGAGAGGAAGTAAGTGGAGAGCAGCAGAGGGCAGGTGGAGGATGGCAGATGAGGACGAGGGGAAGGGAGGCAGCTCAGGGAGTAGTCACCATCTTTTCTGTGACAGATGAGGCCAGGTTCTCTGCTGAGAGGCTGGAGGGAAGAGATGCCTTGGGAAGCTCAGGGAGGGATGAAAAGCTCTGGAAGAGCCACCATGGGGAGCTGGAGAGGGAGGAGATAACAGGGCTGTAGAGGGGTGCCCAGCAGGATCTGGGTAATGGCAATTTGCAGTGGCCCCAGCCACGATAGCCGTGTGGTTTTCTCCATCTTTGCTGAGCAGTGCATGTGTGGAAGTGACAGTAACTCCTGGAGAATCCAAGGCTGAGCCATGGCTAGATGGGAACAGTACAGGGGGCACATACTGTCTGGGGGGCACAGGAGTTCCAAGCCTCCAAGGGAGGGCAGAGTTGACGTGGTTCCCTTGGGGCTCAGAATGGGGAAAGGAGGTGAAGGGATCTGAGGTCATGATGTGGAGGAAGAGGGTTACTAATAGCTCATGATCATCTGAGGGAGTTTTTGTGAAAGTGGAGCCCATGAGGGGGCCTATGGCCATCTTGTATATGACTGAGATAGGGTGAGAGTGCAGGGCATCTGAAATGAGCCATCTGAGAACCACAGTTCTGGTGCCTGAGGAATGAACACTGGTATGCTCATGGCCCCAGGCAGGGGGACCAAAGAAAGACTGTTAACCACTACCAAGCTCACATTCAAACAGGAGGCGGGTAGACAACAGCTACCAGAATTCAGATTGGGTGGCAAGTGTGGATGGAAGGACCCTGCAAGGCAGAGAGAAGTCACTAGGTGTTCGCAGTAAAGGGAGACCCTGGCAGGGAGCAGGGAGGATCCCTGCTCCCCCACCTTGACCAGTGACTCCAGGGAATGAGTGAAAGTGCAGCTGGCCTGCAAAGGGCATCCAGGGCAGCTGGGTCATCAGGAGGGAGCCAAGGCTCAGTCAGATTCAGAAAATGGAAGGAGGGAGGAAGTCTGTGACTTAGGGGACAGGCATTCCAGAGGGCACTGAGAAAAGACACGGGAGGAGGGGAGGAGCTGGAGGAAACAGGAATAAGGGACCAAGCAGTGGGAGGCAGAGAATCAGCTCTTTAAGGAAGTGCTTCCTAAATATTAAAGCACTGTGTTATTCTTCAACCCCTCTGAAACAGCATCATTATAAACATGAGTTACAATATAATACATTGCTATAAACTTGAGTTACAATGTAACAGCTGCCTCTGTCCTTGCCCACAACACCCAATAAGGTCTTACATCCAAATGAGCAGATAACAAGTCACCTGCTGGGTGAGGGTTTATTTTTCTATTATAAATTTACCAACAAAAACTAGCACTTCGATACTCAAAGACTAAGTAAGAGGACTGTATAAGTGAGAGCGCATTCATGCTGCAGACGGCTTAAGTCTAACAAAGTAGTCAAATAAAACTGCTCTTTCATCTTCCCTTCTGAACATTTTCTTCTTTTAAGCAGTAAACCAATGTTTCTTGGCATCGTGTCACTCCCACTTCTCTCTCTCCCCATGAGAAGCCTTCTGAAAACACGCTGATGCACTGGCCAAGTCTGGCTTGTGAGCACCCACTGGCAGTCATCGGAGCAGGAGGTGACCTCTGCCACAGCAGGGCCAAAGGCCCTCCCATGCCAGCTCACTTGATTGGACGTCACTTCTGATCCCATCACACTCAATGAAGCATCTCCAGCCTCCATGCCTCTGCACAGGCCATTCCCAAGGCAGCCTCCATTTCCTAGGAGATCCAGCTCAAGCGTCACCTTCTACGTGAGGCCTTTCCACATCTCCACAACTGCTGGTGACTCCCTCAAAAAGCCTCTTCTATTTAAGCATGTATGTTGTGTGCGTTATAGATGTGAAGGTCAGCATGACATGGGGCTAGAATGCTGGCTTCAGAGTCAAGACCATCTCCGACACGTGCTAGCGGTACAAGCCACAAGTGTCACCAAACTCTCAGCCCCTGCGCAATGGCAACAAACTCAGCTAGAGAGAGGGCCACTCAACTGTACAAAAGGATCCCTGTGGGCCATACCGGCTTAGAAAAACCACATTTTATTTTCTAAAACTATTATCTTTGAAAAATTATTATTCATTTGTAACTTTTTTTAAATTTTGAGTTCTGAATTCTCTTCTTCCCTCCCAACCCTCTCCTACCCATTGTGAAGGCAAAAAAGTGATCGCAATTATACATGTGAAATACATGTGACATATGCAAAGCACACTGCCATGTTAGCCATGCCGCAAAAAAGGAGGAAAAAAGAAAGTAAAAAAATGATGCTTTAATCTGCCTTCCACCTCCATAGCTTCTTTCTCTGGAAGTGCATGACCACAGAAAACCACATATTAATAGTATCTATGTCCTACTGTGTTTTGATTGATTTTGTTAAATATTTCCCCATTATATTTGAATCGGGTTCCCCTTACTAAGACTCTAAATGGGGGTGGGGGGGCAATAGTCCCTTATCCATGATCTGTACATGTCTCCTGAAGACAGGGAGGCCTTCTTTCTTGTATCAGCATCCCCAGCACCTAGGAAGCACCTGGCACAGGTGGGTGCTCCCAAGGTGACACAAGTCATCAGAGCAGCGGCAGCCTTCACCCTCCGTTCTCGGACTCTTTCCCAGGGCCACTCTGTGTCCTGGTGTTAACAGAACTCTGCAGTGACGAGCCCAAGGAGGCAGCCATGTCACTATGATCGAGTGCTAGCCACTTGGTACTGCACAGACATGGTACTAGATCTCAGGTCATCTCATCAGTCAGCCCTTTTTGTCTATTTACAACATAAAAAAGATAAATCATCAATGCTTGTTAAATTAAGAAGCTGTACTGAGACTCAAATGAGGTCATACATGGAAAGCCGTAAAGGGCTTTCTAAATACAAGTTATTATTACTTAGACACAGACACAGATCCTCCTCTAAGCCTGCACCAATTTCGTAATCAGGCAATGAAATTATTACCTAGCCAGCGTCCTGGAAAAGAGCCACTCCCTGCCTCCATCTTCACTCTTGGGCCTTCTCGGAACCCTTTTTCTTTCCTCCCCCACCACAAACACTTACAGATGCTCCTTTCCAAACAGCCCGGGCAGCCTCCCCATGATGGAGGACGCTTCCCTCCCATGGAAAGGCTGCCTCTGATGCCGAGGCTGCCAAGGACGGACAAAGAGCTAGCTTCCAATCCCTCTGCCTTTGAAAAATCAGGTCAGGGTAAGCAGAGAAAGAAATCTGAAGCTTCCAGACAGGAATCAGCCAAGAAAGAAAAACTAAGTGAAAGACGGTTGTCTTAGCCTCCAAATTCAGCGACTTTTCTAAAAATCTTCATTCACTGAGAAACTCACAAATGAACAGATTTTACAATACAGAAACAAAGACGTAGGAATAGATTCTAAGGCCTGAGTTTGTTGCCCATGAATATTTATTTCTAGGGGACAGCTTCCCAAATCAGAATTTAAGATCAGGAAAGTCCTGTAAAACAGAAGCATTCCCTCACTCTCCTGTATCATCACCTATTCTAAAACTCAGGCTAAGTCATGTGGTTGGAGTTTCACCGAAAATGCTAAAATCCCTGCATCCCGTGACTCCAAAGAAACCGCTGATGGAGCATCAGTGACGCCATCCATGCCTCCTCTTGGCCAGCTTTTGTGTGGGCATCTGTATGCTTTTGTGGGGATACTTTTAACCTGAAAAAAAAAGCATGCAACTAGCAGCAGCTCCACTGAAGACTGAATGAGCAAAGAAAGGCCTTTGATTCCCGGACAATTACAGGAGCCCCAATGCAGCCTCACGGATCCTGATCACTAATAACATGGTCCATGCTGATGTGGTCTCAAGGATGCATCCTGGATCTTGGGGACACTGCCATTGGCCAACATACAAAGTGATGGTTTGGTGAACGGGGAGTATCACAAGAGGCATCAAAGGCCTTGTTAACAGTGTGATATTAAACATCGTCTAACTCTCTTCCGTGAATTTTTTTATCTTGAAAATGATATTACTGAGCCCTGCTCCACTGCACACAGTAAATAATTTTTTAAAACTAAATAGCCAAGTAATGAGAGAGCTTAAAATTTTACAATCTGACATGCTAGAGGTATTTGTCATTGGTATCTGAAAAAAAATCGGGCTAAAAAATTCCACTCTTAAAATATTCAGTTCCAGAATTTGAAACGAAATTTTTGCTAAATCCCACTCCTCACCCATACTAAATAAAGCAAGATTTGAAAACAGTTTATGTTTCGTACTTTTTCTATGTTACAAGAGAGGATCAAATAAGATGCCATCTGTAAAAAGATGGGGAAACCTTAAAAGTGCTTCATAATTGAAGCTGATGTCAGATGCTCACGGCATAAAGCAAAAGTCACAGCTGTTTTAAAAGTGGAAAAAAATAAAGCCAAGGTTCCACTTACTCACATGCAAGGAGCAGATGACAGAGGAGGCATGTTAAAGTGTGAGTAGTGTTATGTTCCAGTATGGCCCACATTCAGAAACCAAGAGAACTAGAAAAATGCTGATGGGTTTACTGTGCCTTTCCCGGCCCTTGGGAGTAGCCCAATGTATAATGTGAGCCCAAGGCTGGGTCCAAGTGAGAAAAGAAGGGCCATCAGAACAGAAGAGGAAGAGCTAACTTCCGAGAACACGTGCTTGGCTTTCTCTATTTTAAGGATTCCACAAAATTACTGTTTTCTGTGATTATCCTTCCTTTCCCACTCAGCTGAAGTCAGTCAACAATACAGTGACTACGTCCTGTCCTTTTGGTCCCTCTTCACCTTTTTTATAAAATGTTTTGATGACCGCACTTCCACACAATTGAGCTAGTCTGCGATCCAAGATTGTGAACAGGGGTCTTCAGGCACCACTAGACTGCCAATGGGGCAATGCAGAAAAAAGGTCAGGTGAAGCACTTGGTGGGCGAGGGCTGTCTCTCGTACCTGAATCCCCACTACCTTAGAACCATCCCCAGCACCCAGCAAGCACGTGGAAATGGCGCTTCGTTCAGTCATTCTTTGGACAAAGTCCAATTTATACATACAGGTACTCAGCTTCAAATATATCAATCTCCACATGTCAGTCAGTCATTACATATCTAGTAAGTGCCTACTGTGTGCTAGGCCCTGGGGATATAAAGGAAGGAGAAGGACAAGAAGCTCATCATCTACAGGCAAACAATGTACCAACAAGCTACAGACGGATAAACGGGAAACAATCCCAAAAGGAAAGGCTAGAATTAAGAGGGGTGGGGGAAAGGCTTCCTATAGAAGGTAGGGTTTTAGCAGAGAACTGAAAGAAGTGAAAGAGGCCCAGAGGCAGAGGTGAGGAGGAAGCGGGGGTCCAGACATGGTGGGCACAGCAGGCATGGCACCAGAGAAGATGCCCATTCAGGAAGAGGGTCTTGTGTGAGGCACAGCCAATGAACCAGACTGTAAAGGACAAGAGGGCTGGGAGGTAAAGCCTGGGAGGGGGACAGGGAGGTCATGAAGGGCTCTGAACACAAACAGAGGAGGGATACTGGACCCTGGAGGTGAAGAGGGCCACTGGAGTGGAGAGGGTAGGGGTGGGGGGTCACATGGCCAGGCCTCTCTTTGGGCAGGGGACAAGCTGCAGTGCGGAGCGGCTCATGGCAACAAATTAAAGAGACAAATGCAAAGACTCAAGACCAGGATAACTGTGCCATAGTCACCCAAGATAAGTGTGCAAACTGGCAAAGTACCTGTGGAAGTCCCACTGCTGAGCACGGTCATTTCACACCTAGGAGACCCAGCACAGCCCAGTCCTTGTCTCTCTTCTCAGAGCTGCCTTGCTGGCATCATCACTCCTCCCCAGAACCAAGAGCCCAGAATAGCTGTCATCATCATAACAGCAGCAGCAGCTAGCCTATGACTGTCCTCCCCACTGGTTTCCCAGCCTCGTCCTTCTCTATCCTGATTCACCGTCCACACAACCAACCATGGCTCTCTTTAACTAGGGAAAGCCACATCACTCTCCCCCTCAAACTCCAGGGGAATACACTCCTGGTATCTCTAGAATCAAATACCATCTTGTCTCCTTGGCATTTCAGCCACATCTTCCATCATCCATCACGCCCCCACCCAGCCGCTGTGGCCCAGCCAGGCTGGCTTTCGTGCTGCTCCCGCAGCTCAGAATCCAGCTTCCATTAATGCTCACCTCAAGAGTCACCTTTCACATGATGCCTTCCTACCCAGAGGCTCCCCCAAACTTAGCAGGTCTTTATTTCATATGTGCTCTATACGGACACATTGTATCTCCCCAAAAGAACATGGCGCTCTTCACAGGCAAAGACTTTGACTCTTGTCTCTACATTCCCAGCATTAGCAGAGGGCCTAGACCAGAACAGTCCTCAACAATGTCTGTTGACCTGATCAGGATGAAGGGCATGGGCTAGCTGAATGAGAGCTGGATTCAGTCAGACAGCCCAGAAACATTTGTTAAGGGCCTACTATGTGCCTAGCCCTGTGCTAAGCACTAGGGATACAAAACAAGGCAAAAGACAATCTTTATTCTCAAAGAGGGAGAGAAATGCAAACAGACGTGGGCAGAAATGCTAGATTCAGGATAAAGTTGGGTGTTGTCCTTCATCTTCAAAGAGGACCAAAATGACATCACCATGATAAAGTGAAGTTTCAGTGTGTCTGACTGTGGCTGATCAGACCAATACGAGCTCAGAATGCTCTACCACAGGTTGGGCACAGATAGTCCATGTGAATATTTGGGGTGGATATTCTAAATTTGCACATCCTACATTTACTTTGTGCTGTCTCAATCCTGCTTTGCTCAAAGAGCACAGCACCTTTTCTTACGTGGGCACACCATGCTGAGCGGTCCTGTACAAGTGTCTCCCATGTTGCACAGTCAAATCCAAAGTTCTTGAGAGAGACCCTGAGTGTCCTTGTATCGTTTCTTCTGGCCACCATGTGTTTGCCTGGTGGTCCAGGATAAAGTAGGAATAAGCAAAAGTGGGAAGGTCCTAGAATGAGAGGGGATTAGGGAAGGCTTCCTGTCAGCTGCCTCAATGCCCAGTCAAGTTGCAGACGTACCCAGTGGGATAACAACAACTGAGCTTCCCCAAGCAGGGGGCCCCAGAGGCTAGACTCCACATCAGAGGTCCAAGTAGCAAAACAAAGACGTAGACACACTCCTAGAAGTGATCCCCGTGACCTCCTTCACTTGTCTTCATCGCTCTTCATCCGGAAAGCACGCTCTGGCTGAATAGCCACCAACCAGCCAACCAGGGGAAGGAGGGAAGTAGGCAGACATGGCAAGCATCAATCACAGAAGGGAGGCGCTGGGGCACTTTTGGAGTGAGGAAGAAAAATCAGAGATGCTATCCCCGGAAGAGACACAGAGACCCGAGCCTGCCTCTTACACATTCTGAAGCTATTTGTAGAGACAGCTGAAGCTGCAGGGGTTTGTGTACTCAGAGAACAAACGAGCTAAAGCAGAATATACAGAGAACTGTAGGCAGAGTCTTTGGAAGCAGTGCAGACTGGAGACAGGCACAAGTGTGGCACTACAGACAAGATCAGAGAAAGGCATGGGAATGGCAAATGGTCAGAAGGGGCTGCCCAACAGGGTAGAAGGCTGTATGAAGACCAAGGAGCCACAGATCTTGGAAAGCATTGATTTATCTTGCAAAAAGATCACTGCCTAGAGTGGTGGATCAGTGGAATAGATTAGGTACAAATTACATTACAGTAAATGACCATAGTAATGTAGTATATTCTAAACCCAAAGATCCAAGCTTTTGGAACAAAAACTCATTATTTGACAAAAACTGCTGGGAAAACTGGAAAACAGTATGGCAGAAACTAGGTACAGACCAACATCTCACACATACAGCAAGTTAAGGTCAAAATAGATACATGAGTTACATATAAAGGGTGGTAATATAAGCAAATGAAGAGAGCAGGGAATAGTTTATCTGTCAGATTGATGGATAAGGGATTTAAGACCAAAGAAGATATAAAATAGATCATTTTAATTATATAAAATGTGAAAGTTTTTGCACAAATGAAACCAATGCAGCCAAAATTATAAGGGAAGCAGAAAACTTGGGGGTGGGGGGAATTTTTGCAACAATCTCTGATAAAGGTCTCATTTATCAAATATATAGAGAACTGAGTCAACTTTTTTTTTTTTAGATAGAAGTTTTTTTTTTTTTTAATGTTTAACAATCACTGCCATACAATTGCGATTTTATCCCCCCCTACCTACCCCCCACTACCCCCCTCCCTCCCCACGACTGCATACAATTCTGTATAGATTCTACATATACTTTCCTATTGAGTATATTTTCACTATAGTCATGCTATGTAGTCAGACTAAGATAAATGAAAAAAATCGTATAACAAATCAGAACATGATACACAAACACATACACATACACAAACATGATCTGCTACATTATGTGAGTGACTTCCATATTTCTCTCTCTGAGTGTGGAAGGCATTTTGCCTTGAGATCCACCATTGGGATTTTTTTTTTTTTGTAAGAAGTTCTTGCGTTATTACAAAAATCTAAGTCTACCAGAAAAAACTCTCACACACTGTGGTCGTTGCTGTGCATAAAGTTCTCCTGGCTCTGCTCCTTTCACTCAGCATCAGGTCATATAAGTCCTTCCAGGCCTCTCTGAAGTCTTCTTGTTCATCATTTCTTATGGCACAATAGTACTCCATTACATTCATATACCATAATTTATTCAGCCATTCCCCAATTGATGGACATCCCCTTGACTTCCAGTTTTTGGCAACTACATAGAGTGCTGCTATAAATATTTTTGTACATGTGGGACCCTTTCCCATTTTTATGATCTCTTGGGGATATAGTCCTAGTAGCGATATTGCTGGGTCAAAGGGTATGCACATTTTTGTAGCCCTTTGGGCATAGTTCCAAATTGCTCTCCAGAATGGTTGGATGAGCTCGCAGCTCCACCAACAATGAATTAGTGTTCCAACTCTCCCACATCCTCTCCAGAATTTATCATTTTCTTGTTCTGTCATGTTTGCCAATCTTATAGGTGTGATGTGGTACCTCAGAGTTGTTTTGATTTGCATCTCTCTAACCAATAGTGATTTAGAGCATTTTTTCATATGATTATAGATAGCTTTAATTTCTTCCTCTGAAAATTGCCTGTTCATATCCTTTGACCATTTATCAATTGGGGAATGACCTGAGTCAACTTTTTAAAAATACAAGTCATTCCCCAAGATAAATGGTCAAAGGATATGAATAAGCAGTTCTCAGACAAAGAAACCAAAGTTATCTACAGTCATACAAAAAAAAATGCTCTAAATTACTACTGATCAGAGAAATGCAAATTAAAACAATTCTGAGGAACCACCTCACACCTATCAGATTGGCTAAGATGACCAAAAAAAAATGTCAGAGGGGATGTGGGAAAACTAGGACACTAATGCACTATTGGTAGAGTTGTCAGCTGATCCGACCATTCTGGAGAACAATTTGGAACTAGGCCCAAAGGCACATAGTTGATGTAACAATACCACTGCTCGGTCTATAACCCAAAGACATCCCCCAAAAAGGGAAAAGGACCTATTTGTACAAAAATATTTATAGCAGCTTTTTTTTATGGTGGCTAAGAATCAGAAAACAAAGAGATGCCCATCAGTTGGGGAATGGCTAAATAAGCTGTGGTATATGATTGTAATGGAATATAATTGCACTATAAGAAAAAACAAGCAGGATGATAGCAGAAAAGTCTGGGAAGACTTACATGAAGCCATGCCTAGTGAAGTGAACAGAACCAGGAGAATGTCGTCCATGGTGCAGCAATACTGAATGACAGCTCTTCTGAGCAACACCATGACCCGAAACAATCCCAAAGGACTCATGATGAAGCAGCCCGTCCACCTCCAGAGAAAGACTGATGTTGACTGAATACAGACTGTAGCAGGCTACTTTTCACTCTAATTTTGTTTCTTACTTATCTTGTACAGAACAGCTAACACAGAGACGTGTTACAGAGTTGCACGTGTGTAACCCAAATCTGACTACTCATCATCCCCGGGACAGGAGAGGGCTGAGAGGAAGGGAGGAAAGGATACAATTTGGAGCTCAGAACTTTAAATAAAAATGCTTAAAAATTGGGGACAAAACCCGAGATCACTGCCAGCCTCCAAGAGAGCAAGTTCCACCATCGATGCGGGAAGAGCGGCCACATGACACAGGGCTGTGTGAGGAGAGAGCTGTGCGGGAAAGGAGGGACAGAAAGGAAGGAGGAGAGGAAGGAAGAAGGAAGGAAGGAAGGAAGGAAGGAAGGAAGGAAGGAAGGAAGGAAGGAAGGAAGGAAGGAAGGAAGGAAGGAAGGAAGGAAGGAAGGAAGGGAGGGAGGAAGGGAGGAAGGAAGGAAGGAAGGAAGGGAGGGAGGGAGGGAGGAAGGAAGGAAGGAAGGAAGGAAGGAAGGAAGGAAGGAAGGAAGGAAGGAAGGAAGGAAGGAAAATGACCAGATGATCACTAGAAAGGGCAAGTTATTTTAGTGATCGGAAAAACCTAAACAAATTTAAAGGTCTAAAGGAAAAAGTCCATAGAAAAGAAAAATATTACAAATGTTAGAACTAGAAAGGGTAACTATGAGATGGCCTAAGGTCTGGAGAAAGCGGGAAAGGACAAGATGCACAGGATGGTGCAGACTTCAGCATTGGCCAAGACAATCTGTTCCTCTGACACTAAAGAAAATGATGACAAAGCTGGCACAACCAGCAAAATGTACAGTGAAAGCTGGAGACTTTAAAGGAGCTCACAAAAATTGTAACATTTTCAACATCGGAGGTGAGACTATCTACTAAAAAGGAATGAGCAGGAAAGAAATAAGGGTTTTAGGAAATAAGACCAAGTCTAGACTAAGTACTGTCCTTTGAAAAATGTTATAGGAGAAAAGAAAAGCTAAAAAAACTAATTTGATGGGGCCAAAGTTGAAAATATCCAACATGAAACTATTTTGCAACATGAGCCCAAGTCTCAGAGTCATGAGCCGGTCTGAGACCAGATTCTCAAATAACCAACCACTACTCTTGGATGGCTAAAAAATCATGGGAACAGAGGGCTCACCTTCTACACAGAGGGGTTTGGCCAGGTTGCAGTCTAAGAAGGAGTAGAGAGGACAAGGCCCCAAATCAAGGCCTGACCTGGGCCCTTCCCTTAGAGAGAGAGAACCTTTCCAAGGCCCCCTCTATCAAGTCGTGCCTGATTATTTGCATGTGGTGACTCCACTTGAGAAATGGAGTGCCTGGAGGCCAGGGTTGGGGTAACTCCAGCACACAGTACCTGGCACACAGTAAGCAATTAATAAATGTCTGTGAACTAACAGCAAAATCTTCATATATTAACTAAAGATGTTAGTAAAAAGCCAAACTTCCTAAGTTTGGAGAAAAATCTGGCTCCCAAATTGATCTTAAGTCACATCGCAAATCCTGACAGCCACTGAGAAACATTTAGTAAGAGGAGGGGAAAAGTCCCATTTCCCAGATGAAACAGGGAATGGAAATCACCAGCTTCTCTAAACAGCAACAAAGGACTGAGCTGGGCCAACCAGGTCATACCACTAATGAACAGGCTGCACTCACATGGGCTGAATGTAACACATGCCACATCTCTCCCCTTCTTTAACACAAGAGGTCAAATTTAAAATAGAATTTTTAAAATTTTGAGTCAAAAATACCATAAAACTGTGTCTATTCAATTCCACAAACATCTATTAAGTACCTACTGTGTACAGCGCACTATGGTCGCAAAGCCAAAACAAATATGGTCCGGTGGTCCACAAAAAGCTCCCATTCTACCAGGAAGACATAAACTATGCGCACTTAAGGAAGCACCAGCTGGTTTGAGGCAGGAGGCAAGACTGGAAAAGGGCCCCACAGGCTGACTATGAGAGGAGCCTCAAGCTCCAGGTGCAGAGAGGGCAAAAAACAGAGGAAAACTAGGAAAACCAGGCAGGCAGAGGGGGCACTGGAATGCCCAGATCCCCCGGGGGCTCGTATAGCTGGAACAGTGCACGAAGGGCAGTAACCACAAAAATGGAGGGAAAGGGAGGGTGAGTCAGACGGCAGAGGGCTTAAGCTCCTGGCCAGGTCAGAAGGCCCAGGAACAGACTGTGAGAGACTGCCCACCAGGGGATTCTGTCTTTGAACTGGGTGACCAAATAGAGGGAAGGGCCTTTATATTCCCCCACTTACTGACCCAGCCCTTTTCACCAGACAGCTCCCACCAGCACAGTCCTTTACACACACTTCATCATCAGATTCACAGTACAAATGTCAGTCTCCTTTTCTTTCAGGCTAACAAACTGATGCTCAGGAATGTTAGGGGACTTGCCCCCGATGTGCAGAAGATGCAGCCACAGACAAGGTCATAAGCTGGGATCCTAGCAAAGCTGCGGCCATGCCCACTAGCTGGGTGACCTGAGGCGAGCCATTTAACATGTGCCTCAGTGGCCTTCTATGTTAAATGAGGGTGTTAACAGTTATCTCCCAGAGCGTTGTGAGGATCACACAAGATAGTATTTGTAAGCACTTTGCAAACCTTGAGGGGCCACTCAGCACCATCAGATGGGGATGGGGATGTCTCCTGACTCTCCTAGATACCTCTTAACAGACTCAAAGACTTCAGCCCTCATCTTTCACCCTCCTCCTTACTCTATCGTGTCTAGGACTCCTCCAGGCATGAGCCTGGGAGCAGAGAAGGTGCCAACCTGCTTGGGAGACTGGAGGAGCTTCCTCACTCCGGGAGGGCCTTATATAATCTGTATCCATGAATCACTGGCTTCCTGCAAAGCCTCTACCCTTCCAAAATGCCAGCACTCCCACAACCATTCTGTCCCCTTCTCTTCACCACACTAAGACCAGTGGCCATCTCAAAGTTCCCTCTGACTCACTCCCACCTAAAATCCTTCTTTCCTCAAACCTGACCCAGATCCGTTACTTCATACATTCCCAAAGTGCCTTAATATGTCTCTTATAGTCTTACATACCTAAATGAACTGTATCTATGTTGTCTTTATACAATGTCTTACATGTCCCAGTGTAGATATCTTAACCTACCTCTGTTCAATTACAAATTATAAACATAAATTAATAGATAATGTCTTGTTTCTTTTGCATCTTTCCATGTTCTACTTTACAATGCTTAGCAAAACATTACTGAAAGAACAATTTACTTAGGAGTTTTAAATGTTTAAGTGAGCTTTATTTTTCCTGTGAATGTTCATGTAATGGCATCACAAATCTATGCTAAAAAAAAAACCATTAAACAGTTTTGTTTTGGTTTTCTGGCCAGAAATGAGACTTAGCAATCCTAGGAGAAAACATACAAGCCACAGCAACAGTCTGTAGTTATAGCTATCACAACACCCAAATGCACACAGGAAAAAGAGGGAAAAAATAAGGAATTTAGATTTTATCTTCAAAACACAAAGTTTAAAGAAAAAGTGTGATTTGCAAATGAAAAGGTCAAAGCCTAACACAAGTTAAAAGAGAAGCTACAAATGAAGGAGTAGGAGAGAAGGAAGCTGGGACGAGAGAAACAGAAAGGCCCTCGAAAGAGCCATGGGTGCCAGCCGGCCTCCGTGAAAAGGGATTGTTTTTATTCACGCTACTTCTGGCCATTGGACCTTCAGAGTTTCCTTTCCTCTGACTAAGTACCACAGATTGTGCCTCTTTCAAAGTCACTCCTTCTCATTTCCATAACCTCTCTCCAGGTCTCAGTTTCCATGTCTGTAAAATTCCAAAGTTAAATTTTAAGTGGCACAGTGGATAGAAGGCCAGATCTGGAGTCAGGAAGATCTGACTAGCTATGTGCCCCTGGACAAGTCACTTAACCTCTATCTGCTTCAGTTTCCACATCCGTAAAATGGGTATAATACTAACACCTACCTCAGAGGGTGGTTGTGAGGGTCAAATCAGGTCATATTTATTAAACTCTTTACAAACAGTTAGGTGCTAGATATCTGCTAGGCCCTGCCTGATGAAGGAACACGGGAGAACCTGAGGGTCGAGCCTGATTGAGTTCTCCTGGAAACATGCCCTCTGTCACAAAAGGGAACAAGCTTCTTTAGCGAGTCTCTTTCCCCAGGAGCTTCCCAGCCAGAAAGACTACTCATGACCACTCACTGTGGAAGGGGAAGAACTGGGGGATAGGCTCAGTCACGCCCAGAGGGCCTACACCTCTGACTGGTCAAGAGTCGGCTGCATGTAGAAATTTTACAGCCGCACCAGAGAGAAGGGTAGACAAAATACACCCAATACAAGGAAGGCAAATCTGGGAAGCTAGGAAGATGCACAGGCTTGGCAGAGGGCCTGGTGAGCACTGTGGGACCCTGGGCCTCAGTTTCCTATTCTGTAAAATGGATTTGAATGAAATTAGCTCTAAATCTCCAATTATCTGATCTACAGGGATGTCGTCCACCTCTGCAGATGTTCAAGTTGAGACTGGTGCAGAAGGAGAGCATGTTAGTGAGCAGACAGAGAGTGACCTCTGAGGAACAGGTCAAAGGCAGGGAACACAGGGGATACAATGTACAAAGACTATAAAGACAGGAAGGGCTTTTGGTGGTCTTCTAATCCTGGAGGCAATGGGGAGTCAGTGGAGTTGACTGAGTAGGAGGTGATATGGTCAGAGCTGGGCTCTAGAAGATCATTGCAAAGCTGAGGGGGGAAAGAATCTAGAGGCACAAGGTGAGGAGGACCGGCCCCCAAGGGCAGCTCTGTGAGGGACAAGAAGGTGATATGGAAAAGGGATGTTGTGAAGGGAGATACAAGTCTTGTGAAGAGAATGGGTATGGGGGGTAAGAGAGAGCAAGTCCAGGATGGCACCTTGACGATGAGGCCTGGTGATCAGAAAGATGGTGGTCCTTCCACAGCAACAGGAAGGTAACAAAAGGAGAGTCCAGGGGAAAGCTAACAGGGGAAAGCTAACAAGTTCTGTCTGGGAAATGTTGAGTCTGAGGTGTCTATGTCCGAGGTATCAGTCCACAGCTGAATTGATCATTGAAGATGTCCAAAAGGTAACTGGTGATATCAGACAGGAGCTTAGAAAAGAGGTCAGGGCTGGACGAACAGATCTGAGAATCCTTCTCATAGAGGGCATAACTGAACACAGAATTCCAGAGAATATCAAGATGTTAGAAGGTTTTCTTAAGTGAGCAAGGCAAAGAAATCAAAGACAACAACAGAATGGGAAAGATGAGATCTCTTCAAGCAAATTAAGGAATATCAAAAGAATGTTTCATGCAAAACTGGGCAGGATAAAAGACAAAAATAACAAGGACTCAACAGAAGCTGAAGAGATCAGGAAAAAGCGCTAAGAACACACACAAGAACTATACAATAAAGATCTTAACCTCACCCCATAACCACGACAGTGTGATTACTGATCTAGAGACACACATCCTAGAGAACGAAGTCAAGTGGCCCTTTGGAAGCACTGCAAAAAATAAGGCTAGCAGAAGTGATGGAATTCCAGCTGAGCTCTTTAAAATCCTAAAAGATGATGCTGTTAAAGTGATGCACTCAATATGCCAGCACATTTGTTTGGCCCGGAAAACATCAGTTTTGCAGCCCAATCCTACAGAAGGCAATGCAAGAAATGTTAGATTACTGAACAACTGTGCTCATTTCACACTTAAGTTCTACTTAAGATTCTGCGAGTGAGGCTTTGGCAATATGTGAACTGAGAATTACCAGAAGAACAGACTGGTTTTTGAAGAGGAAGAAGAACGAGAGACCAAATTGCCAACATTTGTTGGATTATAGAGAAAGTAAGGGAGTTCCAGGGAAACATCTACTTCTGCTTCACTGACTACACTAAAGTCTTTGACTGTGTGGATCATGACAAAATACGTCAAGTCCTCAAAGAGATAGGAGTATCAGATCATCTTACTTGTCTCCTAAGGAACCGTATGTGGGCCAAGAAGCAGCAGTTAGATGAGAGCATGGGACAACTGAATGGTTTCAGATTGGGGAGGGAGTATGACAAGGCTGTATA
Organism: Notamacropus eugenii; assembly: GCF_028372415.1. Lineage (NCBI taxonomy): Eukaryota > Metazoa > Chordata > Mammalia > Diprotodontia > Macropodidae > Notamacropus > Notamacropus eugenii. The sequence continues at coordinate 523,232,028 of NC_092873.1, forward strand.
TTCTCACCTTATTTACTTAACTTACATGCATAGTACATCATGCAAAATACACAGCTGGACTGATCAAAAGCTGGAATTAGATATGCAAATAATGCCTCTTATGGCAGAAAGTGAAAAAGAATTAAAAGACTTTTAATGAGGGTGAAAGAGGACAATGTAAAGGCTAACTTGCTGCTTAACATGAAAAAAAACTAAGATCTTGGCAACAGATCCCATCACTTCCTGGCAAACAGAGGGAGAAAAAATGGAAGCCGTGTCAGATTTTATATTCTTGGGCTCAAAGATTAGTGCAGATGGCAATTGCACCCATGAAACTATAAGACATCTGCTCCTTGGAAGGAAAGCTATGACAAATCTGGACAGCAGACTAAAAAGTAAAGACATTACCTTGATGACAAAGGTCCATATAGTCAAGGCTTTGGTTTTTCCAGTAGTAATGCATGGTTGTGAGAGCTGGAATGTAGGGAAAGCTGAGCACCGCAGAATCAACATTTTTGAGCTGTGGGGCTGGAGAAGACTTTTGAGAGTGCCATGGACAGCAAGGAGATCAAATCAGTTGATAATTAATTCAGACTCTTCACTGGAAGGACAAATACTAAAACTGAATCTGAAATAGTTTGGTTACATAAAGAGAAGACAGAACTCATTGGAAAAGCCCCTGATGCTGGGAAAGATTAAAAGTAAAAGGAGAAGGGCATGGCAGAGGATGAGATGGATAGTGTCTTGGAAGCAATGAGCGTGAGCTTGGACGTGGAGAGACAGTGGAGGACAGAAGAGCCTGGTGTGCTATGGTCCATGGGGTCACAAAGAGTCAGACACAACTGAACAATAACTGAACTCACGCACGCTGATGGGATCCCCAAACAAGATCAAATAGAGTACAGGTTCTTAACCTTTTTTTGTGTCCTAGACACACTACCTCTCAGCCCCAGGAGTCTTGCTCTAAAATGCACAAAATTTTAGTTTTACAAATAAAATACTTAATATTAAAATAAATAAGAAAATACTGAACACTTAAATACTTAGTATAGAAAAGAAACAAATTATATCAAAATATAGTAATCAAAATATCTTTAAAAAATTAAAATAAGTTCACAGACCTCAGGGCCAAGACCCTCCAGTAAATGTGGGAGAGAAGGGCCCAGGACAGACTCTTGGGAAACATCTACATGTGGTAGTCATGATCTGGAAGAAGGTTCAGCAAAAGAGACAGAGATAGGGCAGTCACAGAGGTAGAAAGAGAACCAGGAGAGAACAGTATCATGGAAACCCAAAAAGGATCAACATCAGCCATTTAAAGGCTGCTGTGGGCAAGGATGGGGAGGAAGGAGAAAAGGCCATTTTTGTTGTTTGGACGTTCAGTCAGTTCGGGCTCTTTGTGACCCTGTATGGGTTTTCTTTGCCATTTGCTTCTCCGGTGGAGAACTGCCACTAGATCTGGCAATGAAGAAATTGTTAGTGCCTGGAGAGACAGCTTCAGAGCAAGGCTAAGGCCACAGGGCAGAGAAGGAAGCACTCAGAGGAGGGTGAGAGGACTGTCCGTACACTGCTCTGCCAAGAGCAAAGAGGCAGGATGGCAGGGAACAGGGAAGGCAGGCTCGGGTGAGGGTCTCTGAAGGTCTGGGGAGATGTGGGAGGGTCTGTAGGCAGCAGGAGAGCACCAGTGGGGAGGGAGAAACGAGATTAGTGAGAGGCTGAGGATGGAGGAGGCAGTCAGCTGGAGAAGAGGCCTGGCAGCAGGGGTCACTGGGCAAGGGGAAGGGTGTGAGACAGGGGGTACTGTGGGGCATGTTGTAGGAATGTGAGATGGCGAGTGGGGCAAAGAACCTCAATGTTTTCAGGGAAGTCAGAGGCAAGGGCCTGGAGTAGGGGGGGTCAGAGAGGGTGCCAAGGGTTAGAAAGGCCACTGTGGGGATGGCAGAAATGATTGCTGGAGAATATGTAACAAGCTGTGGTGGAACTGTCAGCATGGTTTGTGATCTGCTCCACTCAACGGTATGTGAAAAAGAGAGAAAGACAAGGTTGGTGAGAGTGATCAAAGAAACGATGGATGACAGGGCAAGGGGCTGAAATCTCCCAGCAGGACAGTGGGCATGAGGCAGAGAGAAAGATGGAGCTAGCTACTGACCTCCCAGAAAAAGGACACTGCCCCAGGGCAGAAGGAACTGGCCCCCAGAAGCTTGGCTGATACAGATTTGGACTGAATCATCCTCAGAGCAGGGGGCGCCGCTGATCAACAGTGGTCAAGCTGGCGCCTAGAAGGGGCAATGGGGACACGAGTGGGAAGGTGACCACAGCTGGCCAGAGGACAACAGGAGGTGGGAACCAAGCTAGAAGAGGCAGAAGAGGAAAAGGCTTAAGGTGAAAGAGAGATGAGATAAGGAGGAGCTGCTTAGAGAATGTGGCCTCTGCACGTGAAGAAGGGGTGCCAAGGGACATAGGGGAAAGAGGGGGCAGCACTCCAGGCCCACCTGAGGCAGGCTCTGTGCTTAGGCAGCTGGTGACATGTGGGTAGAGTACTGAGCCTGGAAAACCTGAGTTCAAATCCTGCCTCAGACAGTGACTGAAGTAATCCTGGGCAAGTCACTTCACCTTTGTCTGCCTGGGTTTTTAATCACCATCACAAGGATCAAATGAGTCAACATTTGTGAAAAGATCCCAGCACACAGTAAGCATTCCCTTCCCTTCTCATCCATCAATAAAATACCTAAGAGGAAAAAGCAGGAACCCTACGTCCAGAACACTGATCCAGTGACTCACACACACTGCACCCCTCCCCCCAAACCTATTCCCAGTCCCACACAACCCACTCTACTCACCTGCCTTCATGGGGTTCCAGGGCAGGTCCACTCCACTCAATGTGGAGCGGAGAGTTGGTAAACTCTGACTGGGCCTGCCTCAGACACTGGCCAGTTGTACCACCACAAGCAAGCTACTGACCATGGGTAACTCCTGGGAGAAGTCCCCACACGTGGCCTATCCAGCCTGTCTCCCTCTGCATGGCACTCTTCTCAATGGCCCCTCCCTCCAGACCCCCTCCACCACTCGAGCATCCCCTCATCTCAAAGGCCAGTTAGATGCCTTTCCATCACCTCCCCACCCCCCACCCCCCAGCCATGTAAGAGCTCACTAGAAAGTAGGTGAAGGTCTCAATCACTTAACTAGCATTCATTAAGCACCTACTATGTGCCAGGCACCCAGCTAAGCCCTGGGGATCCAAAAACCGGCCAGAGAAGGTCCCTGCCCTCAAGGAGTTTCCCTTCTAACCCCAAGACAACAAACAAAGCACCAATCACAAACAGCTACAGAGCAGGCAGATCAATGGGAGATAATTAACGGAGGGAAGGCACTAGAAACAAGAGGGGCTGGAAAGGTTTCCTGTGGAAGGAGGATTTTAGCTGGGACTCGGAGGAAGCCAGGTAGTGAAGAGGAGAAAAGGAGAGCATTCCTGGCAGGGGGCACTGCCGGAGAAAATGTCCAGAGTCGGGAGATGGAGTCCTCGGTTTGAGGAATGGCCAGAAGATCGCTGTTCCTGAATCGGGGAGACTGGAAAGGCAGGAGGGGCCCAGGGGAGGAAGGGCACCGAATGCCCAAAGGAGGATTTGGGGTTTGATTCTGAAGGCAATGGGGTTACTCTGAGGGGTGACACGGTCAGACCTAGGCTTCGGGACAGTCACTGGGGCCCCTGAATGGAGGATAAACCCCAGTGGGGAGTTCTGGGGCAGGCAGACCCCCCAGCAGGTGTGCCCAGGGGCGCGGGCAGGGGCTGGGGTCTCCCAGGAGTCAGGGCTCCCTCCAGGGATGCCGCCTGTCCCCTGTAGCTCGGCCAAACGAGGCAGACGCCGCTGGTAACAAAGTATCCACATTGCGGTCAGGGGCGCCCAGCCCAGAGCCGCCTCGAGGTCTGCTGGGGGAGGGGGTCACCCCCAGCTCCCCCTTCGGGGCGCTGAACCCCTCCCGCCGAGCCTGGGGCCCCGCCCCTTTGGGGGAGGGGGCGAGCAGGAAGAATGGGAGAGAAGGAGGAGGGGAGGAGGAGGATGGAGAGAGAGAGAATGGAAGGGGAGGGGCGGGGGGCTCCCGGGGGCGGGGCCGCGAGCTCTCCCCGCGCGCCCACCCCTCTCCATCCGTCCGTCCGCGCGTCCGTCGGTCCGACAGCCCCCTCCCCCCCCGAACGGCCTCTCCCGCTCGGCGACGGTGGCCCCCCGCCCCGCCCAGCCCGAGACCCCCCCCGCGCGGTGCTTCCCCCCCGTCCGGGCCCCCGCCTCGTGCCGCTCCCGCCCCGGCTCGCGCTCGCTTTACCTGCTGATCTTCTGCGCGAAGGCTCGGCGCTCCGCCATGGCTGCGGCGCCCGGGCCCGGCCGACTGGGACTAGGACTGGGACTGGGACTGGGACTGCGCGCCCCCGCCCCGCCGGGCGCGCGCCTCCACAGCGCGCCGCCGATCGCCCCGCCCCCTCCCTCTGCGCAGGCGCGCGGCCCCACTCCCTCCTCCCCCCCGCCCGGGCCCGAGGGCGGAGCCGCTGGGGCGTTCCCAGGCCTCCGAGAGCGAAGCCCCCTCTAGGAAGGTATCGTGTGGCTTCGAAGGAGGGGCGCTGCCCTCCCCGAGATTCTGGTGCGGGGGGACCGCGGTCACACCCCCTCCCCGAGCCAGCGGGCACGTGGGGCAGAGCGCTTCCCAGGTCTGCCCCCGCCTCGCAGAGAGGTAACCTGAGGCACGAGGGAAGGCAGGGAGATGACCTGTCCTGGGCGATCCAGTGATCGATGCGGGGCGCTCTGCCTGCGGCACCACTCGGTGCTCTGGGTAAACGTGTCTCTACGGTGACCCCCCAGACCCTGGGGACCCCTGCCACCGAGTGCTTAATGTTCGCTGATGGATTAATTGGATTGAATTAAATTGACCGGGAAGTCTGATCCACCTGACAAGTGACTGTCCAGAAGCACGCTGAAACTCCGGCCAAAAACCTGCCGCACCCCGGAGCGATGCCCGGCTGCAGGAAACCCCAGAAAGGGGAAAGAAGGGCGGAGGGCTGGCCGGTACAAAACGGAATTAAACCGGTCTGCCGCAGAGAAGCGCTATCCAGAACCTCCCCGGACCCCCCTCTCCCTCCTTAGGGTCTTAGGAAATCACCTCGGAAAGACCCGACCAGCTGAAACTGACCCCTCAGCCAGCGGCCCCTCCTCTCCTCTGACTGGCGAGGGGGCAGGGTGGACCCTCCCTCTAAGAAGGGGCGCAGGGCACCCCCCTCAACGCCTCCCACTTGGCCACCACACTTTATCCGGCTCCCGTGCCAGGTACCGTTCCCCCTTCCCAGAGTCAGCTTTTAAGTCAATTTTTTAAAAAGTATGTTGAGATTACAAAGGAGTCAATTATGCCGAAATACAGTTATCGAAATGACTTAAAAAGTTCACAGACCTCAGGTTAAGAACCCCAGGTCTACACTCTGTGGTCTCTTTATGAGAAGGAAAACCTCTTTGGTTAGTTCTAGAAGTGAAAGTTATGACTGGCTAACCAAACAGGTTAATGGAGCCTCTGGGGGCTTTGGGGCTGGAGGAAGTTCGTGGGGTTGCTTGGTTTATCAAGCCTTGCTTGGCTCGGGGCAATAGCAACACACACCCTTTTGCAGGATTCCCCAGGGCAGGGAAGGGATACAGAAGTAAGCCAACGTGGAGAGTTTGGTAGGAGGCTACAAATCCAACCTGAAGCCCAGAAAAGTGTCCATGGAAGACTGTAACTGGGCTGCCTTTTCCGGTGTGTTTCCTTACGAGTCCGACCAGTTTCTTTCTGAGAACCTTTACCTGTTTGAATATGTAAGTTCTGTATCTGCCCTGTGACTGTTCCCTTGTAAATCTGAAAGCTAGCATGGGCTGTTGGGACTTTGCATGCTTAAATACAGATCTCTCCCTAGCACTACACTTAGAACACTGTGGAAACTCTTCTTTTTACGTTTTGTTTTTTACTTTTATGAAGACTTAGACTGCTTAAAAGTAAGCACGTGTCTTGAATCTAGACAGCTAGTCTAAGGCTTATGGACTGAAGGTCACAGAATCATAGAATTTGAGAGTCACAAGGGCCCTCACTGACCAGACACAGAAGCCCCTAGTCTGATCTACCTCACAAGTGATTGACAGAAGCAATTCAGAACTACAGCCAAAAAGTCACTAAACTGTGCATACCCTTTGAACCAGGCAATAATGCAGCTAGATCTATACCATAAAAAGCTTAACTGAAGAGGAAAAGGACTGCCATGTACAAAAATATTAATAGCAGCCCTTTTGGGGATGGCAAAGAACTGGAAACTGGAGGGGTGTCCATCAATAGGGAAATGGCTGAGCAGATTCTGGTCTATGAGTGTGAAGGAATACTATTGTCCAACAAGAAATGGAGGAGGAAAGTCTCAGAGAAACCTGGGAAAGCTTGGTAGGAAGTGATGCAGGGCAAAGTGTGCAGAATGAGGAGAGGGAGGAAAATTCATGTTGGGTTGTATTTATTACCTTTATTTCTAGGTGATCCTGACTCCAATCTCTGAAAGTCTGGCAGCCTTTCTAAAGGGCTTAATAGAATAAGGTAATTACCCCCAACCCCCGAGGCATCTGCTTATTAATTAGCTGGGCCAGACCCCTAGCCTCTGTTGTTGTAGTTGTTCAGAGAGGACCAATTATATCCCAGGGTGATATCTTGACTCTGTGTTTGAATTGACATGAGGCACAGCTACACAGAGTCATCAGTCACTCTCCCTTCCAGAGATGTCCAGTGGTAAGGCAAAAGTCAGGGTGACTGGCGATGGCTGGGGATGCAGTGGGTAACTTTAGCATCTTTATGTTCAACCAAGCTCTAAGCTCTCCAGGTAACGCAAAGCTTTTCTGTTTAACCCAGCAGCCAATGTGAGCTGAGGCCCTCCCCAGGGGGTGTCCTTGCTCCTCTCAACCCAAAGATGGAGTAAGAGGATGGAGCTGAGAACTCTCTTAGCTTACTTCTTCATTAAAATGTCCACGAATCAGGGTTACCAGGGAAGGTCCAAATGGTGTCCTTTTCAGGCCAATCAGAATAGATCCACCTAGGTATAACAGACCCTCCTTCCTGGTCTTTTGGCATCGATGGAGGCTAGCCAGTAAAAGTGCTTTGTTACCAGGCTGCATACCCCTGCTAATACAGGATACAATAGTTATCCAAGGACAACCTTATGAAGACAATCAGCTTTGAAAGACTTAGTAACTCCTATCAACAACTCAGAAGACTCATGATGAAACATGTCACTCACCTCCAGACAGGGAACTTGTGGACTCAGCCCACACATCAAAATTTTTTGATTTTTTGCTTGTGGCCAATGAGGGAATTTGTTTTGCCTAAATATGCATGTTTGTAACAGTATTGTTTTCTTGCTTTCTCATTGGGAGGGAGGAGAAAGGGAAAGACCTAAAAATAAATTTGGATTTTAAAAAATAAAATGGGAAAAAAATGGTTGTCCAGCTTCTTCTTGAAGATTTCCAAGGAAGAGAAACCAAGGACTTCCCAAAGTGGCCCATTCCACTTTTGAACCAGGTCTGATGATTACGAAGTGGCTCCCCACAGTGAGCCTCAAAAATGCTTATTTGCACCTTCTGCTCATAGCTCCTGGTTCTTCCCTCTGGAGACAGATAGAACAAATCTAAGCCATCCTCCTCCATGTGACAGCCCTTCAAATATGGATATTATGCGTTTCCTTCTCCCCTCAATCTTCTTTTGTCCAGGTAAAACTTGCCAATTTTTTCAACTGATCTTCAAATGTCCTGGACTGATAGCCCTATGCCATCTTTGTTGCCCTGCAGCTTATCAATGTTTTTCTTAAACCATGGTATCAGTCCTGCCTGTAATATTCTAGATGAGGTCAGAGAACTGTAGGACTGGGTCACCTCCTCATTCCTGGAAACTACAACCCTCTCAGTGCATTCCAAGTATGAGGAAAAGATCTCAGAAAAGGGGTGCAGACAGAAGTTGAAGGTATCTGAGAAAAACGAGGCTCCAAGAAAGAGGGGCTTAGGAACCATCTGGTCCAACCTCTTTCCTTTTGAAGAGGAGGAAACCCAGGAAGCCCAGAGAGATTAGGTCAAATAATAAGTAACAGAGCCAAGATTTGAACTCAGTTTCTCTAACTCCTTATCTGTTCAGGAGAACAGTTGGAAGAGAGGATTTTATAAGGAACCTAACATTTCTAAAGTTCCCTAGAGCTTTAAAATTAATTTGTTGGAAACCAGCCTGCTGAGAGTCTGTTTTGCTGGAAAAGGTGGATGAAAAACATTGAAGGGGAACTGATGGATCCCAGAATTCCATTCCATAACATTTGGCAAACATTAAGCAAGTAGACATATTGAAGATGGTTTGAGGAATACAAAAACTCAATAGCCTCAGCTTCTACTGGGAAAATGCAGCAGAGAGAGAAATAAATTTCAATTACAGTCCCAAATCATTGTCCATTTGCAGTGTCTGTCCAAGATATAGTCGCTGATGGATGAGTTCTGTAGGTTGTCAAACCAAATTCACATCGTAGCCAAGACAATACAAGATGATTTGAAAATACAGAAAACATGAAACCTCAGGGCTAGAAGAGACCTCGGGGCCCTCCAGCCAGACCTACACCTGACTGAAAATCCTCTTCTCTGTTAGGCATGAGAGGAGGTAGAATTTGTAATAATTTAGTTCCTATCTAAGCAGTTAAAAAGGGCTGAGGGAGGGCAAAGGGCATTTCAGACAGTAAATGGCAAGCTCCTTGAAGGCAGGGACTGGGTTGTTATTCATTTGGGTTTTTGTATCCCTGTGATAGGCCCTAAATAAATGTTCCATTGTGTGGATTAATTCTACTTTGGCCCCAGAACAGAAGGGAAAGGAATCCTCTTCCTGCTGCTCTTTGACTGTAATGAAAAGGACAAGAGACAAAACAGCAGACATCCTTTGAAAAGGATGCATCTTATTGGGGCAACTGCTTTTCTAGCTTTAGTTGTTGGGAAACTTTTCCAAAAATGAGCTTAAGTCTGCCTCTCTGTACCTTACGATTACAGGAACATCAGTGTTGAACTGGAGGGGACTTCAGAGGCCATGAAGTCGTGGGATCACAGCTAACGCTTATGTATAGCACGTTATAAATATGACCTCGTTTGATCCTCTCAACAACCCTGCGAGGCAGGCACCATTATTATCCTCATTTTATGGTAGAGGAAACTGAGGCAAACAGAGGCAAAATGAGAGAAGCCACATCCCAGCCCACACTAGTGCTTGCAATCCCAACAACCACAACAGACCCTCCAGGCAATAAACTGATTTGGAATATGCTTTATATTACAAGCTCACCCCTACCCACTAGTCCTATGGGTCTAGGATTCTACTCACCAACTTGTCCTCACCCTTCATGCCCTGCACCTGTATTTACACTATAAGTACTAGTGTCTAGGAGAACCTTCTCCTCCCCATCCCTCCCCCAAATCCCTTCCTCAACGTGTCTCTGTATTCCTTTCATTTGGAGGAAGCTAGGAGGTAGAAATGAGAAAAGAGAATGTTCCAGGCATGGGAGAGAGCCAGTGAAACCTCGTGGAGTCCACAGGTGGACTGGTCCATTCTATGACAAGCAAGGAGACCAGTGTCACCAGATAAAGATCTGGCCTCAGAGTGAGGAAACCCTAACACATACTAGCTGTGGGGCTCTTGGAATCACTTAATCTCTCTCTGCCCAGTGCAGATCCCTAAGACAGTCTGAGCATCTGGTTCAAGAAAATAATGTACCAGTAATGGTAGAACAGCCTCTTTACTGCCAGCTCCCTGTACATGAAATCAGTCCCCCTCAAAAAGGATTCTTGAAATGTTTTCTAAGAAAAAGTTAGCCTGCTCTCTTTCTTCCAGGGTGTCTTTGGTGGGGTAGGTGGTAAGTAGCCAATCATCCTATAGGCATCCTTCCAGTCCATTGGTTCAGTGAGTTTAATCAGAGGTCTCCTATGGGAATCCTCCTTTATAATCCATCCAAAAGTTTATTACAGGTGTTTGTTAGCTTTCCTTGTATAGCCACAGAACATCACACAGTTGTTTTTACAGAAAAGAGAAGAGTCTGTCTCGACAGGTACCAGACAGTTCTGAGTCAGACCCAAGCTGTGCTACAGACTGGTTCTAGTAAATCACCTGAGATCACTGAGATCCTATCTCCCAATCTTCCAAATATAAAGGCAATATAACCTCTGGTGGATTTTGTGTGGAGTAAATAATTCTGCAAAGTGGAAGGAAGGTCATAAATAGAGAGAGAGAGAAAAAGAGAGAGAGAGAGACGAAGGGAGAGGTATGCCGTGACATTATTAAAATCCTCTTAATGCAGAAAATTTAGTTAGATGGCATTTTTACCCCCGCTCTATTCCCTTTCCCTTTTTTCCTGCTCAATGTGTCACTGATGCTGGCTGCTCCTTGGCATGTTTCCCAAAATTTATATTTCCTTGCTCTCAGGCATGTCTTCAATAGCTCCTCATGACTTGAAGATGACCCTGGGCTTCCAAAGACCTTGTGCAGTGAGATTCAGGTTCTGGCAGGCTCTGTCAAGCAAAAGAGGCTTTGAATACAGCCCAAGTACATCCTCTGATGAGTAGCCCAGCTAAACTCAGAGAGACTCTAAGCAGGTCAGGTAAAAGAGGCTTGATTTCTCATCCTTAGCAGCCCACCAGGTCCACCTAATAAGGAAGGGAAGGATTGCTCTATCAGTGGGGGGGAATGTCCACATCAACAAACTCATAGCTGAAGTACAGCATATTCAGTGTAATTGTCTGACTTTAAGTGCTTAAAGTGGACAGTGAACCTGACAGAATCCAGAGACCCAAGTTCTAATCCCGAATTGACCACTAGCAATAAGCATAACATCAGCTCCTCGTTACTTACTGGGTATATGACCTTGAGCAAGTCAAGTCTAACTGAGCCTCAGTCTTCTCAACAGAAAAAGAGGAAGTTAAACTAGATGGACCCTGAGGTCCCTTCCACCTTTAGATCTAGGATTCTATGGTTTAAAGGCTTACAAAGCATCTTTTGTCCTAACAACTGACCTATTAAGTAGGTAACACCGGCAGGTACCCAATTCTCTTCATTTTATAATGGAGAAAATGCATTCAGAGAAGCTGTAAGATTTGTATTTGGTCACACAGTGAGGAAGTCACAGAATAACAGAAGCTGATCATTGGAAGAGTCCTCAGTGTCCATCCAGGGCAATACATGAAAAAATTCCCATCTTAATGTCAATGAGAAGTCCTCCAGCCTCTACTTGAAGACATCCGGTATGGGAGAGCCCACCATCTCTCAAAACAGTGCACTGCACTCAGACTATCAGGAATTATTTCTTTCCCATCATCAAGTCTAAATTGGTTTCTTTGCCTTCCTTATTCAGCTACCAAAGCTATCTTCTTAAAGGGCTGACCATGTCACTCCACTACTAAACAAACTCCAGAGACTCCTTACCATCTCCAGATCAGATAGGAAATCCTCTGCTTGGCTTCTAAAGTCCTTCATAACCCACCTTCGCTGCTGCCTTTTCAGGCTTCTTATGTTTACTTCCTTCCATGGAAATACTCTTTGTTCCAGCCTTTTTGCTTTTTCTCTAAGTAGGCACTCAGTCTCTCAACTCTTCGTTTTCATTGGCTGTCCTTCATGCCTGGAAGGCTCTCCTTCCCCATCTCTACCTCCTGGCTTCCCTGTCTTCCTTCAAGTCTCAGCTGAAGTCTTCTCTTCTGCAAGAAGCTTATACCTTCCATCTGAGATCACTGCCGATTTACCTTGCGTGTAGCTCAAGTGCACATAGTTTTTCTCGTGTTGCCTGCCCTATTAGAATGTAATCCTGTCTTTCCCTTTTATTTTATCCTCAGAACTTAGCACAGTGCCTGGCACACAGCAATAATCATAACTATTATTATAGCTAATATTTTAAGAGCTCTGGTGTTTATGATGCACTTTACATATGTTGTCTGACTTGATCCTCCCAGCGATGCTAGCTGAGTCATTGATTCCAACTTCCTCTCACAGCCCTGGCTCTATCTGGTGGCCAGGCAAGTGTCCAGCTCAGGCCTCCTGACTCCATATCCCGGGCTTTCCCCACCCTCCAGCACTTCCTCTCAAACTAGCTGTGTGACCTTGGGGGAGAAAACATTAATTAGCATTTAGTGGTGCTTCTGCTCTTTTATAATGGGTACTAACTAAATGCCACCTTTGTAAATACGTTCACTCCTTTTACTTCATTTGCTCTTTGAGATACTGCTCCCCTTAGTGCAATCGCTGATGAAATCCTGAGGTTCTGCCTATGAGAACAGCTCCCCAGAATTATGACTATTACCCCTGGAAAGTTCTTGCCAAAGCAGAAATGATCTGAATGGTGCTTTCTGACTCTTAAGCAGGTCTTATTACGTAGCATTCATATATAATTACATGGAAACACTCGTGCCCTCCCGCCCAAACTTCTTGATGTTTAGCTACTTTGTAGATGTGCCTATTGATTTTGTACTCATGCTATACGTTCTTAGATATGTGCTACTTTTCTCTTCCATGAGAATGTAAACTTATTGAGAGTAGGGACTGTTTCATTCTTTGTACTTATATCTCTAATACCTGCCACAGTGCCTGGCATATAGTAGGCGCTTAATACATATTTGTTAATTGATTGAATGTGTGATTAGTTGTGGGAGTTGAAGGCTGCCATGGACATATACCCCAAGGAAGCCAAAGACAATATCTCTATGTGAGACAACTGGCATGGCTGATTAGAATGCTGTCCTTGAAATCATGGACACAAGTTCAAATCCTGCCTCAGAAACTAACTAGCTGAGTGATGATGGGCAAGCCTCTTCAGCCCATTGGGACTCATTTTCCTCATCTGCAAAACAGAAGGTTGGACTTGATGACCTTTCGGGTCCCTTTCAACTCAAAATTTGTGATCTTTTACTAAATGTTCCATTTTCACCAACATTTTTATCAGAGCACTTTTATCCCAGCAAAGAAGTAAAAATAGGGTAGATTCTCATCCACTGGGGAACTGCTAAACGGTGGTACATGAATATAACCAAATATAAGAAATAATGCCATAAGAAACAATGAACCTAAATAGTTTCAAAAAGTACCAGAAGACATGTATCCACTCATGTGCTGATGCAGAGGGAAGTGAGAAGAACCAAGAAAACACTGTACCCAGTGACTACAATGATGGAAATGGAAAGAATAAGCAAACACAATAACTGAATGCTAGGTAGTTGTAATGAACCTGTTTGACTCCCCAGAAGAGATGGAAAAACACAACTTCCGCCTTTATGTGCATAGGTGCAGGACTATGGGGGCAGGAAAGTGCATACACTGTGATACGCAGTTGGTTTGTTGGTTAGTTTTGCTGAGCTAATACGTGATGACTCTCTGGGTAGGGGAAAAGAGGGATAGATAGATGGATGATGGATGGATAGATGGATAGATAGAGAGATGGATGGATGGATGGATGGATGGAGAGATATGGATGCAGAGGTAGGGAAAGGGGGAAGGAGGGAGGAAGAGAGAGAGAGAATGAAATTGGAGGGGGTGGTCAGCAAGGTCTAGATATCAATGAGAGGGGTCAGTATGGTAAGGGATTATGGATATAGGAAGGAAACATAACCTAGAACTGAGGCAATGATTTTTAAATATATAAATGTTTTTTATTTTTTAATATCTTCATCTCCAGAAACATCCTTCCTCCTTTCACCTCAAAAGATCCACAGTGATAAAGAATGAAAAAAGAAAGATGAGGGAAAAGAGGGCAGCAAAACTTCCAAACATAGCCTATTTCATATTGATAGTCCCTCACCTCTGAAAGGAAGAGAGGGAAGTACATATTTTGAAATATTACTGAAAAAGAAGTTATCCTCTGGAAAATATAATGGAAACAACAATAATAAAAACTGAGTTTTTAAAAGTTAAGATTTTTAATGCCTGAAGATCAGTTTCCAGGTACTATTTCTCTGTCGCCTTACTGCAAATATATGAGGGAAGGACTATAGGTATTATCCCCGTTTTACAAACGAGGAAAATGAGGCTTAGAAAAGGTTGGACGATTTGCCCATGATCATGTAGCTATCAACTATCAGGCAGGAATCTGGATTTAATTTTAATGTCCTATTTTCCAGTCAAGGCTCAGGAAGGGACTGAAAAGATCCAGGTCATGGGTGATGGGTTCATTAGGGCCCCATACCTAAGGAGACTGATAGTAGATAGCTATAAAGAAGGATCAGAATTTAAGAATATTTCAAAGAGTCAAGCAGCATAAGTTAACAGAACTTTTTTGTCATTCAAAAGGCAAAGAAAATAGATACAGGATGAAAAGTTTCATTTCAAAGTAAAATTGTAATGAAACTTTTGGATCATTTAACATGCCTGGATCTTCAAGTGTTAAGAAATCTTTCCCCATATTCCCCCACTCCCATCCCAGCAGATAGGACTTCCAGAATATGGATTTTCTTAAAGACAAAATCTCAGCTGTTCAGGGACAAGGAATGTCCTATCCCACAATATTTTTAATACATTTTTTAGGGTTTCCTATCTCAGTCACATAGTTTTATTGATCCTAGGGGTGCTAGTTTGGTTAAAATCCAAGAGTTAGATATGAGCAAAATATGTGCGCAAATAAAAATATAGTACATGCTACTTATATATCATTTCCTTTTTTAAATCCTGTTTTGAATGCTGCCTGCATTCAGAAGACAGAGAGGGAAAGGGCTACCTCCAAATACTCCGCCATGAATCCCTACTTGTCTGCACATGTGCTGATGCGTCTTCCCCCAGTAGAATGTCCTTGAATGCATGAACTGGCTTCATTTGTTTGCTTGTATTTGTATCCCCTGAACTTAGCACGGTGCTTGGCACATAGTCAGCATTTAATAAATTCTTGTGATTTGACTTTCCAGATTCTCCTACGTTATGGGTACCCTCTCCTTGAAATTACTCTATTTAATAGTCTTTTATGTAAATTTACTGTTTCTTCCTGGTAGGATGTTTCTTGGTTTTATCTATTTATCTTTTTGAGGAAACTGTGGTCACCTAGGTAGCAAATGTCTGAGCCTGGATTTGAGTTCAGGTCCTCCTGACTCCAGGGCAAGTGCTGTATCAGAATGTAAGTTTCTTGAGGGCAGGGACTTGACACAGTGCTTGGCACTTATATCTTGTTCCATAGATTTAGAATTGGAAGGAACCTCAAAAATCCTTTAACCCAATGCTGTCATCATATAGATGAAGAAACCTTGACCACAAAGATGAAGTTACTGATCTAAGATCGGAACGTGATTGAGGAGCCAAGTTAGGGCTCCTGGCTCCAAACTCTGTTCTGTCTGCCCAAGGCATACCCTTCAGTAGCCTCTTAGATGCTTGTTGAAGTGAATGTAATACTCCAATCCAAGGAAGGATTTGCCTTGGGGAAAATTTAGTTGATTTTGTGCTCTAGAGTTGGATTTCAAAAGTCAGACAGCGAATTAGTTGTAGAGGTGTCTTTTGGCTGTCTATATTGGCCGAATTTTTGCTTGCTGTCATATGGAAATGGTCTTCTTATGAAAGAGTACTCAACTACCAGAGAGCTGTGTGTTCATTCAGGGCTGCACAAACCCTCCTAAGCCAGTTGGGAGTCTACAATCAGTCCATTCATTCCTTACAAAAAGCCTACTCTTTCCACTTGTCAGCCCAAAAGAATCACCCTCTGATTTTCATTCTTTAATTCCACTTTTATTGGTGTGGTTGCTTAGGGAATATATTTCCCCAAAGAAGGATGCAACCTGTGCAGAGCACTGATAGAGGAAAGATGGCCTTCTGCCTAATCCTAAGAGCCTGCTTCCATAGATAGATGATTCCAAATGTAAACTTCCAAGGCAATAAGAGAATGGGCCAAAGGGTATCTGGGTAACAGATAGCATGATCTAAATAAGGCCCATTAACTCGCCTTTCTTCTGGGGTTATAGGTCACTAGCTAATGCCTTCAGGTGCCTTTCATTTGTTTGATCTAAATATGAAAAATCTCTAAAAACCGGGGGAGGCTTAGCAAGGAAATATGAGAAAATAATACAAATGTCAGTCATGTTTTCAGAAGTCTGTTATCCTCATACCCACCTACCCACATACATACCCAGGAACTCAGGCACACACGCGCACACACACATAAGCACACACAGACACAGACACACACATGCACACACACATACACATGCATACACACACATACACACTCCCATGCACACACAGACACAAACACACATGCACATGCACATACGCGCACACACTCACACACAAACACACACAGACATACACACACGCATACGCACACACACACTCACACAACAGACATGCACACACAGACACAAACACATGCATGCACGCACACACACGCATGCACACATACTCACATGCACAGACACGTGCAGACATACACACATTCATATGCATGCACACACTCGCAACACAGACATGCACACACATGCATTCACACTCACACACAGACACACACGCACATGCATGCACACTCACACACACAAACACACAGACGCATGCACACTCGCATACATGCACATGCACACACATACATACACATGCACATGCACTCACATGCTCACATGCACACATGCATACGCACACACATTCACACAACACAGACACACATGCACACATGTACATGCATGTACACTCACACTCACGCACGCACACACACATACACACACATGCACACACGCACACACACAGACACATGCACACACACACAAATGCTAGGTGCTATAGATATAAAGACAAAATGGAAATATTCCCTGCCCCCAAGGTAGAAAATAATCACAGTAAAAAAGAGTTTAGTGATGGGGTTAGAGTGTGTTGTGAGAGGCCCCTCTGGGGCAAATCACTGGACTTTAAGTAACTTGCCCCCAAGTCCCATTCCTTGGCCTCAGTTTCCTTATCAGTAAAATGAAGGATTTGGATCCTGGGGCCTCCAAGGCGCCTTCTAGCTATGATCCTACAAACATGCATAGGTGAGTCAATAAAAACACACGCACAGCCAAATTAAAGAGTGTTGAGATGGAGAGCACTGGCCACTGAGACCTGGGGGAGAGGATGGTGCAGTCTTGAGATGGGTCAGGAAAGAAGCTGGGGCCCTTAAGAGACAGAGTGGGGAAGGAGAGCAGTCTAGGGATGGGGGACAGAATGAACAAAGGCTGAGATGCTGGTGGAAGGGTCAAACACTGGCTACAAGGAGGCTGGGGAGCCAGGCTCTTTGGCTGTGAATCTTGGAGCGACTGCTAATGACCCAAAAGACTAATGTGCATGTGTCACCCTCACCAGTCAGTCTTTAGGCATTTATTAAACACCTTCTTTGTGGTTAAGGCTGGGGATACTACAAAGGCAAAAGACGGTCCCTGCCCTCAGGGAACTTATAGTCTAGTGGAGGAAAAAACTCATAAAAGGATGTTGAAAAGGTACCTGGAACATGGACAAATTAAAGCTATGCAGCTGGGTCATGCCCTGGGCCCCTCCTTTGGTGCAGGATCCTGGAGGACCTGCCCATATCCAATGATAATGTTTAATATAAAATTTTAGAATAATCTCTTTGTTCTCTCTGAAGCAAACTCAGAGAGTGCCTCTTCCTATGTCAGCAAAAGCCAGCCAAGGCTGACTCTACACTCCTTAAGGAGACCTTTAACCTAAGACACTATATCTTGAATAATGAGGCTTTCCTTTGTATCTTATTATCTATAGACATATACTATGTTATGGCATATTAATGGTGAAGAAAAATAGACATCTTAGGTCGTAATTTCTATTGAACTTTGTTTAGCCTTTTCCTATGTCAGTTATCTGTTTAGGGCAGGAAGCCTGCCACTCACTAGTGGTGGGATTTCCTTTCTCGTCACCGAGACATATGTTTACCCAGCTGGAATTGCAAGGCCTGACCAACATTACTTTGTTAATTGTCTTGTCTTACTAAATTTATGATTTGTTCAACTAGGAGAGTTCCTTTCTCACAGCAAAATGTATATAAGCCAGAAGATTTCTGCACTGGGTAGCCAGAACATTTCTGGCTCCATAATGCATTATGTTACCGTTTTCTTTAATAGGGAATTGATTAATTAATTAAATCGTAAAATGTATGCATTTAGCCATGTTGCCTTTTCTTAATAAAGTTTTCAGGTCAACACCACCCTTTGCCCTCTCCAGTCTGAAGCAGAGAGGACCTAGGTAGAGGGTGCTGAGGAGGGGCCACCTTCAGAATGGATTTGATTTTGCAGGAAGATGAGTTCCTAGAGTCGATGATGAAGCCCAGGAGAGCAGCCTGTTGGGGGACGATACCATTACTTGGTGAGCTCCTGGAGAGGATGGAGTTTTGTTTGGCTTTTTTACCTTCATCTCTGTGGTGCTTAGCACAAGGTCTATCCTATGCAGAGTAGGCATTTAATAAATGCTTCTTGTCTTGAACTCGAGGGAGCCAGAAGTACTTATTATATTATCAGAGAAAGAGGAGTGCAGAAAGTGGTATAAAAGACTTTATCAAGGACTTTGGGTTGGAAAAGGAGGAGGGCATGTAGATATTTAGAAAGGGGAAGGAAAAAACAATAGATGACCTGCATCAGCATCCTTCAAGTTATCAAGGCCTCTAGTACACTGGGTAAACCTCCCAGGAGATGTACAGGACTCACAAGGGAAGGGCAGGCACATAGACTGAGTGCCTAGTTAGAGAAAAAGCAAAAAGGCTGGAACAAAGAGTATTTAAATGGAAGAAAGTAAATGTAAGAAGCCTAAAAAGGCAGCAGCGAAGGTGGGTTATGAAGGACTTTAGAAGCCAAGCAGAGGATTTCCTATTTGATCTGGAGATGGTAAGGAGTCCCTGGAGTTTGTTTAGTAGTTGAGCGACATGGTCAGGTGTTCCTTCAACTATGAAAAAGATAGACAGCCAATTGAAAGGCTCCCTTTCTTCTCTTGGTACTCAGTCCAGAATCAGTACTTGAACATGCTTTGAAGTCCATGTGGGGAGAATGCTGAAAATGCTCTACCTCCTACTTCTCCACTTACCTCTGAATCATATGGATTTTAAATTGTTCAAAAGCTAGTTTTCCATGATTTGTAGCTATCCATCAATGCTGAGAGACATGAGGATTAAAAGAATGAGCTTTTATTTCTGGGAAAAATTGGGGGAAAACCATTAAAAGAGTTTGACAATTTCCCAGGAGCAAACTATGCCCTGCTCTTAAATAATTCTAGTGTCTGCCTAGGATATCTCTGAACTGCTGAGAGAGCTTTATAAGCCATCTCCATATCTGGATGTACTAGTCTGGATGAAAGGCATTCTCTGTCAATTTGAGTTTCCTACCAGTCTTTTGAGAGTAATGCTGCCTCTAACCCTAAGTGACCCTGTTAAATCACTTCATCTCTCTTATCATTAGCTACTTCACTTACAAAATTAAGGATAACAGCAAGGCCCTCACAGGGATGTTATGGGGATCAAGTACCTTGTAAAGCTTCAGGTGCTGTTTATGGGACTGGGGGCTGCTGGTGTTATGGCATCACCAACAGGAGCAGCTGGAGGGCATCACTATCTCTAGGGAATGTCTCTTCAGCTAGAGCAGGACTTCTTAATCTGCGGTCCCTGTGCTAGTTTCTGTAGTATTTTGATAACCATATTTCAATATAATCGATTTCCTTTGTACTCCTATATATTTTATCTTATGCATTTAAAAATGTTCTGAGAAGAAGGAGGTTCATAGGCTCTATCGGGCTGTCAAAGACAACCAGGATGCCAAAAAAAGGTTAAGAACCCGTGAAATGTGGGGAATCCTAGTTTGAGGCATTGGAGTCTCTAAAGAGGCCTTTTCTGATCCTCCTCCAACTCCCAAGGATGCCAGTGTCTCCTTCTGCTCCAAACTGCTTTGCATTTATGTCCTAATAGACTGTATATACATTACATTCCCTATAATATAAATATAAACTCCTTGAGAGAAGGAGCTGTTTGTTTTTTCTTTGTATGTCCAACATCTAGCACAATGCCTGGCACATAGTAGACACTTAATAAACACTTAATGACCCTTTGATTTCACCTAGATACCATACTCTTGGTCTCTTCCAATGCAGCAGTGAACACTTTTGGCAAGCATGTTCTCCCCTTCTCACTAGATGCTAATGATCAAAGGGTCCTTTAAAAAAGTCATCTCTGCCATTTTATGTTTCAGTATGTCATCATCTTCACATAAACATGGGAGGTAAACCTTTTTTGTTTTCTTAAAATACAGCCACAAATGCTAAGCACGATGGGATATTATATTCACTACATCTTTCAGTCATATGATGACAATAATATTGTTTGTCAAAGCCTACCTTCTCACTACTAACACGGTCATCAAGGATGCTGTTAATGGGTATGTAGAGATCACTCTCATAAGAATGTCCACGTAGAGGGATAAAGGGCTATCTAGATTGGTAGATGGGGATGTCCGTTCTTGCTCATCTTTTATTGTAATTGTAAAGTCTGAGACATTTCTCCACACTTTTGGTACCTTTAGATAGATTGTGAATGAATGGCTCAGTGCCCTTACGACCGTGCTACCTCCAGCATGGATCTCCTCTATATAGTTACGGTGTAGTTTGGCAACTTTCCTCATCTTTGTTCTCTTTGAGGCCATTTCTAACTCACATAAGCACATCCAGGGCTGCCATGGTAGATTCCAAATGTGGGACACTGGCCTTGTTGATGAAGAGAGTTTATTATAAAAATCCTTCCATCTTTTTAGCTGCCCTCCTTCAAATTTCATCTTTAATTGCCCTCAGTTGAGTATTTGAACTGGTTTTCCCCCTTTCCTATTTCTGTTTTATGAGGTGAAATAACTCATGATCTTCACTATCATTCTCTATAAAATTTTACAAGAAAGCTTATATTCTAAATCTATGTTGACCTTCGATGTCATTTTTTTTTCTTGTAGGTAAAGGAAGAATTTGCTGATTTTGAATTTTAATTTGCATCTTAAGTTCCTTTTGTTTTGATCATGATATTTCATTTACAGGAGTTACAGTTTCATATGAAATTTTGTAATTGTTATCTGCATCCTTTCTTCCCTCTGTATCCCATTTTTTTTGGCATCAGTAACTCATCACAATTTAAGTAGATCGGATGGAGGATATTTTAATTTCATATTTTTCTCATTCCTGTGCCTTCTTCTGGCTTTGCTCTAATTTTGATCTTTGTTCCAGCAAATCTGCAGATGGGGCTGAATTGAAGTTCCTCAGGCTGAGATGTGAGGAAGTCTATTGTTTAAAAAGGAAGCATTTGCACTTCAAGTATGGGAAATCACCAAACAATTAACTTCCGTGGAATGTATCTACTCCGGGTCAAGTGAGTTTCTTTGTTTCATGTCAGGCTATTGAGGAAATGTTTTGCAGTCATGGATCCTGGCCGAAATGTCACCATGGAAGACTTTCAAATAAATAGGATCCGCTGTGAGACATGTTGACCTGAAAACTTTGTTAAGAAAAGGCAACAGGCTAAATGCATACATTTTATGATTTAATTAATTAATTGATCAATTCCCTATTAAAGACAACGGTAACATAATGCATTATGGAGCCAGAAATGTTCTGGCTACCCAGTACAGAAATCTTCTGGCTTATATACATTTTGCCTTGAGAAAGGAGTTCTCTTAGATAAACACACTGAAAACAAAGTATCATCAGTTGGGTTTTATGATCCCAAGCTATGGGCATCTTCTTTCCGTAGCATGTGTGTGGGATGGTTCAGGTCCCTACATAAATCAATTACTCAGAGGCTTCTCAAAGTGATGACAGAAAAGAGATTTATTCGATTCTTGAGAATCTGGACAATCCTACAGCAGTTCACCTGGAGTAGGAAAGCCGAAGACAAAGAAAAGGCACTGATTTATATAGACTCTAATGCAAGTCCCTCCCCCCACACTGACCATTATTCTCATTAGCTGAGAATATGATCTTACATTCTAGACACAAAATCTAACCAATCCCTTTTGAAATGAAGACATTGAAGAATTAGGTAAACTTTATCCAATCATTGAGACCCTAATGTACTACACAGTTTTATATCCTTATATGGAATTATTCTGTTCTAAAAATATAGTAACCTTGAGCCTCTCAGTCTTACCTCACCCCTGGGAGAAGAACTACAATCTGAGAAGTCTTCACTAAACCTATCCCACTCAATCCCTCCTCTTATTTATTAACCTGAAGACTTCTCACGGATATTTTAACCACAGCTCTGTAACATGATCTCACACTGTCTATTAATCTCCTCATCCCAATCAGGATCATTCCTGTCTTTTGCCTCCCTGCGCAGGTGCCCATCCTTCCTTCTTTAGTATCATCAACTAAATGGCTCCTTCAGTCCTCTCTTCTACTCTAGCAAGTTTTAGTAGAGAATTTCTAACTATTTTAGTAATAAGTGAAATCAAACAAGGTAAACAAATAGGAAGTAATATGATACCACTAATTGCTATGATGCCAAACCACAGTAATCTCTTCCACCAGCTCCCTTCAAAACAGGACCACCAAGACGTATTGAAAAGGGAGTTCCAAGTTTGTACAGGAACATGAGTAACCTTCCTGATATTTTTGGTGATCTCTTTCACTATTCTTCCGTTATCATCAATTTTTAAGCAACATGTAGATAAATTGAGTTTTCCACAAACTCCCCCTTCTTCTGCAAGTAAATAATCTAAGATCAACCTGTGCTGCAGTACTGCTTCCCTAGTTTGTATGGCTTGATCGGCCAATAAGTCCAAATCTTCTGCTGTTTGATTGGTAATAATTTCAACTACTGCTTGGAGTCTGATTAGTCTATTTAATAGATATATAGGGGTTCTATAACCCCAACTCTCATCTTGAGCCCAAGTTGCAGGCCATACTCTCTAATTATCCTTTCAGGAGGCCAAGTGTCACCCCACCCATTTACATTTCCAGTTTGAGTGAGGGAGGTGTCAATGTTCCTCTTCCTTTTGGCTAGATCATCATATAGAGGAACCCCCAGATGCCGTTTCCCTGATTCAGGCAAGAAAAAGAATTTAGGTCTCACCAATCCAATATAACAAACACCCCTCCAGTTTAATGGATGGTGAGCATAAGCTGTCTGTCCACATATCCAATAATGTCCTCTCAAAGCAGGATGTTCCTCTAGAAACAGTCTTACCCTATAATCCACAGCCAGAAAGTACTTCACATCTTCCGGGCCTAATGGTCCTCCTTTCATGATCTCTGACTTACACCTCCATAGTTGTTGCTTCCTCTTCCATATACAAGGTTGATAATTCTTCCCAGTTCTATTGATTACACTCCAGAAAGTATCAAACATCATCCTATGTGTCCCATTCTCCCACTTCCATACCCATTCTTTATATTCTGTGTTATTCTTAGTACTATTCATATATATATGCAACTCTACAAATAGTCATAGTCATGACCCCTTCACATTCTTTCCCTTATGAATCTTTCCCTTCATACAGAGATTCAAAGGGAAAGGTAAATTAATGAATTGTCCATTTAGAGGTTCCATCTCATACAGCAGCCTGGGGAGAAGTATCATCTTATGCAGTTTTCTGATCTGGATGCTCCTTCAAACAGTCTTCAGCACAGCATCTCAGCATCTTCTTCTCTTCATCTTCTTGTAGAAATCCAGATGTCCACTCTCCTGCAAAACTGAACTTAATACCATCTTAGATTACCATTCCTATCACTCTTACAAAAATCAAAATTGAAACTTTGACAAATTGTCATTTTTTTTAAAAGAAAATTCACATTAAAATGCAGCTTCTGCATTTCACAGTAAGGCATTATTCATTCCCTCATTAGGAAGATGAGATTTCATTAAGGAGTCAATACCAGGCTCCAGTACTTATATAAATACAATAAATAATCATTTTTAACACAGTGCATATCACATCATAAAACAATTCCAACTTCTGATCATGTGATGCTTCTTTTAAAGCATTTACAATATAGTCCACAAACCATTTTTCATTTAACATTAACCAACTGAGACAAAATAATAACTATGCATGCTAGTCTCACAAGCCCTCGACCTAATCATCTCCACACTATTACTAAGAATTGAAGGACCCTAACTGATTGTTGTTGGTCTAAAGTCCTAAACCTCTTAGCTCAATTTTAGACTTAACCTCAGATGTTCCCCTACCAACAATCTATTATTCAACAGATCTGGTATTATTACTTACAAAACTTCTGATTTTAGGAATTTGCCACTAAAAGTGGGGACATTGCAGGGAAACAACATCTCCCTTACTTCATGTCAGTTCCAGGCAGGAGTAGATTGTCAACTGGCATTCAGCCAGGCTTCAAGTCTGCCAGGTGTCAGTGGGGAAATTGAGTCAGGAGAATCCTACCTCAGCCCAGGCTGAACAGTCGCTCTCCTGACCTTCCCATGAGATCACCTTTTGCAGTTCATACCAGCATCTCACAGGCTTACTGGCATCATGGATCAGTGGCTCAGATCGCCTCTCTTGCCATCCACACCTGGAGTTAGACTCAGAAGAACAGTCAGTTAATAGTCCCACAAAAATCTTAAAATAGCAAGCTCCAATAATCAGTTTCAAACATGACTAATTTCATATTGGCCAAGGAATATCTTTGAAGCAGGTCTAAGTAGCCTACATGCCTTTCTATACATGTTCTAATTCCTGATTGAATAACAATCATAAGTCATTGCTCTAGTAGATTTATATCTGTTTCCCAAACTACTTTATCCCTTTCTAACCCTGCTCAATCTAAAAGAATGAGCTACACATGTGATAAGTTCAAACACTAACTTGAATTTTTATGTTCGTGTAATGAATTCAAATCAAAACTATCATTTAACTTTCAATGCCAAATATTACCAGAGACTACCTACCTCTAAGAAAATTAGACTGAAATTCTTTTTCCCAAACTGAAGATGTCTCTGATTTAGTCTCAGTAATTAATTCAGTCAATTGTTTTAATACTAATTGCTTTTACATCATTTTGTAACGTGTAAAGATCTCATTCCAAGTTGAGACCTTTGTCCATTACCCCAAAAGAGTTTTAGTCTCATTTGTCTAAAGGCCCTGGAAAACTTCACCTTGAAAACTGCTTGGTTTTTTGTTTTGTTCCACATAAACCGGCTCTCCTAAGGTCCACTCTATCACTATGCCCAAGTCTATTCTTCTTCCCACTCTTAGTTCTATCAGTCCAAATCTCCATTTTACTGGCCACTCCCATCAAGCCCATTCCTGGAGCTCCCAGACCACCTGGGGCCACCCCCACCTTTTTTTTTTTGTGTAAGGGATTCCTTTCCCTGAATCCCCCTGTAAATAAAATACAATTATAGTTAACTTTAAATCCCAATCTTGTTCTATGTAACAATGATACAATATCTATTTATTCCCATTAGATTTAGAAAGAATGTTCCCAGGGATTTTATTTACCTCTTAGATCTTAAATTTGCCCTAAAAAGCCAATCACTGAAGATCATTTCTTATACATTTTCAAATTCTCACCAAAGCAAGTTCTATATACAATCTCCTCAGCTTCTGGGGCTGCACTTGTTACTAGCCTGAGGACTGCTTCTTCCCCCCACATATTCACACAGTGTACCAGCTTTAGGTTTTTAGCATTAAAATTACAAATGGCAAACATAATTTTTTTATAAGTGGTAACAAATTGTTTTAGCTATGAACCCAAACAATAAATTTCAGATGACATCAATTGCATTTTCATATCCTATTAGAGAAATTAAATTCTTCCCACTTTTGTAACTTACAAATACAAATTGGATAGGTAGGCCTTCCAAAAAACCATACAAAATATTTTACAAAGTATTTCTTAATACAACAAATATTTCGTCTCTTACAAACAGTTTACAATTTATCACAATCCCCTTGAAACTAATTGACAGAAATCACAAGAAAAGACCTAAACCCACAGCCTTTTCACATCTTCCCATAAACTTTCTTTTACAAACATAACTTTAGAGTAAATGCTTGATTCATGGCAAAAACAATTTTAGCTAAAATTTCCTTTTCAACAGCAGAAATAAACTTTTAAC
Organism: Notamacropus eugenii; assembly: GCF_028372415.1. NCBI lineage: Eukaryota > Metazoa > Chordata > Mammalia > Diprotodontia > Macropodidae > Notamacropus > Notamacropus eugenii. The sequence goes on from NC_092873.1 coordinate 523,258,081, forward strand.
ATAATACATGCTCAGATGAAACAGGCTTGAAAAATCACACCTATATATATACATGTACATTTTTAAACCATTCTCATTTTCTTAATAAGAATGCTACAACAAGAAAACTCTTACAAAAAAAAATTCATAACAGCTCTTTTTAACCAATTCACTAATTAACTTAACAATGCAATTTCTAATACAATATTTAGATGAATTACCTAAAAATTTAAACTTATTTAAGTTTACTTAAAACTTAAAATAAGCCATTAACCTATTCAACTCCTTTTTTTATAACCAAATGTAAGTTTCAAATTATCAAATTTCTATCACATCTTTTTAAAACCCCAGTCTATATGCAATAAATTACAAAATTTAAAATCGTGTAACAGTTACATTAGATTAATGTTGCATCTAACAAATACCTATCCTTTTGTTACTGGATCTAACATTTTTGGCAGAAATGCTACTGGGTGTCTCTGCCCTCCTCTTATTTGTGCCAGGATTCCCAAGGCCACCCCTTTCTGGCCCTCCCACTCTGCAAAGAAAAAGAAAAACCTAAACTTATTGTCTTTTTACTTTAAATACATTGTCTGGCATCAAATATATTGATCTAATTAAACCTAAATTCAAAACTCTCAGCTCTAAGTTGCTTACTTGAGATTTTCTTTTACTTTCTAATCTTCTGCTTACTTACACCAAACTTTAATAAATTCTAACCTGTCTTAAACATTAAATTAAGAATGACACATTCCACCTATTCACAATTCCAAATACAACCAGAATGAATTCAATTAACTTTCTGTTATTTCCCATTACACTAAAATTTCTTCTTTTGGGTGAGGCAGGAAATGGTTAAATGGTTGCTAGCATGCCTCTTTGATCTGAGGGAAAAAGATAAATTACCTCCCTCCCTTTTATACTTCTTCCAAGCCTTCTGATTACACAGTACCCCCGCTCATCATTTCTACCTGCTTAAATTCTCCTGCCTTTCCCTCAAGCCACTTTGAAACTGCACATAACTTATTTCTTTCTACTTCTCCTACATTCTTTTACTTGCTGTTACCAACTATATAAACTGAACAGTAAAATAATTTTTCTCTCCCTTTCTCTCCCTCCTTGTCCCTCCGCCCCTCTGAAACTAGTCTGGAAGGGTTGAAGAAGGGGAGTAACAGGAATTTCAAGGACAGTTCAGCTCAGCCTTTCTGCTCCTGCTGGCTGGCTGGCTAAATTTACAACCTTATCAGATAAAAACAGAGACACACAGACTTTCATTCACACAGAAATACCAACACAACATATACAGACAAAACATTTAACAGAATAGAATAGTACATATAGGTTTAAATTTTTGGCAAACCCAATCCTCGGAGGAACCATATTTGGGCCAGATTGTGCCTTCTCCTCTGATATCTTTTCACCCCATATGAAACAACAATACTTAATCATCTTCTTCTTGTCCTTTCCTCTATAATTTGGTAATTTGTGCCAATTTTGTAATTGATTTCCCAAAGGACTATTTACCGGTATTTCCTGACTCCATTCTGAAGCTCGGTGGGGTTTGGACTGCTCCTTCCCCATTCTTTTGGTCGAGGGTTGTCACCAACACCTCCGAGTCTATGACTCAACAAATTTTGCTAGCTCCCTCGCTAGCTCTCAGTGGGGGTCGCCCACCCACCCACAGTCACCCAGCAAACGTTTTTGGGGGGACCCTTCACCCTGGGGTCCTGCAGTCCACCAATTTGGTTGGGAGTCGTCACCTTCTCCCCGAGTCTATCTAAGACTCAACGAATTGACCCCCAGGTCCCCCCCCGCGCTTACCGCTGGGTTGTACGCGTACAAGTTGCCTGACTGCAACCTTCAACACCAACCGGTTGGCATTTTTACACACTTCACAGCTTTGGAGTCTTTGGAGTCCCTATCTCTATTCTTTTCTGTCTTCACTGAGTTCCTCTGCTTCGGGTCGTTACCTTGCAGAGAGGGAGGCCCAGCAGCCCTTTTCAAGGACTATGGGGAAATCTCCCCACTGGCGCCCAGTCCTTGAACTGAGCTGTTAGCCGTCTCTCAGAAAGGTCACAGATCCCGGTACTACGAGCCCCCAAACTATGTGGGATGGCTCAGGTCCCTACATAAATCAATTACTCAGAGGCCTCTCAAAGTGATGACAGAAAAGAGATTTATTCGATTCTCGAGAATCTGGACAATCCTACAGCAGTTCACCTGGAGTAGGAAAGCTGAAGACAAAGAAAGGGCACTGATTTATATAGACTCTAACGCAAGTCCCTCCCCCCCCACTGACCATTATTCTCATTAGCTGAGAATATGATCTTACATTCTACACACGAAATCTAACCAATCCCTTTTGAAATGAAGACATTGAAGAATTAGGTAAACTTTATCCAATCATTGAGACCCTGATGTACTACACAGTTTTATATCCTTATATGGAATTATTCTGTTCTAAAAATATAGTAACCTTGAGCCTCTCAGTCTTACCTCACCCCTGGGAGAAGAACTACAATCTGAGAAGTCTTCACTAAACCTATTCCACTCACATGTCTCGGTGATTTAAGATAAGGAAAAAGTCCCATCACCCGGATAACAGATATCCTCTCCTAAACAGGTCTTTGAAGTTGTTTATCTTAACAAAGTTTGACAAAGCTGAAGTCACACCCCAAGGTATTTGTGTTTTTCTCTTAACACTAGGATGCTAGAAGAAGGGTCTGGTAAGGAAGTCCCATTTGCTTGACATCAAAAGGCATCCTCTAAGTTAAACAAAGGGGACTATTAGGTTCAGGCTCTTCTTAATTCAAACTTTGGCCCTTATTAAAGTCTAAAATTTATATTAAATATTATCAGACATCAGCTGTCATATTTACGTTTATATCCCTGTCCAAACTCTCTTTAAAGTGGCCATGCAGTCCTAATCACCATATCCAGTCATTTTTTCAGTACTCATCATGGGAAAGGTAGACTAGTTTGCCTGAAGCAGCAGGGCACCCTGAGGGAGAGACAGGAGGCAGTAAGTACCAGGCAAGTCAGACCACTGCTTTGATCACCACCTCCCCTCAGATCCTGGTGGAGACAGACTAGGAGTCTGAACCCAAGAGCTTTGGGAATAACAGAGCCCCCCAAATCTTAAGACTTGCTTCCAGCCCAGCCCTCATAGCCATCAATGAGGGAGAAAGTCATTGTGGGAAGGGGGCTCACCTTCCTCATCACCAGCAACGATTGCTGGCCAAGTGCCATCAACAGGCAAATGGGCACAGGAGCCCTGGGAGGGCCAGCCCCCCAGACCATCAATCTTATTTCAATCCCAGACTTCACAGCCATCATTTGGGGAAGCAACTCCTGTAGGGAAGGGCCCAGTGAACCCCAGCAACTGCCACACCCAGGGCAGGCAGGCCAGCCTAGCTAAAACATTAAGGCACCCTGAGGGAGAGTCTGCAGGCAGCGTGTGGCAGCCAAGTCAGACTACTACTACCACTGTCAGCATATCTCCCCTCAGACCTTAATGGAGACAGCCCAGGACCCTGAGCCCAAGATCCTTGGGAATAAGTGATGCTTCCAGCCCAGTGACCTCAGCCATCATCCTGGGAAGCAGTGCTGCCTGGTCACTGCAGCCACCACTAAAGGAAACTCAAAGAGGAAAGCTCTTGACCCCAAAGTCCTTGGCCCTGTCCAATGGTTCAACCTCAGAGACTGATAGTTTTATCAGTAGAAATGACTTTAAAGAAGAGGCTTGATGGCCACTTCCCTGCTGCCCTGGAGGACTATGGGACTTCTCCATCTGACTTGATGCTGAAAGAAACTTTACCTAGGTGTTGTGTGTCCCCCTTAGAATGGGAGCCCTCTCCCAAAGGGCAGAGACTCGTTGACTTCTCCTTTTATGTCCCCAGATCTCAGTACAGTGCTTGGCACATACTAAGGGACATACTAAGCACTTTTTCATTCACGTGTTCATGTGTTCCTCTGCTTATCTTCCTTCACTTCAAATACAAATTTCTCTTTTTGACATTTAAAGCCCTTTACCACCTAGTCCTGGCTTACCTTTCCAGCCCCCATCCAGCCATAATGGCCTTGGGGGCTGCTCCCCCTCCCCCCCATAACACTCCCTTTCTGGTCTCTTGTCCTATGCACTGATTGTTCCCCTTGCCTGGAGTGTCCTTCCTCTTTACTCTCTGCTCTTCTAATTCCTTCTTCCTTTCCAGACCCAGCTCAGCCTTTCCTGATCCTCACAGCTGTGGGTCCCCCACCTCCACTCCACTCCATTAGCTTGTATTTACTTTGTATGTGCTTACAATGCAGGCCGAATTTGCTTGGGATATTCCAGGGAATATGCAGAACTTCCTTGGAAACTTCTGGGACTCTGAGGACATAGTGACTCACTGCTTGGGCCTTTTGGAAATGACTAAGTTCCTGGCTGCCATCTCCCATGTGAAAGGATTTGCTGTTTTGATATGGAGGCGTAGATCCTAAGTAGGCCCTTGGCCAACTTTCTTCTCCACCTAGCACACACAGAGAGGCAGAGGGGTTGGGGTCCTGTGTCATTTAGAAGAAGAGAGCTTCTGGCTGATACTCTCTCTCCTCACCTCCATTTTCTGGCTTCACTGACTCCCTTCAAGACTCACCTAAAGTTGGGGCTGCTAGGTGACACAGTGGATAGAGCACAGGCCCTGGAGTCAGGAGGTGAGTTCAAATCTAGTCTCACTCTAACAGCTATGTGACCCTAGGCAAGTCACTTAACCCCAATTACCTCTAAAAAAAAAAAGACTTCTCTAAAATCCTACTTTCTGTAGTAAGCCTCTCTCATTTTTTATGCTGGTACTTTTCCCCTGAAATTACCTTCTGTTAGCCTGTATATATCTTGTATGTACAAGGCTATTTGCATGTTGCCTTCCCCATTATACTGTGAGCTCCCCAAGGGCTGGGACTGTTTTTGCCTTTTTTAATGTTTAAAAGGTTAAAAACCAAATGTAGTAAGGAGCATATACAGAAAACACATGTGGCAAAGGTTCCTGGAAGTCCCTTTCCTGCTTCTTAGTCCTTAGGAAGTTACCTGGACCGGTAGCTCTCTACCTGCCTGGATAGGGTAACATGGCCCCCTCACCAGCCTGTAGCCATTATTTTTCTGCCATGAAGAGCCATGCTGTCTGAAGCTGCCTTTCCTCAGTCAGATGTCTTGTGTCCAACTGGTCCAGTCCCTCCAGGGACATGGCCAGTGATGGGAGGAAGGAAGAAAGAGAGAAAGACAGCTTCTCCTTTGCCTTCTCTTCACTCAGCACCACCCCAAAAGCAGTTCCTTCTCAGGGCCTTGGCTCTCTCTCTCTCACTGGAATCTTTTACACTATAGCTAGGTCCCAATTAGTGTGAATAACGTGATCACATGTAATCAAATTCACTTTATTCAAAATTTATCGTTGTTGAGTCATTTCAATCTTGTCCAGCTCTTTGTGACCCCATATTTGGTTTTCTTGGCAAAGATACTGTAGTGTTTTGACATCTTACAGGTGAGGAAACTGAGGCAAATAGGGTTAAATGACTTCCCTAGGGTCACTTCCCTAGGAAGATGAGTCTTCTGACTCCAGGCCTGATGCTGGATGCACTGTGGCACCACCTAGCTACCCCTCGGTCAAAGTTAGAATTATGTAAAATAGGGTCGTTAGATCTAATCCAATGGAAAACAGGCAGTGTGAGCACCTGAGGGATTTCATCATTTGCACTAATCCACCTAATTGTAGAACTCTTCCATCTCCAAACAAGATCACTGCTTGACTTACAAACTCTGAACTAGTTTGTTGGTTTTATATATAATCCTTTCTTACCTAGCCTTAATTACTGAGTGAGCATTGCCTCAGTTAAAGCTGTTAATTTAAAAAGGACAAAGTCTCCCATTGAGCCTGGATCCATCGTCAGTCGTCCTGATCTGTATTTGGCCAGTCGACCTAGATGGCTCCAGAGGAGAAGGTGAGGCTGGTGACTTAACAGCCCTGCCTCACTTAAATCCAATTCACTTGCATGTCCTGGAGTCACCTTCCTGATGTCATGGCTGTCTTGGAGAATGCAGGGCAAATAGCAACTATGTAACCCAAGAGATACAATTTAGTCTCCTTAATTAATTGCAAGATACTTCCTGTGCAGCAGCATCTGCTTTTCTCCCAGTGACCAAAACTCTTTCATTCTCTCTCAAAGTATCACCTTATTCACCCTTTCTATACACTTTGATTCAATCAAGGTGTGGTTGTAATTATGGGATTACATTAAGGAACACCTTGCTGTATACTTGGAATGCCAGCCCCTCTCATTTTTCTGTCGAATTGCTAAACTATCCTTTTTAGTCCAACTCAAGTTGTACCAATTTCATGACCTGTTTCACTTCTAGATTTCATATAACCCTCTCTATTGTTTTGTAATTATGAAATGTTATGTATTCTAGTTATTGGTATTGGTATCTTGTCTCCTTAGTAGACTGTAGGTTTCATGGGAGCAGGGACCATGTTCCTGGGTGCCTAGCACAGCTTTGTACACTGGAGGGGCTAATAGATGCTTCCATGTATAACGTGAATATTTTCTTATTTATGCAGAAAAGAGGAGAGAAAAAAAAAGGCCTGTTCCACAAGGAGCTAAGCTTAGATTCCTATTTAAAAGCTTTCCAATTTATTCCAGCTGCTAGTACTTGTCTCCAAAATTTGTTGCTCAGTCATTCAGTCATGTCTGACGCTTCATGACTCCATGGACCTTGGCATAAAAGGCCCTTCTATTCTCCACTATCTCTCTAAGTCTGTCCAAGTTCATCTTCATTGTTTCTATGATATTGTCAATCCATCTCATACTCTGCAGTCCTCCCCCTTTTCCTTTTGCCTTCAATCTTTCCCAACATTAGGGTCTTTCCCAGTGAGTCCTATCTTCCTATTATGTGGCCAAAGCATTTAAGCTTCAACTTCAATTTTTGACCTTTTACCTAACTTAATTTCTTTAAGTATTGACTTATTTGATCCCTTTGCTGTCAGAGGGACTCTGAAAAGTCTTCTTCAGCACAGCAATTCAGAAGGGTTGATTGTGCGGTGCTCAGCTTTCCTTATGGTCCAACTGTCACAGCCGTGCATCGCTACTGAAAAAACCATAGCTTTGATTATACGGTTGGCAAGGGGAGGTCTCTCCTTTTTAGTCTGCTGTCCAGATTTGTCATAGTTTTCCTTCCAAGGAAGTAGGTTCAGATTTTATATTCTTGGGCTCAAAGATCAAATCTGAACCTGCTTCTATTTCTTCTCTCCTTATTTACCAGGAAGTGATGGGACCAGTTGCCAAGATCTTAGGTTTTCTGATGTGAAGCAGCAAGCTAGCTTTTATGTTCTCCTCTTTCAACCTCATCCAGAGACTTCTTAATTCCTCTTCCTTTTCTGCTTCATACGTTTATGGAGGCATTTGTCTCCCCTCAATAGAACATACTGTTTCACATCCTCATCTCCTAGCCTAGTGCCCCGGACTAGTAGGTGCCTAATAAATGCTTGATTGGTTCATTTAACAAACCGGTTAAAAATGTTTTGCTCTTATTCATGGTCTTTTCATTTATTTCCTCTTCCCTTGAAGTAACAACAAGCATTTACACAGCTCTAAGGGTTTTGAAGCCTTTACCTATTTTAACTCCTCTGCTCCTCTCCATTTGATTAAAGACTAGTTTGGATTTTTGAGGCAGCTCAGATAGAGTTCTAGACTTGGAGTCAGGAAGACCTGGGTTACACTTACTAGCTCTGTGACCCTGGGCAAGTGGCTTAACCTCTCCCAGACTCAGTTTCCTCATTTGTAAAATGGGGATAATAATAGCATCTACCTCCCAGAGTTGTCATGAGGATCCAGGAAGGTAACAAAACACATGTAAGGTGCTTTGTTAGCTGTAGAACAGCCAGCTCTTATCTTGAAGACTGTTATCATTATTGTTGATTCCATCAAGGCGTGATTACATTTGTGTGATTGAGGAAGCATACCAAACAAGTGAATCAAAGTTTGCTTTGTTTTGTTTTGTTTTGCGGAGGAATGCGTCCAGCTTAAAGCAGTTCTGACTATCACTCTCCCCCCACCCTCGCCCTTTTTTTCCTTTGCCTCTCTTTTGGACGATGCTATCGCATTACTCCCACTCAAGAGCAGGGAAAGAAAAGCAGCCAACTTCTCCCATCCCCCTCTGGAGGCAAACAGGAAGAAGCCAATCATCTTCAGCTGCCCAGAGGAGTGGGGAGCCCTGCTTTTGCTGTCTGAGCAGGGCCTTCCGCTCATTTCATTGGATTTTGCTGATATTCTGCCCTCCCAGAATACTGATGCTGTGTGGGCCAGCTTCACCAAATTCAGCTCTGAGCTGGTTACTTGGAAGCGTTCCTGGGAAATGATTTTGAACAACTGGAAATGAAAGAAGGAGGAAGGCGTTCTGCCTCTCTCCTCAGTGGGATAGAAGGATTTCTATTTTCCTTCAGAATGGAAGCTAGAGACAGACTGACTCCATGACCTTGCCACGTTAAATCCAATTCCTAATTGGTAGTCTTTTTTTTAAATAATATTTTATTTTTCTCAATTACATGTAAAAACAATTTTTAACACTGATTTTTAAAAATATTGAGTTCCAAACTCTTTTCCCCTTCCCTGAAGTAGTGAACAATTTGATGTAGGTCATACATGAGCTATCATGCAAAACATATTTCCATATTGGTCATGTTGTAAAAGAAGACTTACCAAAAAAATCATGAAAAAATAAAGTAAAAAATCATGTGTTTTGATCTGCATTCACATTCCATCAGTTCTTTCTCTGGAGGTGGATAACATTCTTCATGAGTCCTTTGGAATTGTCTTAGGTCATTGTATTGCTGAGAGGAACTGTCCTTCACAATTGATTATTGCACAATGTGGCTGTTACTGTGTACGGATGTTCCCCTGGTTCTGTTCACTTTACTCAGTATCATTCATGTAAGTCTTTCCAGGTTTTTCTGAAATCCTCCTGCTTGCCATTTCTTATAGCATAATAATATTCTATTAGATTCATATACCACAGCTTGTTCAGCCATTCCCCAGTTGATGGGCATCAATTTCTAATTCTTTGCCACCACAAAAAGAGGTGCTCTACAATATTTTTGTACATGTGGGTCCTTTTCCCTTTTTTAATGATCTCTTTGGGATATAAACCTAGTAATGGTATTGCTAGATCCAAGGGTATGCACAGTTTTATAGCCCTTTGGGCATAGTTCCAAATTGCTCTCCAGAAAGGTTGGAACAGTTCACAGCTCCACCAACAATGCTTTAGTATCTCAACCTAACTGGTATTTTTTTTTATTTTTTTATTTTTATAATTAATTTATTTGTTTTCAGTTTCCAACAATCACTTCCATAAGTTTTAAATTTTTCTCTCCCTCCCTCCCCACATCGGCATGTAATCTTATATGGGTTCTACACATACATTCTTATTAAACACATTTTCACATTAGTCATATTGCATATAAGAATTAAAACAAATGGGAGAAACCATGAGAAAAACCAAAACAAAAGAAAACATAACAAAGTAGAAAATAGTCTGCTTCATTCTGTGTTCCAACTCCATGGTTCCTTCTCTGTATGTGGATGGCATTTTGCCTCAAGAGTCTTTTGGGAATGTTTTAGGTCCTTGCATTGCTGTGAAGGGCCAAGTCTATCAGAAAACAGTCCTTGCACACTGTGGCTGTTACTGTGTAGAATGTTCTCCTGGTTTTGCTCACGTCACTCAGCATCAATTCACATAAGTCCTTCCAGGTTTTTCTGAAGTCTGCCTGTTTGTCATTTCTTATAGCACAATAGTATTCCATTACATTTATATGCCACAACTTGTTCAACCATTCCCCAATGGATGGACATCCCCTCGATTTCCAGTTCTTGGCCACCACAAAAAGAAATGTTATAAATAGTTTTGTTCACGTGGGTCCTTTTCCTTTTTTTATGATAGCCCTGTGGGCACAGTTTCACATTGCTCTCCAGAAAGGTTGGAACAATTCACAGCTCTACCAACAGTGCATTGGTGTCTCACAACCTAATTGGTATTCTTAATAAACAAACCTCTTTGGGGAGACCACCACACTAGTCACTGGCTCTTTGGTATTCCCAAGACAGAAAAAATCATGGGGTATAGGAGTTTAGTGAGGTGGAGGTGGGGGGAGGGTAGGTTGGGAACTAGGGGATGTAGGTCCAAAACCTGGCTCTGGGCCTTACTCCCTGTATGACTTTGGAGAAATCACTGTTCAATAAGTCACTGACTCCTTGATCTACCAGACCCAGCCCCTCTGAGAGAAACATGATGGAATGAATGGGATCCTGTTCCAGGAATCAGGAGATAGAGCTTCTGACCCCAGACTTGCTGCAGGCTAATGACTTAATGGACTGTGGTCCAGAAAATAGGCGTGTGACTAGGCGTTAACATCCTCAGCCTTTCCATGAGATCATGGAGGGGAAGATGGGTCTGTGGCCTGGAAGTTCCCTCTCTTAAGGGGCTTTGACTCTGTTCTCAGGTAGCAAAAGGTTCAGTGTTGGGAGAAACTAACCAAAATTGGGGGTCTGGCTTTTCTGGCCTCCAGCCTGTAGTAAAAACCAGGAGAAAATCTCTAAAACAAGGCTCAAGTGTGGGTGACCTCAGTATCTTTCCAAAAAGGATGAACAAGTTCCTAGTCATGGATATTAGGCACAGAACAATCATTTATTTTCTTCATCACTAAAAAGAAATGTTTAAAACACACCTACACACACACTGTCCCCATAAAACCTCATAAGTATAAAATAACAAATATTTGAAACATGAAACAATAACTCATCACTTCTGTCATACCCACTTTAGAGTAAAAAACTTCCCAAGAGACCTGTGAGCCTCCTTGAAAGGAATTTTACATTCACCCTGGATGTGCACTGTCTAAACTCATCACCAGGTCTTACTCTTCCACCCTGCTAGGCATGGCATGGTCTTCCTTAGGTCTTCTAGCTACACCAGCTTCCTAGAAGTGCCCACTTTCTTCTCCAAGAAGGATGTCATCGAAGAAAGCACCTTCCATTGGGCAACTGAGTAACTGCAACTCAGAAACTTTTAGCCTCTGTGGTGATGGAGGCTAGACACATTCAGCTCTCAAGACTGATGAATTATCTGGCATCCATGTGACTCTAGTCAATACAAATTATGTGAAGCCAAGAAGCTGCTAGAATTAGGTGGAAAACTCAGGGAAAGAACTATAAAGCATAAAGGGCTGCCAGAGATTCAGTCTCAGGCTCATTGACGTAAGTTCTTACTCTCTTACAGTCATGGACATGCAGGTGACATTGTTGGTGGGGGCAGGGGGCAGGGAGAGCAAACCCCTTGGCAACTTACCCTAGAAGTCCAAGGGGAGGGGGGGGCCTTTGTCTATGTCCCAACATAAGAGACACTTTGAGGGAGGCTGGAAACAATCTCTCCCTGCTCCTAGAGCCCACAAAGAAAGCACTTTCTTCTTCTTTTTCTACTTCTCCTCCTCCTCTCTTCTCCTTCATCATCATCATCATCATCATCATCATCATCATCATCTTCTTCTTCTTCTTCTTCTTCTTCTTCTTCTTCTTCTTCTTCTTCTTCTTCTTCTTCTTTTTCTTCTTCTTCTCCTCTTCCTCCTCTTCCTTCTTCCAGTTATGGTTAAGTGACTTGCCTGGGGTCACACAACTAATAAATGTGTGAGGCCAGACTTGAATACAGGTCCTCTGAAGGCATTTCTTTTTGACTCACTTGCCAATCTTCTTTGCTGCAGCCTTCAGTCAAAGGGATTTGAAAAGATGAAGTTGGAATTGCTAATCCCATATGTCCATGTCCTTTAGGCAAGAGCCAGAGCGTGTGAACCCCCGGAGGGGTTATGCCTCCTGCTCAGCTCCATCCCCTTTGTTGCAACCACATGAAAAGATTAAAAGAAGTGAAAAGTGAGAGTGTCCATTGACACCCAGTTTCCTCATCTGTAAAATGAGCTGGAGAAGGAAATGGCATTTTGCCAAGAAAACCCTAAATGAGGTCATAGAGAGTCAGACAGAAATGAAAAAGAACTCAACAACAACTGGAAAAGTAAGTTTGTGTATTTGTGATTACACCTTTTGAAGTAAGTATTTCTTTGTAAAAGTTAATTAGACCGTAGTGATGAATGAAACTAGGGAGCAGCACCGCATAGCTAAGGGGATACCTTGGTGGGAGCTGGAGTCAATGGCAGTGAACTTAGACTCAGTCCCCTTGAAGGGAAGGGGAGAAACATAGAGGCAGTGGGGGACAGAGATCAGGGTTTCTTAAGTTATTCAAAGAGACTTAGTATCCTCTATGGAGAGCTCAATGAGGACTAAGTCAAAGCGCTTCTTTTTACCGATGGAGGAGGTGAGACCCAGACATATGCAGTGAGTGACCTTAGATCACCTAGAGAGCAAGACACTAGATGGGAATTTGAACTCAGGTCCTCTAACTTCAAACACAGTTCTCTTTCCTTTGTGCCATGTTGCAATTGTGTGAACTGATGCAGAATAAAACAAACAGAACTGAGACGTTGTTTACACAGTGACAGCCATGTAGAAGGACACTTGGCATGCAATTTTCTCTTTTCTTTCTTCCTTTTTCTTTCTTTCCTTTCTTTCTTTCTTTTCTGATTCTTCTTTCACAACATGACTCATGTGGAAATATATTTAATATGATTGAAAAAAAATTAAAATGTTAAAAAACAAAAGAATGGTGCTCTGGAAAAGGGCCTGTGTTCAAATTCACCTCCAATATTTACTACCTTAGGGACTTGAGGAGAATCAGTTACCCTCCTCATTTATAAAATGAAGGTGTTGGCTCATATTCTGAGGTTCATTCCAGCTCTAAATCTATGTAAACCAACCCAACAAATCCTGGCCCAAAGCAGATGAGAGGAGATGCACCACCCTCTTTTTCCATGGAGGGGTGGGGCACTATTGGTATGGAAAGCTGCATACACTGTTAGACATGGATGTTGCGTGGCTTAGTTTCACTCAATTGTTTTTCCAAGGGAAGACACTGGGAGGGCAAGAGTGGATCTGAAAATCACTGTGGAACACCACAAAAGGCATCGATCAAACTTCAGCAATTAAAAAAAGTAAAAGCTATGAGCCTTTGCATGGAGGTGGATGCTGTTGTTTGAATTTCAAGTTAATATGGCCCATGCCATATTTAGAGGAAGTTTCTGGACAAAAGCCTTTTTATTGAGTGGTATAAGGTTACAATTAGCCAGTCTCACATTACTTTATCCACAGGATTATCGCTTTATCAATAAAATGCAGAGAGAAAAAACCTTGGGGTCAACAAAAGCATGGATGACCATGCAGGCCTTTGTGTGTTTCAGGCCTTGGCAGTCAGTCGTCCCCCTCTCAGATGGTGTAAGAAAATACCAATGCTCCTAGATAACCAGCCCTGGCAAATTCAGGCCTATAAAAATGTTTTCAGGCTTTAATTATTAATGTGCTTCTTTCCAAATTCTGTTTGCTAATGGCCATTGTCAGTTCAGAACTGTGTGTGCAGCCAGATGATAATTCTTGGTCAGGCCACAAGTGCTGGGTTCACTTCTGGGTGCTATATGTTTTAGGAAGGACATTCTTTGATAAAGTGGCTTACATCCTACTGAGAGAAGCAATATGTATACAGATAAGTATAAAATGGCAGGGGTTGGGGGAGGAGGAGGGTACTGACAGTTGGAGGAATGCTTAGGTATGGTGCCTGGCATGTGGTAAGCCCCTAATAAATGCTTGTAGATTGACTGACTGAGGGAAGGAGGGATTCTAAAACTGAGTTTTCAGGGAACTAAGGATTCTAATCGGTGGAAGTGAAGAGGGAATGCATTTCGGGCATGAAGTACAGCCAACACAAAGGCAAAGAGACAGAAAATGATATGTTATATGTGAGAAACAGCAAATGTGCCAGTTTAGCTGAAACGTAATGTAGACAAAGGGGGGAGGGCATGGTGTAAGGCTAGAAAAGAAGACTAAAACCCAGCCCTAAGGATTTAAGTGCCAGTAGGGTTTGTATTTGATGTTAAAGGCAAGAGGGATCCAGAACTAAATCCCACACTTAGCTTTGTTCCATGGACGGTGCCTTCCTGTAGCCATTGTGGTTCCTGCCTGTTACCCCATGCAAACACTAATGTGACCATCCCCTGAATAAGGACCAGGGGCAGATGCAAGATTTGCCCAAACATTACAAGTCACAGCATTTCAGAGCTGGGAAATCACAAAGACCCATAGCTTACCAAGAAATCCTTCTATAATATACATTACCAATAGTCATTGGGGCAGCTAGGTGGTGCAGTGGATAGAGCACCAGTCCAGGAGTCAGGAGGACCTGAGTTCAAATCTCACCTCAGACACTTGACACTCACTAGCTGTGTGACCTCGGGCAAGTCACTTAACCCCAACTGCCTCATCCTGGGTCATCTCCAGTCATCCTGATGAATATCTGGTCCCTGGATTCAGATGGTTCTGGAGGAGAAGTGAGGCTGGTGGCCTACGCAGCCCTCCCTCACTCAAAACAAAGTCAAGTGCAAGTCATGTCATCATTTCTCTGATGGCATGGTCTTCTTCAGCAACGAAGGATGAGCACACACACCTTAGGAACCAATAGTCATTATGGTGATGACTTTATGCTTCTGAGGATCTCACCTCACCTGTTTGTAAAAACTAAGCTTTTATATAGTTAAATAAAACTGGGGTACAGGGGACCCCTTTAAAATTGAGGGAATGTCATTGTTGGGGGCTGGAGCCAATGGCAGAGACTAAGCAGAGAACCGAGCTAGTGGGAAGGGCGACATGGAACATGCCTTACCTCTGTTACTGTCCACTTCTCATTCTACTCCTAATTCATTAGATCAGACTAGTAATGTAAAACATTTCTGTGTTGTGATAATATACAGAAGCTCCTCGGGCCCCATTTTCATGGTACCCAAGTCCTGGAACTGTTTTGTATTTGTGTCTCTTCCTGGACATGCTCTTTTCTCAGGGTTTTGAGGACAGGTGTTTCTTAGCTTTCTGATGGTTCCTTTTCAGCTTCCTCTGCTAGTTGTTCCTCTGGATGTCCACTAACTGAGTGTGTACCCCAAGGCTAAATTCTGGATCCCCTTCTTTTTTCCCTCCATATCATCTCACTTACTGATCTCATAAGTTCAATGATCCTCTCCGTGTATATGAGACCAGATCTATCTATCCAGCCCCAACCTCTCTCCTAAACACTAGTCTTGAATCATCAGCTGCCTTCAATTGTGAACTAAGAACAAGGACTGTCTTTGGTCTCTTCTTATATCCCCACATATCTCCAGTGTGCTCCAATTAAGCACCTGGTACATAGTAGGTGCTTAATAAATGTTCACTGACTATTATGGACCAACTGTCTCTTGGATGTCTAGAACTGGATGATGTCAACATCTCCAAAACTGAACTTGTTGTCTTTCCCCCCAATTCTTCCTCTACTACAAACTTCCCTATCACTGTTGAGGTCAACCCAGATCTCCAAGTCACCCAGGATCACAACCTAAGCATCATCCTAGAGTGCCTCCCAGTATCCTTATCTATAAAACAGGGATGATAACAGCACTTAATAAGATAATGTTTGGGAAGGGCTTAGCACATGAGTGGCACTCAGTAGGTACGACATAAATTTTAGTTATTATTATTGTTATCCTTCCCTCTCACTCTCACTCTTCCAGTAGCCATATTTTTTGTGCCAAATCCTGTTATTTTTGCCTTCACAAATTCTCTTTTATCTATACATCCCCTTTACCCCACTTGCATTCCATTGGCTCTGATAAGTGAGATTTGCCTTATCTTGCCAGGGACCAGGTCTTCACTTCCCAATCCATTCCTCGCCTTGCTGCCAATGTCCCAGAAAAGAGAAATGGCAGAACCAGGATTGAAACCAAGGTGCCCTGAGTCCAAATTCAGCTTGGCTCACTCTGTAGCACAGTCACTGCTAGAGAATGATTTTTTCCAATTCTAATAATTCATCAAGGATAATTTATTAAAGGAATTTTCTTTATTATCACCGAATTTTGGGCCTTAAAATGTGAAATCCTTAAGACCAAGGACTGTCTGGCTTCTCTATTTGTATCCCTCAGGGCTTTGGACGTAGTAAGCACTTAACGAATGCTTTATTCATTGAATGGTGGATAGAAAGAAAAAATTAATCCCTGAGTCAGTTGGTTCATTGATCCATCAAGCACTGAACCTATAAGTATTTATTAGGAACCTACTATGTGTCAGGCATGCATTGAGTGCAGGGAACAGAAATTTTAAGAGTGAAATAATCCATTTGAGTCCTGCTTGATCGTCCCAATTTTGTTACATTTACTTATGGTTTTGTGGTGTGTCATTCTTTCTACTTCCATATAGTTCTGTGTAAATTGTCCTCCTGGTTCTGCTTTTCTCTTTCTGAAGCTGTTCATGTATCTTCCCATGTTTCTCTGTATTTATCCCACACATCATTTCTTACATCACAGTAATATTCCATTACACTCATATGTCACAATCTGTTTAGCCATTCCCCAGCCGATGAGCATCTACTTTGTTGCTAAATCTGCATCATCACAAAAGTGGACTCCTACATCACTTAGAGTATGTGGAGACTTTCCTCTTCTCAGTGGCTTCCTTGGAACGTAAGCCCAGTCATGGACTATTGGGTACAAAAAAAGGGGTGTGTTCACTTGATTTGCATCATTCTAAACTGCTATTCCAAAAATTGCTTTCTGTCACTGAGGCAGAAAGCCTTGTCTTAGATACTCTCTTGGGTCTGGTGTGGACCTGCTGAATTCACACCTTCAATAGGTATGATTTCTCTTCTGGGGAAAGAACTGGAATAATAGTGCAAGGAGAACCAAGTGCTTTGTCCTCTTTAAATTTGGGATTATTGAGGGAATGAGGTTTCTGGTTCAATCAGTAAACAAACATTTCCTAATGACGTACAGGTCCTAATCATTGTACTGAGACCTGGGAGTAGAAGGAAAGCCCAAACCAGTTTGTGTCTTCAAGGAGCTCAATCTAGTGGAGTAGATAGCTCAAAGAATCCGTTATATACAGGATGGTATAGAGTGGATGGCAGGCCATTTGAGAAGGGAAGTTTGGGGAACCTGGAGAGTCTCCTGAAGAAGGTGACATTTGAGGAGGGTCTTGAAGGAAGCCAGGAAAATTAAGAGGTAGAGGTCAAGAAGGAAGCCCCTTGCAGCCAACCAACCATTCCACAGACATTGATCAGTCATTTACTCTGTGCCATTACACTGTGCTCCAGGGGCTCACCTTTTAATGGGAGAGACCAGATGTCCACAACTAAGTACATACCAGATATATCCAGAACAGAATGCACTAGCTACTGGGGGGATGAGAAGGATGTTGCAGGAAGGAAGATGTTTGATTGAGTCTTGCAGGAAGCTAGGGAATCCAAGAGGTAGAGATTAGGAGGGATAGCATTCCAGGTCTGGAGGGACAAGCAGTGCAACATCTTGGAGTTAAGATACAAAAGGCAAAGGTGTGAGAAACAACGAAGAGGTTTATGTGTCTGGTAGACTCCTCAGGTGGGCAGAAGAGAGTAGAATGGAAGACTGGCCACTGGGAAGAACTTTAAATGCCACCCAGAGGACTTGATATTTGATCCTGGAGGTAATGGGGCACCACTGGAGTTCAGGGAGAAGAGAGAGTGACATGGTTGGACCTATGCTTTAGAAAATTCACTTTGGTGTCTTATTAGAGAATAGATTGTAGTGGGGAGAGATTTTAGGCAGAAAGAATGGCTGAGAAGGCTAATGTAATAATTCAAGGAGAGATGATGAGGGCCTGAATCAGGATGGTGGCTACATGGCTGCAGAAGAGGGGAGAGACATAAATGAGAGATATGGAGTTAGTAAAGACTGGGACTGACAATGGATTGGATTTGTGAGGTGAGAGTGAAGAGTTCAGCAGGATGGGTGGAGTCCTCAGCAACAATATGGAAGCCTGGAAATGGGGAAGGCTTGGGGGAAGGGGAAGATGATGAGCTCAGTTTTAAAGTTGCAGAAGTCTCTGGGACATTCACTTTTAAGTGTCCAAAAAACAACTGGAAATATTTGACTGGTTCAGTAGAGAAACTAGGCCTGCAAAGTAGATGATCATTGAGCCCAGCCAGAAAGATAGCATGGAGGGAGGAAAGTCCAAGGACAGAAGTGGTTGGGATAATCACTGTTAGTGAGAGTGGGGGTGATGAAGCTGAAGAACCAGCCAAAGAAGGGAGGAGAGAACCCAGAGAGATGATAATAATAGGTAGCATTGAAACCACCAGGAAGGTTTTCTAGTTACTTGTTAACTCTCTCCTCACAATTAACTCTTCCAAGCAGGTGCTAATCTCTTCTCCATTTATTTACAGACGAGCAGGATAGTTGTGAAAGTTACATGCTGCACTTGGGGACAGTATTCCAGTCACACCCTTGAGAAGGAATAGATGGAGGCTGGTTTGGGGTTTGGGGTGGGGGAAGAGCCTTTATCTGTGTTCCCCCTTCACCAGAGGAGAACTTCAGAGAACTGGAAGATTGAAACATTTTCATTGGCATCTCAACAATGTCCCTGGAACAGTAGTGGCTAGTAGTAATGTCTGTACTGGGGTAAGGGGTCAGGGCAA
Source organism: Notamacropus eugenii (assembly GCF_028372415.1). Lineage (NCBI taxonomy): Eukaryota > Metazoa > Chordata > Mammalia > Diprotodontia > Macropodidae > Notamacropus > Notamacropus eugenii. The sequence continues at coordinate 523,276,697 of NC_092873.1, forward strand.
TGGACAAATTAGATCCACTGAGGAAAAAGGTAGATTCAAAGTCAGCAGAAATGCAACACCATACCTAAGGGGAGTGTCTAGAGGACAACCTCTTTGGGCTTCAGTTTCCTCAACTGCAAAATGAAGGGTTTCCACTAGGTGGCCCCTAAATTCTCTTTCATCTCTGAACTTCTGATCCTATGAGTTCTGGGAATCCTTTCTAGCCCTATCATTCAGGCCTCTGTCATGGGGGGAAAGGGTGACTTAATTGGGCAAAAAAAAAGGACCCAAATTGCAAATGAAGAGAGCCATCTGCTGGCAGCACAGAAAATCTGCTTCATTGATTAGGTTCCATGGTTCAGTGTAATTTACATTCTCTCCTAGGTACCCTTACTAAATGTAATCTAAGACACTGACATCTAACACTTGGGATCAAGTAGAACGAAGTGTTTTAGGTTGAAGCCAAGTTCTTCAGTATCTCGCTGACTCATCACAGCCTAAAGCAGTCAGGTATCTCCTGAGACATTTATTCTCATGTACACTGGGGCAAGGATCTCTTCCATGACATCTTGAACAAGCGGTCACCCAGTCTCTGATGGAAGATATCTGGCAAAGGAGAACTCCTTCAGGTGGCACATTTCACTCTAATTATTAGGAAGCTTTCTCTTATATTGAGTCAAAAATCTGCTGTCCTACAGTTTATAGCCATTGCTACTTTTTGCTAATGATGATAACTGACATTTTTATGTCATTTTAAAGTTTGCAAAGCACTTTGTAGACATTGCTTTTTTTAAAAAAAAATAGCATTTTATTTTTTTCCAATTGCAAGTAAAGACAACTTTTAACTTTCATTTTAAATAAAATTTTGAGTTATAAATTTTTTTCCCTTTTTCCCCTCCCCTCCTTAAGCAATTTGATATAGGTTATACATGTGCAATCATGTAAAATATATTTTCTTACTAGTCATGTTGTGAAAGAAGAAACAACTAAAGGGGAAAACCACAGACATAGAAAGCCAGTGAAAATGATATGTTTTGATGTGTGCATTCAGACTCCATCAGTTCTTTTATTGGAAGTGGATAACATTTTCCATTGTGAGTCTTTTGGAATTTGTAGACTGTACTGTCCTTAAGCCTCAAAGCAGCCCTGTTAGGTAGAAACATGCTTCTATCAGGGTGAGGATACTGAAATTTAAGAGACTCTACTATCCTTATAAGGACAAAAGTACTGTCGGAGGCAGGATTTTCACCCAGATATCCCACCCTGAGACTTATCAGGGGATTCTGGATTCCAAGCTAGAAGGGAGGCACCCCAGAGGACATGTAGTCCACTCCTTTATTTAATTCTTTTCCCCATTCATTTTTATTAGTGGATAGATTTGGTTGAATATGTAAATGAGTCATTGCTGATGTTAAAATCAGCCCCAAGAGGAGCTGCCCCCAGGCCTGCCATAAAGCAGGAAAACCCATGTTGGTTCCAGCCACCAAGGACAGTCCTAGACTCTGTCCAGATGCTATCATTGTGGCCATGGCTGTGGGTGGAGAGCTGGTAGTCTTTAACTTATTCCTAAGGGTTGGGGAGGTAGGATGTTAGGATGCCCCTGACTCCCTTCACTGAGTGACCTGGCCCAAGTTTCTTTCCCTATTCCCAATTTCTTCCTCCTCTGTCAAGTAACAGAAAGGAGAGGCTGAAAGGATGATGGGTCAACTCCCTTTCTCTGGAGCTTACCTAGTGAAAGGCAGATGAGGGAGAACAAGATCAGGCGAGGAGAAGTTCAGAGGCAAGTGCCCTGAACAGGGAGGAAGAAGAGCTGTCTCTGGTTTTGGCTCTCCCATTGATCTGTTGCGTGACCCTAGTTAAGTAATCGCCCCTCTCTGGGTCCTGGTTTCTCCTCTGTAAGATGAGAGGTGATCATTGGTTTGGGATGTCAAAGAGGGTATTCCTATTCAGGCATGGATTGGACTAGATCCAATGAGATTAAGTAGGTAAAGAGCACTGGCAACCCAAAGAGACCACATCAGTGGTGGTGTGCAGTGGGACCAAGAGCCTGAGAACACCACCTAATGGCCTCAAGGTGATTGTAAGCAGAAAGAAAACAGCTCCCCTGGGAAAATTTGCATGTGACCATGGACTAAACCTTCTTTCTTCTGTTTCTGTGGAATATCTGGCTAGACCAAGGTGAAGTGCAGAGATCCACCACATCCTGCCCCTGACTAGGACTGGCCTTGTAAGTAAGCTCCCAAATAAAACCTATTTACCAGCATGCCAGCATGCACTACCCCTCTTTCTCTGGTATCTTGGTACCTTTCTTGGAGGTGGGACCCTCCCTCTGAATGGTCTGCCACCCTACAAGTGCTGGTTCTTACTCAGATCCCATAGCCTTTGAGGTCTCCTCCAGCTCTGAGGTCCTGTTGGGATTCTGAGGGACTTGAACTACCTTGTCTTTAGGGGACCTCCCACTCTAATATACTATAATGTGGCAGGGACATCCTGCACAGAACCCTAAGAGAGACAGACATGTTCCCTATTCTATTTTTCAAATTTGCCACGGGCCCAACTGTAAGGGGAACCATTGACAGCTAGGTCCTAGGGGAAGGTTAGGAGGGTTAATCTTAAAACCATGATTCCCCACCCCTGCAACTTGCTGTTTACACATTCTTTTTAAAAAATTTTTTGAGTTCCAAATTTTCTTCCTCCCTCCCTCCCTTTTTTCTTGAGAAGGCAAGTCATTTGGTATATTTATACATGTGCAGTTATACGAAACATATTTCCATATTGGCCATGTTGTGAAACACAGACCAAAAAGAAAAACCACTCAAGAAAAGTAAAGAATAAAGTAAAAAAAAAGGATGTTTGATTTTTATTCAGACTCCCTCAGTTCTTTCTCTGGAAGTGAATAGAACTTTTCATTCTAAGTCCTTCAGAATTGTCTTGAAACATTGTATTGCTGAGAATAGCTAAGTCATGCACTGTTGATTATCTTATAGTGTTCCTGTGACTGTGTACCATGTTCTCCTGGCTCTGTTCACTTCATTTTCCATCAGTTCATGTAAGTCTTTCCAGTTTTTCTGAAAGTATTCTTTTCATCATGTCACCAAGTCTTAAAAACTTGATGAAGAGTTCTTACTGGCCACAAGTTTTTAATAAGCTAATGAGTCCTTATTGGCTCTAAGCTCTTCATGGTTACTATAGTAGCCACAAGTTCTTATTGGCTCATCTAGATTCAGGCTAGAAAATAGACTACTGGAAGATCAGGTTTTCCCCTCTAGGTTTAAAGAACAAGAGAAGATGGAGGAATCTCCCTGGGAGGCATCTGTGGGGGGAAATGTGAACAGACTCTTCACCTTTGGGATTGTGGGAGCTGGGGAAAGCCAGGAGAGAAGAAGAAGAAAAGATAACTCATCTTTCTTTCCTAGGTTGAGTTTCCCTAGAAGCTCATGGATCTTGGGCTGAATATCCTCCAAGCTCTCACTACTCCTCATGCAGGACAACCAGGTACTTCCAGAAATTCAAGGTACGCTCCTCCTGGAAGACTCAACTACATTTCTGAAGGAGGCATTGATCCTAGAACCATGGACAGCAATCTTGCTTAACTTGTGGAAGACAAAGGCAAGATGGAAGGAATGAAGGAAAGTGGAAAGGAAAGAAGGAAGGGAGAAAGGAAAAGAAAGAAAGATTGAAGAAAGCAAAGGAGGAAATGCTTATAGCTTACTTATTATGTCAGATGCTGTGCTTTAACAGTGGGGATACAAATACAAACAAAAAGAGAGGCAGTCTCTACTCTCAAAAAACTTACTTCCAATGGGGAAGACAACTCATAAAAGGGAGCTGAAAAGTGGGGGGGTGGGGGGTGGAAAGGAAATTCTGAAGTCCAGAAAGCCAGGAACAGGTTTAGGAGGGGACTGAAAGCAAGCTAGCTCCCTGTGGGGAGGACAATCCAGAAAGGTGCTATAATCAATGAGCTCCAATGGTTCCCTCTAGGATCAATCAGATTCTACCACAAAGTCATATGTTTGGTTTTAAAGTTCTCCACAACCTGGCTGTTCCTACCTTGCCAATCTTCTTCCTCTTCAATGCTACCCAGTGACATTGGCTACTTTCTGCTCCTCATATGTGACAATCCATATCTAATTCTGTGTCTTTTCACTGACTACTCTCATAGCTGGAAGCCCTGTCCCCTCACAGTCATCTCTTGGCTTCTTTGGTTCCTCCCCTTACTGTTCTGCAGACCTTTGCCAGTCCCCCACCATGACCCTGCCCCCGACTCCACAACTGCTATGCTTTTCCTCTGAGCTTGCCTTTCATTTAGGGTGTGTATGTCTCACATGCAAATCATTGTTTACTTGTTGTTTTGGCTGTTGGGATGGGAGTTCCTTGGTCCCAAAGACATGCTTTATGCTTTTCCCTTTTTTTTTGCCTAGCACTTAGCACACTAACTAGCACATGGTAAACCCTCAGCCATTGTTTGTGGATTCGAGCCCAGATCAATTAATTCTATAGCTAATATCTCCTTTCCAAGTCAAAAAGTGTTAGGTGTTATAAGTCAGATGCTGTGCTTGACCGTGGGGATACAGATACAAACAAAAAGAGAGGCAGTTTCTACTCTCAAGAAACTTATTTCCAATGGGGAAGACGACCATATGTACTAGCAAGACCTAGTACATCTGGTATACTAGACATGGTGCTAAGCACTAGGTATACCCAGAAAGCTGCCCCTCCTATCCCCTCCCCCCAAACACTCCCTGTCTTCAAGGAACATATATTCTAGTGGTGAAGACAATATGTAAATTTTTTATACTATGTTTTGTTTTATGGCTTCTCCTATTCATTCTAATTCTTCTATGCAACATGTATTTAATAGGAATGTACTGTAGAACCTATGTAAGATTGTATGCCATCTCAGGGAGGGAATGGGGAGGGAGAGAAGAATGAGGGGGAGGGAGGGGAAAAAAATCTAAGATATATGGAAGTGACTGTTGAACACTGAAAACAAAATAATTTAATTAAAAAAAAGAAAATATGTAAATAGCGAGGTGTAAAGAAATTGAGTATATAAAGTTAATCTGAAAAGTGAAGGCATCCACAGCTGGGGTGACCCAGAGAGGCTTCCAGCAGAAGTTAGATTTGAGCTGAGTCTTGAAGGAACCCAGAGAACACAGGAGGTAGAGGTTAGGGGACAAAGCATTCCAGGGATGGGGGGAGCAAGTTCATGTAAAGGCACAGAGAGAGGAGAACAATACAATGTTGTAGTTGGATCATTGCCTGCCTGGAGAAGAATAAGGTATAAAAAAAGGCAACAAAGGTAGGAAAGGACCAGGTTATTTGGACTGAGTGATGCTAGTGCCCATAAAACACATCGAGAAAGACGGTTTGTGCTTTTTAACTGTAAACTTGGTGTCAGGCAGATAATGCCTATGGCTTTTGTTTGATGTAAGCCAGTCATCTTCTCTGCTGCCTTTCATAGTTAACATTAGATCCTCCCCCCTAAAAATGACAAATGTGGAAGGGGAAAATTGAGACATTAATGCACTATTTGTGGAGTTGTGAACTGATTCAACCATTATGTAGAGCAATTTGGAACTATGCCCAAAGGCATAGTTTTGATGCAGCAATATTGCTACTAGGTCTGAATCACAAGAGATTAAAAAAATAAAAAACAAAAAGGAAGGAGACCTATATATGCAAAAAATATTTATAGCAGTTCTTTTCTAGTGGCAAAGAATTGGCAATTGAGGAGATGTCCATCAATTGAGGAAATGGCTGAACAAGCTGTGGTATATGATTGTAATGGAATACTATCATGTTATAAGAAATGATGAGCAGTCCTCAGAAAAACCTTGAAAGACTTACATGAAGTGATGAAAGTGAAATGGGTAGAACTAGGAGAACATTGTACACAACAATGTTGCAAGATGATCAGCTGTTATAATTATTATTAGTTATTATTAATAATTATTAATAGCTTAGCTCTTTTCAGCAATACAATGATCCAAGACAGCTCTGAAGGACTTATGATGAAAAATGCTACATCCCCAGAGAAAGAACTTCTGGAGTCTGAATACAGATTGAAGCATACTTTTTAAAAAAACTTCATTTTTCTTGGGGGTTTTTTGTCTATGTTTTCTTTTGTGGCATGACTAATAGGGAAACATGTTTTGCATGGCCACACATGTATAACCTATATTACATTGCCTTCTCAATGAGAGGAAGAAAGGGAGAGAATTTGTAATTCAAAATTTTAAAAAACAAACATTAAAAATTATTTTTACATGTAACTGAGGGAAAATAAAATGCTAAATAAATAAAAAAAGAAAGAAACTTTCCTCTATCTGAGTCTCCTGCAAGCCTAGTATCATAAATGACCTTGAGAACTTCTCCAGCACTTCTGGGTATGATTAGGAATGCCCATTCCCACATCTGAAATCAATTATCTGTTCTAAACCAAGACCATTCTAACAGTATGTAATTTTGCCATCTGAACCTACACTTTGAACGCGTTTCCTTCCTGCCACCCACTTCTCCCTCTCGTGCACTGGTTGAATTTCTTCTGTCCCTGAGAACAAACTGCTATCTGAATATATTGTCATCTAGTGTATATGTATATGTTTTGGTTTGCCTATTTGCTGCACCATATGAAAATAAAGCTTTTGTTTGTATCAGCTCCCCAAGTACTGATTTCTTAGAAATTCCCCAACCTAGGTCTTTGCTTTGACTGTGCCAAATAAAGAAGGTTTTGAATGAAAGACAAAGAGCACTACTTTTGGCCATTTTGAGCTTGAGATAGCCTCGGGACATCCAGTTTGAGATGTCTAAAATTGGAGGCATGTGACCACTTCAGCAGAGAAACAAGGGCTAGATATATAGTTATCTGCATAGAGACGATCATTGAACCCACAAATGTCGATGAGGTCACCAGGCAATACAGTAGAGAGGAATAAGAGAGGAGGACTAAGAACAGGGAGCCTCTGGAGACAGCCGTGTGTTTGTGTGTGTGTGTGTGTGTGTGTGTGTGTGTGTGTGTGTGTGACAGATGTCTTCTACCAGCAAAGAGAAACTGAGGAGCAGTGGTTGGACAGTGGGAGATCTAGACAAAAGCAGTGGCAGAAGCACCTAGAGCCAAGAATTTCTAGGAAAGGTGATCGACAAAGTCCAAGGTTGGAAGGAGATCCAGGAGGGTCCCGAAGCCCAGAGAGAAGAAAGTATCATAAGAAGAGAGTGACTATCCTCTCAGTGAGGGGACAAAATACTTCTTAATTCCATGCAGCACCATCTGTGAGCTGTGTCATGATTAATTATTTTTTTTCCTGATTGCTGCTTCCTTTCTCTTTTAAAAGAAATTATTTTTACAAACATTTGGTATCTCCCCCTCTGATTCCTTCCCCGGATTGAACAATGAAAAATCAAAACCTCACAGCAAATATGAATTTTCAGCAAAACAGATTCCTACATTGTCCATGTCCAACAATGTCTGTGTTATTTTTCAATTCCTGAATTCCAAATTGGCCTCAGACACTTACTAGTTGTGTGACTCTGGGCAAATCGCTTCACTCTGTTTGCCTCTGTCCCTCATTTGGAAAATGAACTAGGGAAGGAAATAGCAAAACACTCTAGTATCTCTGCAAGAAAGCCCCATATAGGGTCACAAAGAGTCAGACTCGACTCAACAGAAACAACAAATAGTGTAAGGAAAAACTTTCACAAGTATCAGCATGTTAGCTGGACGGCAAAATAACGTGGTTAGGAGGTAGAGAAATCTATGTAAATATCTACGGGAAGAAATGAGTGAGAACAGTATGAGATGCCTGCAGTATCCAAGACCAAAGACAGGATCCATCACTGAATAATTGTAGGTGAGGTACCAAGAGGGCTTGCCTTTAGAATTTAAAGACCTGGGTTCAGATCTCAGTTCTTCCTCTGACCGCTAGTGTGATCTTGGAGAAGTTAATTAACCTCCCTGAGCTTCATGTATCTCCTTTGTAAAATGAATGGGTTGGACTGGTTGACCTCTGAGGTCCCTCCCAGATCTAAATGTATTTCACTCAGCATCATTGGAGTCATCTTCAAATCTGGAGACATTCTAGGAAAGGGAAAGAAGATCTAATTATTGTCATCTTTTGAAATCCTGTGGGGCTGAGCCTGCAAAACCCTTTCAGTATAAATCAGGTCTGGAGTCAGAGAGAGTGATCTGCATAATAAAGAGTGTAATGTAGGATTAGCATAGTTATTAGCATGTGCATAATCCTTCCAAGTGTGGCCTCTGCTGAGCATCCCTCTGCCTCCTGAGATTGATAATGAGGTTGACACAAATCCTATATGATGTTATCTCCAATGAGGTAGGTAATGGGGCAAGAAGAGGTCTTCCGAGGTGTCATTTGGGAGATCATTTTGAAGGTAAGATTATAATATCCCAGCAAAATGGCATCTTCTCCACAAAGAGCTAGCATACCAGGGAATAGGCCAGGTAGATTACAATAAAATCTATATTCTATTTCTTACTTCAGATGATGAATGCAACACCATAATAAAATAATATGGTTAATGTTTTCGGCCTCCAACAATTATCATGCAGGCTTTCCCAAGTATTTAAGAATGATTCCATAACACACACACACACACACACACACACACACACACACACACAATTGTGTTTCTGGGTCTTATAAATGAGACTTTACAGCCCTCACCTAGTAGGGTTCAAGGTAGGATTTGGTGACATCAAGTCCAGCTTTTGATCCATTATACCAGTCATGGTCATTTAAACTCTTTCGACCTCCATTTCCTTATCATAAAATGGCTAATAATAGCACCTACTTCACAGGGCTCTTTGTGGAGGTCAAAGGAGATAACTTTGCAAAATGTTTTACAAATCTTAAAGTGTTATATAAATGTTAGCTTTTATTATCATCTTTATTTTCATTTACTTATTTGTGAGGTCCTCTCATTTGAAAAAACCAGGCATTTATTAAGTGACTATTATGTTTGCCACTGCAGCTTTGTGTTTGAAAATTAAAGTAAACTGAAAGACAACGTTCTGAGCATGATTAGTTATTAGTTGGGGTGGCAGTAACCAGTAAACTGGGTCAATGACCTCTCTCAAAGACCAAGAATCCTGAATGAGGGCTGACAGGATCTTTTAAACCTCGGTGTATCTTCCTTCTGATTGGCTGGAGTACATCGTTGGGACCTTCCCTGCAAAGGTGTTTGTTGTTCATTCTTCCTTTTCAAAGAGGACCAGTGATACTATGCGTGGTGGCTTAACTTGTGAATGAATTGGATTTAAGTGAGGCAGTTACACAAAATCATCAGCTTCACCTCACTCTCTTCCAGAGTCATCAGAATTCAGTGGCAAGAAAAAGTAAAAATAATTGGCAATGGCAAGGAATGCAGTGAATGACCTTGGTGTCTTCAACATCTGACCAAGCCCTAAGCACTCCACAACACCTGCTTCAGGCACCTTCATGGCTGTTGGTACAAATTGTTCTGTCTGGGGAAATCTTCGCTTGCTTGGGGTAGACATCCTTCTAACTCACCAATGGATTTAAGGCCTGTCAGTTACCCTCAACCAGGTTTAGCTTTCTACTGAGATGGCTTACTGGGTTGTGACTGTTGCACATGCTACAACTTCTTAGAGCCACAGGTGAGAGTTGAATGACAAGTGAACAGCAAAAGTGAATGCACAGCCCTGAAAAGGGCTCTGTAAGCCCTGACACCAAAGGTGTTGGTCCTCCCTGAGCACCCTATACACTCCCTTGCAAAGGTAAGATAACCCTCATTGGTAGATTTTAAAGAGGAGCTTGGTTGAGTTACTTCAGATCCTCACCATTCCTTCCTGGGAGATGGGAGTAATCCTCAGGTGCTAGCCATTGATCTGCAATGACTTAGAGTGAATCAACTTGAATGTGAGTTAAGTGGGTGGTGAGTGAGGTTACTGGGGCAGTTAGGTGGTGGTCTGGATAGAGTGTTGGACCTGGAGTTAGGAAGACTCATCTTTATGAGTCCAGATCTGGCCTTAGACACTAGCTGTATGACCCTGGGTAAGTCACTGTTTGCCTCAGTTTTCTCATCTGTAAAATGAGCTGGAGAAGGAAATGGCAAACCAATCTAGTATCTTTGCCAAGAAAACCCCAAACGAGATCAAGAAGAGTTGGATACAACTGAATAACAGCAAAGGGTGAGGTTACAAAGGAACTTGAATGTGTGGTGGGTGAAGTTACAAAGGTGGGCAATACCAAGGTGGAGATATTCAGTTGTTTCAATCATTTTCTTGGTAAAAATACTAGAGTAGTTTTCCATTTTCTTCTCTAGCTCATTTTACAGATGAGGAAACTGAGGCAAACAGGGTTAAGTGACTTGCCCAGCAAGATTTGAACTCATGGATCTTCCTCACTTCTAGCCTGTTGCTCTATCGTCACCTAGCGACTCCAAGGTGGAGATATAAATTAAAATAATGGAATTAAAATGAACATAATGGACTCAAACCTTGGGAGGCTGCCTGAGTAAAAGGCTGGAGGTAATTACAAGACAAAAGCTTGACCTTCAGGCGAGTTTCTCCAGAATGTAGGTGAAGGGTAAAGTTACCCAGGTAAGGAATTTAGATTCACCAGATGTATGTGTATGTGTGTGTGTGTGTGGGGGGAGTATTAAGAGCTACGACAGCTTGATGAAGCCTTAGAAATAGAATTAAGATCAATTTTCAATATGAAAGTTGCAAACACTTTACAAATATTATCTGATTGGATTCTCACGACTCTGGGAGGTAGGTGCCATGATTATCCTTATTTCACAGTTTGTTCTTTTGTTGTTTGTAGAGAACGAAAGATGACCAATAATTATCCTTATTTTACAGTTAAATAAACTGAGGTAGACAGAGACTAAACTACTTACTCTGGGTTACACAGCCAGTAAGCTTTCAGGTCTTGCTGATGCCTGGCAGGACACTCTAAGGGGCCACCTAGCTGCTTGTCTAATTCCATGCCCCCCATCACACTTAATGTTAGTTTTTTAGAGTCATGTTCAATGACTCACAGCAATGACACAAAGTGCTAGAATAATATTGGTGTTTAAAAAATGGTCAAGTCAACATTTATTAAGCTCCAACTATGTGCCAGGCATTGTGCTAAGTTCTGGAGATACAAAGAAAGGCAAGGAATAATCCTTGCCCTCAACAAGTTCACAGTCTAATGGGGGAGGTGACTTACAAACAACTGTGTACAAACAAGATATGTACACACACATATGTAGTTATACATATAATCATATACATATATAACAACATATTGAGAGGGAAATAATCAACAGAAGAAAGGCATTGTCATTAAGAGGGATTGGGAAAGGCTTCTTGTAAAAGGTGGGCTGAAGGGTAAATGTCTTTAGAGAATCACAAGGACATCTATGTATTCATGTGGAAGAAAACCTCAGTAAATCAGATCAGTGATCTTGAGCCCATGGGAGGAGGGGGTTTCTTGCAGTCTCCTCTCCTCCCCATCCTCAAACTACATTATGTGAAACTCCATCATCCCTTTGTTCAGATAAATATTCAAGAGACCAACAGCTTGGAATAGGGTAAGAGTATTAAACTGAAAGTCAGAGGAAACCAGTATTGATTTTTACCTAGTTATGAGACCATAGGCAAGTCAGTCAACTTTTCTGAACTTATTTCTTCATTTGTAAAACTGTGATGGTAACAATACTCTTGATGTGTACCTTATAGGGTTGTTATGAGATTCAAATGAGATCATTTAGATTAAAGAACTAAGAAAACTTTAAAGCATTGCATAAAATAAGATAATATAGGTGTAGTGAGTACTCGCTGAGCTCACTGTCCCAGAATCAAGCTATTATATCTCACTGCCAGAGCTCTAGGGGTATCCCTGAGGGGCTCTAGTATCACTTTTTACTGCCATCTGATCAAACTCTCGTCCCACAAGTGTTCTTTCCACTGTTCATCACTGGTGACCAGCAACCCAGTTCTCTTGAATCATTTACTATCAATTAATGTTAACAAGGCATATTTATTTAAAGATAAAGAAAGAACAGAAAGACAAATATCTTCCCCCATCACCTAAGGGATTATATTCTCCTCTATAGCACCTTGGTCTCTGGGGAAAGTGGGCTCAAACTTAACATAAAGTATTATGTTCCCCTTATCAGAGAGAAATAGAACCTTAGAGCTGGAAGGAAGCTTAGAGATTATCAATGTAATCATTTGAGTAGATTTTAATCCAGTACCCTCATTTTACAGAGAAGGGGACTGAGGATCAGAGAAGGGAGTTGCCTTCTCCAAGGTCAGGTCACATGGCCAGTTAAAGGCAGTGTTGGGACTAGAACCCCTGCTTTCTTGATACTTAAATTCATTATTCTTTATGCTGAATGTTCTTATGCATATTAATATCAGCTTTTGGCTGTAGACAAGAGCTATGTAACTTCCCATGAGATCAATGATGTGGGTACAGATCATAACTGATCTCCCACCTTCTTATCCTTTGCAATCAATCCTTATTCATTATGTACCCTCCACAGAGGACCTACCAAATGAGTTAGGGGCCTTTTTCTAGGTTATTTTTTGTGGAAAACAGACCATTTTGTCTGGAATACATCTGTTATTCTTCCCTTGTATATCCCCCAGTAGTACTGATAACCAGCCCTCCTACTTCTCCAGTCATGCTTTCTCTCAGTAACATGCCCCTTTGGAAGTCCAGGTAATCATGAGAAATATACCTGTTTGCTTTGGGTGCACCTTGTCACTTTCCATTGCCATCAGTCACCTGATGCTTTGATTGATAAAATGCAATCAAATGCAGTGGAATACAAGGCTGGTCTGCGAGTTGGTACAGTGGACAAAACACCATGCCTGGAGTCAGGAAGACCCATCTTCCTGAGTTCAGATCCAACCTTAGACACTTCCTAGCTGTGTGGCCCTAAACAAGTCACTTACCCATGTTTGCCCCAGTTTTCTCATCTATAAAGTGAGCTAGACAAGGAAATGGTGACCCACTCCAGTATCTTTATTAAGAAAACCCCAAATGAGGTCACAGAGTCAGACACTACTGAAACAACTGAACAGTAGCAACACTGACTATGAGTATTATCACTTCCTGCAAAAGTTTAAGTGATGTTAAACATTTCCCACAGTGAAGGAGGCCAGAATAGTCCAGAAACCTCCTCAGCCAGTGTGGGAAAATTTTATGGCATTGTTTGAACCCTATGTGCCTGAGAAACCAGACCTGTTGCTTAGAGACCAGATTACTTTAATGCTTAACTCAGAATCTAGATTATACTGACCAGAAACCCAGTCTGAGGCAAAGATTGATGCAAGGAATGTAAGGGGAGTTTTGTCTCATTATACATCTCACTCAACCTATGTATCTTATGGGGAAATTGCCTCCATGCTGGCCAATCAGCTACTGTTTCCTTGCTCCTTTGTTTGAACTCTATATGATGTATAACCTCCAGACATTTGGGGTAGTGGCCACCCCTTTTGTTTGCTCTCCCCTTTGCTGAATGACTTAATAAACCTCTTTCTAAATTATTCCAGTTATGGATTTTGTTTTTAACTATGACCAGCATACATCAGGGAAAAGGGACAGAGGCCAAGTCACACAGAATATGGACACAAATGTATTTGTGAAATACTGTGGAGCAGGATGGCAGAAGATAACAGGATGTTCCTCTTAAAACAATGAAAAGTAGCAGAAACAAAATGTGAGACCCAAATGGGCCATATTCTCCCAAGAACTTTCATGGGTGAATCTGGTAAGAGCTCTCTCTTACATCCCCAAATATGCCAATTGAAGTTAGGATTTCGTTTAATCAGGATTTCCCTGTGATGATGCAGACGGCAACCCATCCATGTCTGCACTTCCTAGGGAGTTCTCATCCTTGGTCTTCTAAAAGTTCATCACAGAGAGGTCCCCCAACTTGCTAGAGCCTCTCCTCTCCTCCCAGCATCATGAGGGTAATAGTGGAACACTCTCACTGTCCTACTGCCATACCTCACTCTGGCCATATGGTTAGCCTGTCTTCTCATCCTGTTCCTTCATGGCATCCTTTACTCCTGTTTTTCTTCAGAATTCTTTATTGGTTATATTTTGTAACCTGATTGTGCCTACCATTTGTCTCTCAATGACTCTCTGTGTCATACCAGTCTTTAGTTCTCTGGAGGCAGGGATGTTTCATGTCTTTCTGCCAAGTAGCAGCCCAGGGTAAAATGCTGGTATTGAAAATATAACAAAAAAAAAAAGGGAAAGAAAACATGGCCTTATAGGATCATAGAATCATAGCTTTAGAGTTGGAAGGGACCTACAAGGTCATCAAGTCCAATTTTGTCATTTTATAGATGAAGAAATTGAGGCTGACCGAAATTAAGTGACTTTCTTAGGGTCACTCAGTAAGAATATTCAGGAGAATTTGAACTCAGGGTCTTCTTGACTCCAAGTCTAGTACCTTTGCTTTAGTGAGAAGATTGGGCTTTGCAATTTCGCAGAATCAATCCAATCCGCTCTCATCCCTTTCCTTTTCAACTCTGGGTCCAACTCATTGTCTATCTGTATTGTGTCTCCCAGATATATGAACTGTTGGATAAGCTCTATACTGTGTTCATCTAAGTGAGTGTTGGAATCTGGGCCATAGACATTTTCCCTCTACTTGGTCTTTCTTATGTGGATAGATAGGTTAAATTCCTTTGAATGCTTATGGATCTCTTCTTGGAGGCTGGATATAGTCAACCCAATGTCATCCTAAAATAAGATTATCCAGAGGAAGTTAGCATCCGCAGAGTTCCTTAGTCTGGATTCTGTACTGGATCTCTGTCATCATAGTGGTGAGTACCTTTGGGGGAGATATGTCTTTTATGACTCTTTGGATCTTTATTATTGGAAGATCATTGAACAGGGTCATTTCTATTGCTACATCACCCAAGGATTCTTGAATGATGTTGATATATGAATGGGATACAGCTTGTTGTAAAAAAACCTGTAAGCTGTCACTTAGTTCTAGCAAATCAAATGCTTTTCCATAATTGGCAAATAATAAGTGCAACGAGACCTTCTTTTCCCTATGCCGTTCAAGTAAATGTCAGATGGTAAAGCTGTGGGCCATTGTTGACATCAGTGGTGGCTGTTTGCTTGTTCTTTGCTAATGCCCTCGTAGAGGATGCTCATCATTTATGTAGAGTTGACTGTCATTAAGCTTTTATATAGATGGAAGAGTAGGCATCCAGGCTGGCAGTTATTGAGATTCCCTTGCTCACCATTTTTTGAATGTTAGTAATGTCCCAGATTTGTCCAACAATTGGTATTTTCTCCTTGAGATACCTTATATATCAGACCCTCAGTGACTTTATCATTATCACCTCCACTATGGATCTGCTCTGTCCATGTGCTCCAGTATGGTTGATTTTTCCATCTTTGTACTCTTTACTGCCATTTTTACATTCTCTGTTAATACTGCAGGACTGTGATGTTAGGTTCCAAGGGTGGTGGCTCTGTGGTCCTTGAAGGAGAAAATAATTTGTCAAAATGGTTTTTATGGTTATTTTCCATTCTTTTCTTCTTGAATATCCCTCTGGATGACTGTGCCTAGTTGTCTATCTTATCAAGGTTTCTTTAAATTGATTTTTATCTTCTATTGTTTCTCCCTGCTTTATGGATTATATTGCTTAGAATCATCCATTATTTTCCTTCATAAGATTTTACAGACAAGTTTACATTTGTGCTTGGTATTACCTTTGGCAGGCATCTTGCTCTCCTCCTATCTCCCCAACCCCTTTCCCCCCCAATCAGCTCTTCCTTATAGTTTTTAGTTTCTTTCTGTTTGAATCTCTTTGGGACCTGAATTTCCTTGTCCCTTTATAGATAACCCACAAGATATAACCAAGTTTCTTTGGTTCAGTGAATCAGACTGACTTCCTATTACATCTAAGGAGGTGATTGATTCTTGTTCAAACTAGTGAACAATCAAGATGTGATCTCACCTAATAAATGCATCAGAACCTGCTTTAGGTGGGCTTGGGTGATTTGATTAATTGGCCTCAGCCTTGCACTGACAATGAGCAGGGTCAAAGAACCATGGGAAAAGGATCCAGAACATGACTTCACTGCAATACTTGAAGGTCGGTATCATTCTCTCCCCTCCCCTCCTCCCCACAGTCTGCTCCAGGGCCAGGATAGACATCTCAGATTGTTTTAGTTCTTCCTCATACAGCATAGTCTCCCATCTGCCCATCATGATGGTTGCCTTCCTCTAGATATTTTCCAGTTTATCAATGTCCTTTCTAAAATAATGCCCTCACCATACTCCAGAGGCTGACCGAAAGAGACCCACTCCAACTTTCTCATTTTGTAGATGAAGGTCCAGAAAAGAATGAGGCCCAAAGAAGTTTGAGGATTTGACTTTTCATAGCAACCAAGTGAGGGGCTATCTTGAAGCTTGTAGGGAGTAGGTGTATGTGCAACAGATGCAGTAGGACCATCAAGAAGTCAACCTTTGCTCATTACATGGAGAAATTCTATGTATAACTGGACTAGGGCCAAGAATCTAGCTTGTCCCAACAGATTCGATAGGAATAGGTAGGGCCCTCATGGAGACAAGAGGGAACTCTAAAACTATGTCCATAGTTTCTAATTATCTAATTATTCTAATTAAGTAAGCTGGAAGACTTCCCTGCATTGTGATACATTCTCTTTCTACAGATCCTAAAGAGTGCTTTGCCAGGAAGTCTTCGGGCCCATGAGAGTGCTCTACCACAAGTGCTGTCAGATGGTTAAGGCTGGCCTAAGGTCCCAGGTTTCTCTCTACTGTAAATGGGGCCAGGAGGAGTTGGCTGGAAGGTATCATCAATGAATATCAGAAATGAGTCTGACATTAGGTCTGTTACATGGATGTGATATTTGAGAGTAGAGCTAGGCAGGTAACTGGGATTAATCACCAAAAGGTAAATACCAAGAAATCTGATCAAAGGGATGGGTAAGAGTGTGTCAGGGGGTTAGGATGTAAAAGTAGGTGAAAAGAGAGTCAGGGAATCCTTGGGTACCATGAGAGGAAGTCACAGGCAGACATCAATGCTAGGGAAAGAGTGGAAGCAAGTTTGGGCCAACTAAAGAATCTGAGAGAACAGAAAAATGGGTCAAAGTCACAGGATTTATAGCTGGAAAGGACCGTGGAGATCAGCTGGGTTAGCTCCCTTATTTCATACATGAGCAAGCAAAGGTTTGGAAAAGACAGACAGCTTGTTTGAGGTCAGATATCTACTAAAGAAGCAATGAGGTATAACATTCAGGAACAGCTGCTGGACCCAGAGGGCTT
This sequence comes from Notamacropus eugenii, assembly GCF_028372415.1. Lineage (NCBI taxonomy): Eukaryota > Metazoa > Chordata > Mammalia > Diprotodontia > Macropodidae > Notamacropus > Notamacropus eugenii. The sequence continues at coordinate 523,293,977 of NC_092873.1, forward strand.
GGGATACTGTGCCCACTCCATCACCACTAAGGGAACCATCTGCTCTGGACCCACACAGGCAGTCTGGATCAGATTTAGCACTTGAGCACTTGGCCTCTAATGAAAATCAGTCTAGGATTTCTTCTCTCATAATCTTTGGCTTGTTAAACCATCACCCTGGCACCCCTGGGACAAATGATTTAAAGCTTAGGGTCAGGGTCACATCTAGGGTTTCCCCAAAGGGGAAGAAGAAAGATTCTTACCACACAAATTAGATTTTATTTACTATGCTTAAAGGGAATGCTAAATACTTATAAGCAGGCATTTGACGAATACTTCAAACAAGATGAATAACTTAATTTTTAACTACCGTTACAGTCTGCTAGGGGGTTGATATTCAGACCTCATTGGCTCATAAGAGAATCTGTGGGATCACTGATTAGGCATCTTACATTTCACCTTGGGTTTGCTCTGTCCAAACAGCTTCCAGTATGTGTTGTTGGACCAATCAGTGGTGGTCCTCTCTAATAGCACTGTGGTAATTTCCTCTCAGTGCTCTTCAGCTCTGATCTTTTGGTAGTAAGAATCTCTCAGACTCATAAGCTCAGCTCCAAACCTGGACATATACGTCCTAGAAGAGATACTCTTCCTCTTCCTCCTCCAGTGTTCCGCTCAGGGTAGGTATACTCCATGCCCAAAAGCTGCCTTTTTTCCTCTGGATTTACTGGCTACATTTCTTGCTCAGAGATCAAGCCTTAAACCCAATTCACTCTGGAGCTCATAGACTGGACAAGTTCCCACCCACCTGGCACAGAGTGGATTTAAATACTAAATAGTAATTGTTTCTCTCTTACCCAAGAACCCTCAGGGTCTTCTCCTCCCAGTTTGATTTTTTTTTTAATTAAAAGGGCCATGCCTTGAAAAACTATTTAGAGAAAACTATTCATTGAATGGGTGTATCTCACTCCAAGTGAAAATTCTATAAGATCTAGGCCTGAAAGGGCCAGAGTCTCACATTTTATCTGGGGCCATCTCTAGCCATCTTGATGAATATCGGGCCACTGGATCCAGATAGCTCAGGAGAAGAAAGCGAGGTTGATGACCTTGCACAGCCCTCCCTCACTCAAATCAAAGTCAACTGCAAGTCATGTCATCATCTTGATGTCATGGTCCTCTTCAAGAATGAAGGACAAACACAGCAACAGCAACAACTCAGTCATCTCAGCTCAGGGAAGTACAAACACAAGAGGGTCAGCCCAAATCTGGGCTCTGCTTTTCTAGGCAGAAAGTGTCATTTAGCTGCCATATTGACAAAACCTCATGGAGGACCGCACAAGGCCATAGGGCAAGATGCCCTTCCACAGTCTCTCTCTGGAAGTGCCTTGACTCAGTTCAGACATAATTCACTCCAGCAGGATCATGGTGTTTTTCCTTTTAAGTATCTGCTGAATCATTAACTCTTCAGTCAAAAATAAAGATGGTATCCTTTATCATGTGGAAGCCTTTTAGCCCTAAGTCACACATGGTCAGAAGCAGGACACAAAGTCCCCATGTGGACTCCTGGGACCAGGAATGTCATTTTTCAGCTGGCTCCCTAGAGAAGCAAGAGGTCTTATGCCATGACCCCTAGAGGTAGCCTCTGCTACAGTAAGATCAAAGCTTCAGAGATTGGGAGCTGAAGAGATCTCAAGAGGCCGTCTAATCCAGCCCTTTCATTTTACAGATGAGGAAATAGGCACAGGGAGGTGACTGGCATACAATGTAATGCAAGTAATAAGTGGCAAAATTTGGATTTGAATTCAGGTCCTGTGACTCTAAGTTCAGCATTCTGAAAAATGAGTGAGCATGTATATTGCCTTTTATGTTGCAGGAACTGTGCTAAGTCTTTTACAAATATCCTCTTATTGGATCCTCACAATAACTCGTCTAGGTAGGTGCTGTTTTACATTTTACAGTTGAGGAAATTGAGGCAGATTAGTGAAGTGACTTGGATAGGGTAGCATAGCTATTAAGTGTCAAAGACTGGATTTGTACTCAGCTCTTCCTGACTCCAGGCCCAGTATACCTTCCTGTGCTATCTACTGGGAGTCTGGAGCCTTGGGTTTGAATCTTGCTCCTATGCTCAAGGGTGTGCTGGCACATCCTTAAGTTCATTTTGCTTAGAACTAATAACCCTCTTAATATATCCCCTCTCTAATTTCCCCCACACTTCTCCCTTTTTCCTGCTGAGTGGAAAGGATTTTTGAACCCAACAGTGTGTGTGTGCGTGTGTGCGCGCGTGCATGTATTCTTCCTTCTTTTGATCAGTTCAGAGAAGACAGGTATCAGCCACTCTCATTTACCTTTTCCTCCTTGTTTGTATAAATGTCTATTTCTGCACCCTGATTATGTGATCATAAGCTTCCTTTCCTTTTCTCCCCAGTATAATTCTCTTCACTTTCCTTTCCATTTTTTCTTAAGATTATCAAGACATAATAGGATGATTCCCAAGCCTTGTCTAATTTAACTTTTTCTATGAATCCTGATGATGAGAAAGTTCAGAGGGGCACATGTATCATCTCCCCATATTTGAATGTAATCAGTTTATCCTTATTTATTCCTTTATCATTTTTCATTCACATTTCCTTTTATGCTTCTCTTTACTCCTGTGTTTGAACTGCAAAGTTTCTACACAGCTTTGGTCTTTTCATCAGGAATGTTTGGAAGTCCTCTATTTCATTAAAGATCCATTCCCACCCCACACCTCCTTGCTCCAACATTATACTCAGTTTTGCTGTGTAAGTTATTCTTGGCTATAAGTCCATATCCTTTTCCTTCTAGAATGTTGTATTCCAAGTTCTATGCTCCTTTATAATGGTGGCAGCTAAATCATGTGTGATCCTGTTGGTGACTTCTCCATTCTTGAATTCTTTCTTTCTGGCTGCTTGAAGTAATTTTTTCTTGACTGGGGAAACAATGAATTTTGACTGTGATGTTCCTGGAAGATTACATTTTGGCATTTCTTTTAGGAGGTGAACCGTGGATTCTTTTTATTTCTACTTTGCTTTCTGGTTTTAAGAGATCTTGATAAATTTCTTTTAAGATTTCCTAAAATAATATGTTTAGGTTACTTTTTAGGTCATGGCATTTTGGTAGTCCAGTGATTCTTAAATTTTTTTCTCTTTGGCTTTTTCCATGTCGGTTGTTTTTGGTATGAGATACTTTATATTTTCTTTCATTTCTTTGAGCCCTTTTGACTTTGTTTTATTATTTTTCATTGCCTCATGAAATCATTGGCTTCTACATGGTCCATTCTAATTTTCAAGGAATTTGTTATTTGAGCAAGGTTTTGTACCTTATGCCACACTTAATTTCCTTTCCAATTTTTCTTCTCTAACTCTTGTTTCTTACCTAGTTTTTCTTCTAGCACTCTCATTCTATTTATTTTTTAAAAGCCATTTTAAGCTCTTTTTAAAAACACTCATTCCATTTCCTCCAGGAATTCTAGTTGAATCTGTGCCCAAGTTGTGTTTTCTCTGAGGCTTTGCTCACAGATATTTTAGAATCATTCTCTTCTTCTGGGTTTGTCCCTTGAGTGTCCCTACTGCCGTGATAGCTCATCATGGTAGGGTTCTTGTTTTGTTTGCCTATTTTTACAGTTTGATTCCAGACGTTGCACTTGATGTGAGGACTAGACTCTGTCACACTTCTGGAGGGAAAGTCTGGCATGACGTCATTGCTGCTGGGCTATTGGGAGTATTGGGGTTTCGACTGTTGTCTCATTCTAGAATCCCACGGACAGGTCCAGGACTTTCAAGCTTTCTTCACTGTTCCCCCAAGGAGTTCTGATCTAGGGACAAATCTGATTACTATTCCTCCCCTACCCTCATGCATTCTGTAAGTTCCCAGTCTGGGTTTGGGTCTGTGTGAGCCTAGAGTTCTTCTAGACTCTGCCCTGATCAGTAAGATGGAAAACTCAGTTGGTTTAAAGTGGCAGAATTGTAGGTCTGAGTTTCTTGCCCTGGTTATTCCTCTGTAGGCTGGGGTCTGAACTGTTGCTGCTGGCTTCTGAACATCCTTCTTTCTAGATGCCCTGACCAGGACTTCTCCATCTAGGAAAGGCAACACCATTGCCTACCTGTGGCATGTGCAGGTCCCCAGCTCTGGATCTATGTTGCAGGAGAGGTAGTAGGGCAACAAGGCCACCACTTGGCCCCTGTCCTCTTTGCAGAGTTCTAGTATGGGTCTACTGGTGCCCCATAGTAGGGGTCTGGGACCTCCTTTGTGTTAGAGTACAGACTGTTCCTGGGTATTGGCATGTTCTACACGCTACGTGCACCTGCCCTCACTCTTTCACTAGTGCTTCCAAACCTCTCCGTCTGCATTCTTATGCCAACTTGGGTTGGACAATGGACTCGTGGTTTTTTCTGGATTTCTGCATCAGGATTCAGTCTGGTGCATTTTATAGATCTGTTTGGAGAGGTTACAGATGGGAGCTCCACTGCGTCGCTTCCTTCTATTTCACCATCTTGGCTCTGCCTGTAGTAGTTACTCTCAGAATAGCAGTTTGAGCACTGACTGGTATCCTGGGATTCATAAGAACAAACAAACATTCTCTCCCAGTTCTAAGAGTGATTTGGACTATCATGATATTTGAGGTGGATGAGTCATGCTAGGTAGTTCTAAAAAAGACCTCACAGACTTTTAGAAAACAGAGGGGAAGGATCAGGAAGACTGTACTCCCAGCCCTGCGTGGGACTGAATTAAAAAGAAAGCCTTAGTGGCTCAGGCGCAGCAACTGAAAGAAGAAATTGAAAGGAGAGCAGAACTGTGGTAGAGAGGGAAGATGTTCATACAGCCTATCGTTTCTGTGCAAGTATTTTGGAAGAGAGGACCCAGGTTGGAGTCAGATTTCCCTCTTCAAAGACTGAGTGAAACTCCCCAAAGGCCTATTCTTTCCCCAACTTCTCCTCCTGCTTGTCCAGTAGCAGATGCAGTAACATACTCTGTTTGCTTCTTTTACTTACATGATTTTCTGGATCTTTATTTTTGCTTCACATATAAAGAGGCCAATGGGTAATTGGAGATACACAGAAATTTAAGTTTGGGCAGAGATCCAAATGAATGTTAGGAAATTTTACCATCTGGGGGTTATGAGCTATTGTGACTATACCAATAACTTTTCATTTGATATAAAGTCCATAAACAGCAAAGGTCCAAGTGAAACCAAAGGCCTTTTTTTCCCTCCTAGCCCCCAAATGAGCTGTTGTAATAGAGAGTGGTTGATTATATCTCTAGAGAGAAAGGAAGTCGGTGATCCTAAATCACCTCCCAAGGAAAGGGTATATGTAAGACCTAAGAAGGATTCAGTTCTATGTCCCTACAAGAGGAAGAAGAAGGAGAAAGGATAATGTGTTGGTCAGCCGGCTCTACTCTCCACAGCAATGCCTGGCACTACTATAGTGTGATGGTGAAGTCATGTCTGTTTCTCCCTCCATTGAACAAATGTTCCCCACCAGGTTTCTTCCCTGTGGTTCCTGGATTTTCTGATGATAGTAGAGTTTCTTAACATATAAGGTAATTCCCATATTTTTCTTTACCTATTCTTTCTCTCTTTAAAAAAATTAGTATTTTATTTTTCCCCAGTCACATGTAAAAACTATTTTAACTTTCATTTTTAAAACTTTGGAGTTTGATATTCTCCCCCTTCCTCCTTCCCCACTCCATCCTTTCTCTTCAGAAAAAAGAATACCCTTCCAAAGCCATATCTGCATCATTGGTTTGATCGCTGAATCTCAATGATACCCACCTCCTTTGGTGAGGACCTCTAGTTTTTATGGTATAAGCTTTGGGGAATTTACCTTTAGACACATGAGGTCAAGGGCTTTATTTCTGCCTACTTTCTTGAATTGTGTTTCCTGTGAATTTTTGAGTGTCTCAAATGTTATTCATCTTCATTCACTATAGCTACCCTATATAGTATCTAGTTTGGGTCTTAGACATGTATTCCTTTCCTTAGGTTCTTCCATGACCTATGAGAACAGGTAGTATGGGATGCTGTCACCTTTCTCTCCAAAGGAGCAGGAGGTGAGCAGTGGAAAGTTAGGAGATAATTGGGTGAATAAGATAGAACACTTTACAGTTTGTTGCGATTTTATTTTATTATGTTTAATGAAACAATGTAACTCAAGAAAGTTAATTGCCTATGTATCACTTAGATGATTGGTCAACAACAGGAAATTTCCTAGAGGTGGCATGGGGGCTAGAACCATAGAGGAGCCCATATTTTAATAATCCTTGGCCATTCATAGCTTAACACTGGATTCATTCAGAGCCCAGGTCAGCAAACTCTTTGAAGCTAAGGGGTTTGTTAGGGCTTCACCGCTTGGGCCTGCACCAAGCTGGGTTATTTTGTATGAGTCAGGGCAGACGGGACCTTAGGGATGGTGCTGGAGTAACATGCCATCTGCTGGGGGAAATTATAAAATTAAACTCTCCTACTGGTTAAATGTAAAGTAACATTCTTTCTTTGTCTAGGTCAATAGAAAGCAGGATACTGACCCTGTGGCCTGCTCACACCAGCATAGGACCCTCTCACCACAGCCACAAAAGACATTGTACCTGTTTCCTACACTCGGTTCCCAGGCTTGCTCTTCTGGCCCAGACTTGAGGGCATAGGTCTTCTACCCTCTCCACCTTCTTCCTTCCTCTTCTGCGTTGAACCTTTACCTTTAGGCTCTTCTTTGGTCTTTAGAGAAATCAAGGTCTTTCCTTTGTGAACCTTTTACCTTTTGGTTGCTGCTGTCCTGGGTTCAAAAGTCAAGTCAACAAGTATTTATTAAGCTCTACTATATTCCAGGTACTGTGCCAAGCATTGGAGACACACAGAAAGGAAAAACAACATTTCTTGCCCTTGAGGAGCTAATAATGGGGGTGGGGGGAGAGGAGATAAAATGGAAACAATTATGAACAGGTAAGACATAGGAAGGATAAGTTGGAGATAATCAGAACTACCTCCATCATCAACTTCAGTCAGTCAATATGCATCGAATGACCGCCTCCTGTGTGCTGGGCAGTAGAAGTACAAACACAAAAGTGAAGGAGGCCCTGACCCCAGGGAGCTTCAGCTCTACTAGGACAAGACTCCTTAACCTGGGCTCCGAGAATCCTCCCTCCCTCCTCTGTCTCTGTCTCTCTCTGCTCCCATTCCCTGCTTCCCTCTGTCTCTCTTAATTTATACAGATTCTACATATATATTATAAAATATATTATATATTATTGTCGTCCACTTGTGTCCAGCTCTCTGTGACCCCATTTTCTTGACAGAGATACTGCTGTGGCTTGCCATTTCCTTCTCTATCTCATTTTAGAGATGAGGAAACTGAGGCACACAGGGTGTCTTCCCCAAGGTCACACAGCTGGGAATCTTTCTGACTTCAGGCCCTACACACTCTCTATCTACTATGCTCTATACACTGTGCCACCTAGCTTCCTTATATGACATATATAATATTTTATGTAGAGAGATTTGGGTATATAATGTTATATGTAAATTTGTGTGTATTTTATGTCATATGTTACACATCATATATATAAAATCCATACAAATTTGTATATCTTTTAAAAAAGTTTTATACATACATTTGAAACTATTTCAATACAATTCATTTCCTTTGTAATTCTATGTATTTTATTTTGTCTTTAAAAACAATTCTGAAGAAGGCTCCATAGGCTTCGCTAGACTCCTAGAGTTCTATGACACAAAAAACGGTTAAGAAGCCCTGGACAAGGAGATACGTTATAAAGACAAATAGAATACAGTATAAACACAAAATAAATCTACACTAATGGGAGGTACGCACAATAGGGGAACCAAAAAAGGCCTCTCAGTTGGTTGAAAATTAAAAACTTACATAGAACAAGAGAAAATGGTTCTGCTTCCATGAAATATGCCTACACACCTGATATAAATTCCAAGTTTAATGAATTAGTGGAGAATGATTCAACTTCCTAAGTTCATTTTGGAAAAGACTTTGAGTTCTTGAGATAAGTAATACTATATTTGTACAATGTATACACAACTAAACAACAAATTCTCTTACCTTGAACGGATAGAGCCTGGGACATTATGGTTAATCAAATACTTGCTTACAGTGAATCGTTAGTTATTGGCTGACTCTACCTAACCTGGTTAATTGGTCTACTGAAAATATAACATTTTACGTAAAACAACATCATAGGGAGCCATTATTTTCACAGTAATAATGTTGTAAATGGGAGATACGTTTAGAAGCTACCGCAATTCCTAGGACAATGATTTTCAATTTGTTTTTATAGGAAGCTAAGTCTTTCAGAAGGAGCCATACAGCTGGGTGAGGGAGAAGATGGCTACTTCTCTCATAGGCAAGACACCAGAAGTATGGAGACTTCTCTTGTGAACTTACCAGAGGATCCTTGAGGTGTGCGGTGCTGGGGTGGGCATTTATATAGTGAGGTTTGCAAAGTTCTTGAGATCTGCAGTGCCTGGGGATATCCTTAGGTCCCAAGGCAGTCCTACAAAGCTCTTCCAGGCTCCATGCACAGAGCGGGTCTACATCCCTTAACACTGTGGGACAGGAGCTCCTGCCTGGGCATTTACAGTAATAGCTGGAGAATGCAATTAGTTCCACACAAAGGCATTTCTTGAGACGGCTCAATAAGAAAAGCCCCAGTAAAATCTTTTCTAGTGACATTTCCCCTGTAAATCTAGAGTTCATTCTCCAGCCAATTCACCCAGCTCCAAGGGGAGGAGTGAGCACCCACAGAGACCACATGCAGAGAGATTTCTCCATGTAGGGAACACGTATGAGCCAGGTGCACACAAACAGGGTCACACATAGGAGGGCCATGGCCAGGACAAGCATGGGGAATATCACTCAAATTTCCAGGGAATCAGGGATGCTCCAGGACTCTAGTGACATTAGAACATGTGACTTTTGCTCCCCACCAGTCTCTGCTAGATGCTGCACAGCCAGACACAGTTGCTTCTAAATGCTGCATGGCTGGAGTCTCTCCTGGCTCCAGTTTTGGCTCAGTTGGAATCCTTGACCTTTTCCTCAAGGGAGGGGACTGCCATGCTCCCAGCTCCTCCATAGCTGAGAGCTCAGCTCTCTTCTAAGATTAAGAAACGCTTTTGCCTTGGCACTGGGAGAAGCTTCCCCCCTCTTCCTCCCTCAGAGGTTCAGCTACTGCTTCTTCATCTTCCCAGCAGGATCTTCTCAGCACCTGGTGTCAATCTCTTTAGAAAAAATGAATAGTGTTATTTCAGCTGCCCACGCTCCTCCTCACCCTCCAGGTTACCTTGTCTTTGTACATGTTTTATATACATCGATGTAACCATCAGAGGGCTGCTTTTGTGAGCAGGGCTCCTGGAAAAATGGCAACCAGTCAGCCATGGCCCAGGAAAGCTCCTCTATGCACATCAGAGGCCTCGGAACACTGCCCACTAGCCCCTCATAGTTTTGGTAAAGCCCGCCTGCCCCCAGACTACTGTCTCAGCCTTGGCCGCATCACAGGAAACCTCAGGGTGCAAATGTGTCTACGGACACAAGTGGCAGCTTTGTGATCTGCTCTACAGTGCATCTTCTGACTCTGAGTTTATGTGAAGCCCAGGTTCAAAGAATCTTTAATCTGTCACAAAGAAATTCAATAGGGTCTTTCTCACTCTCTAATTGACTGCGACCTCCCTTCCATCCCCACCCCTTCCAGCTTGAGCTGATGGAGAACATCTTTTATTCCTTTATTGGGAGGGTTAAGTACCAAGTAACCCTGCTATATGTCCATGTTGATTCTCCTCTTAAAATGTCAAATCTTGGAAAGGAAGGGCCATTTTGCTTTTGCCTTCATATCTTCAGTGCTGGCACACAATAGAGTAGATACTTAATAAATGCTATTGGTTGATTGATGGATTGCTTCCTCTTCCTAGTTCAGGGCTTGGGACCCTTGTTCAAGGACCTCATGCTCACTTATGGTGATCATTCCATATACTTCCCATTTTCAGTTTTTGAAGATTAGATTACAAACAGGTAAAGGTTATTTGCCCAATAATTACCAAATGGCTCTAGAGGTTTCTCTGTTTTTAAATCTCAAGTGATTTTAATTCTCCCATGTAGATGAATGGGTAGAGAAAAAGTAAGCCAGGAAGCCAATGTCCCAGCTGCCTGCTTTTTGTCCTTTCAAAGGCAGATTTGGCCAAAGTGGGAAACTTCTTTGTTCCACATTTGGATATCTGTTATCTCATTTGGACCTTACGACCACCCTGTAAAGTTCTAGAAATATTGGGGTCATTTCCAGTAGTCCATGTGAGTCTATCTACAGTTGTTTTGATCAATATCTGGGTGCTGGACCCAGATGACTCTGGAGGAGAAAGTGAGGCTGGTGACCTTGCACAGCCCTGCCTCACTTAAATCCAAGTCAACTATAAACCATGTCATCATCTCCCTGATGTCATGGTCCTCTTTGAGAATGAAGGACAAACCATTCTTGAGCTAGAAACATCGTCCTTCCTATTTTAGAAATAAGGAAATCGGCATTCAGACTTGTTAAGGTTTTTGCCCAAGGTCACACAAGAGCAATTGCTAGAGGAAGGGGGCAGGGTCACTGATCTCTTCATTTTCTTCCTGTTTCCATGCACAGCATACCTTCCATTATACTTTACTAGTGGGGTTTGTCGAGTAGTTTCAGTGTCTGATTCTTCATGACCCCATTTGGGGTTTCTTGGCAAGGATATTGGAGTGGTTTGCCATCTCCTTCTCCAGATAATTTTATTGACAAGGAAACTGAGGCTGGCAAAGGTCAAATGACTTGCCCAGGGTAACACAGCTCCTGACTCCAGGCCCAGTGCTCTATCCATTGTGCCACCAGGAGAGCTGGTAGTGGAGAATAGGGCATTTCCGTGCATAATGCAGCTTGGGGATCTGGGGGGTAGCAGCCACCAACTTGTGCAGGAGAGATCAACAAGAACAAGGTCTTCCAAAGATGTTTGCCGAAACTAAGTGTGAAAGGTGAAGAATCCAGTAATATCCCAGAAGGCAGGTAAGAAGAGGGGCTACCTTTTTGTTTACCTTGAGAATCCTCAGAGAGTAATTATTATTTTCTATTTTATTAATAAAGAGTTGCTCATTAGGATCCAGGTTTTTATTTCCTCCTTTAGGGCCCAGACCCTGTGGAAAATCAGTCTGAAGGATGAGATCCATCTATGAGGGATGAGATTGCCCTCATCATTAGGGCAGGATCCCACCCAACTAGGAGACCTAGAGTGTAAACAGAATCTAGATGACTCTTGCCCTTAGGGAATAAGCCCATGTCTTTGCACCCTTCCACTGCAGTTTAGGGTGACTCAGCACATGAAGGAGTGGTTCTGTGTAGAGATGGATTCCTCTGTTCAGATCAGTGGAGGTGGTTGAATCTCATGTTAAAACCACATTCAAGTAGGAGCTGAAGACTTTCAGCTTACCTCATTTAAATATCCAACAATCATGGTTAATTTCTCTTGTCAGGGGCATTCTCTTTCAAAACAATATTTAAGGCATTCAGTATCTCCATTAGGGGTCTTTGGTTACCAAGAAAAACCACTGACCATCAATTTATTGATATTAGCTAGCCTAATTAATAAATTGATTACTAATTACCCAGAAACTCTGTCTCTTGGGTTTTTCATTCATCACACCTCTAACCTCTAATTAAAAATATTGTTAGAGATCAGGATTCTTACCTAAATTTGCAAATTGATTTTCAAGTATATCTATGCCTATGCCTTTGTATTTATATCCATGTTTACATCTATTTCCCTTTTCAGCGGGTCATTGGATCTGTTTTGTTTCCATATTTACTCTTCTAAAATAGCTATAAATAACTTTTTGCACAAAGAGGTCTTTTCTTTCCTTTTATGATATCTCAGCATTGCGGAAGTAGATTGAGTCCAGAAGCCATGGGTGTTCCCTAGGCCCTGACGATATCACCCAGGTCCTCTGTGTAAAGCCAGACCTTGACAACAAGCTAGAATAAAGCACTGCAGAGGGCAAACACCACCTGGCCTGGGCTGACCTTGAGCTAAATCCTTTTCATGTGTGATCAAAGTTTTGTCTTCAGATCCTTTTCAAACCCCAGCTCAAGGTCAGTCATAGCAAGGGACCATATTCCTGTTTCAACAGAAGTACAGGTTTACATAGAACAAATTCCTGGTTCCATCTGTGAAATTCCCATGGAATTGACACATTGTGTTGGCTGGGGTCCCAGGATGTAGACCCCATTCATGTCATTCTATATTCAGTTCATCTCCCCATGTTCCACCTCCAGGCAAAATCCCCAGTTCCAGAGATAGTGAGTTGTTAAACTGGGATTCTAAGGTCTTCTGACTGCAAACTTAGGTCCATTGCACCCAAATCCTCAAGCTGTTGTTCTCTCTTAAAAAGTTTAACTCTTACCTCCTTTCCTTTATGTTTTAGAAGGAACTAAAACAGGTGTGAGGCAGTCAGCTGGCTCAGTGGTTGGAGCACTGAGCCTGGAATCAAGATGACCTGAGTTCAAATGTGACCTCAGATACTTAGTAGCTATGGAATCCTAGGCAAGTCACTTAATCTCTCTTTTAATCCACTGGAGAAGCAAACCACTTCACTATCTTTGCTAAGAAAACCCCATAGAGAGTATGGTCCATGGGGTCATGAAGAGTTGGACAGGGCTAAACAACAAAAACAGGGGCGGAGCCAAGATGGTGGAGTAACAGCACTGACTAGAGTGCTCCCACCAAGCCCAGCCAAATACCTGTAAGAAATGGCTCTAAACAAATTCTGGAGCTGCAGAACCCACAGAATGACCGAGTGAAGCAAACTCCAGCCCAAGACAACCTGGAAGGTTGCCGGGAAGTGTCCATCACGCCAAGCTGGGAGCAGAGCGCAGTCCAGCATGGGCTGCACCTGCACAGATGGGACCTGAGCAGGCCTTGGGGAGAATGAATCTCTTGCACCTGTGGCAGCTTCCAGACTTAAGGATCCCAAAATGCCAAGGACAAATTGGAAGGTCAGTGAAAAAAGCCTATGGGACCAGTGTGGGAGAGTGGAGTGGTCCGGCCTCGCCCCCAGACAGAGTGGGGAGGGGGCAGAGGAACCCTCAGCAGCCACAGCAGCAGCAGGGCAGCTGCAGCCACTGTTTTTGCAGCTCTAGGCCCACAGATTGTGGGGGAATTGAGGGGCTGACAGGACACCCCCAGCCCCCACTGGAAGTAGAGAACAAAGCTCAAAAGTCAAGTAAATGTCTGGGGAAATGAGCAAAAACCAGAAAAAGAATCAGACTATAGAATCTTACTTTGGTAACAAGGAAGACCAAAGCATGCCAACAGAAGAAAACAAAGTCAAAGCTCCTCCATCCAAAGCCTCCAAGAAAAATATGAGTTGGTCTCAGACCACGAAGAGCTCAAAAAGGATTTTGAAAATCAAGTTAGAGAGGTGGAGGAAAAACTGGGAAGAGAAATGAGAGAGATGCAAAAAAAGCATGAAAAGCAGGTCAACACCTTACCAAAGGAGACCCCCAAAAATGCTGAAGAAAATAACACTGAAAAAAAGACTAACCCAAATAGCAAAAGAGAGCCAAAAAGCCAATGAGAAGAATGCCCCAAAAAACAGAATTGGCCAGATGGAAAAGGAGGTCCAAAAGCTCACTGAAGAAAATAATTCCTTAAAGATTAGAATGGAGCAGATGGAAGCTAATGACTTGATGAAAAAATCAAGAAATTATAAAACAAAACTAAAGGAATGAAAAAATAGCAGACAATGTGAAATATCTCACTGGAAAAACAACTGACCTGGAAAATAGATCCAGGAGAGACAATTTAAAAATTATGGGACTACCTGAAAACCATGATCAAAAAAAGTCGACATCATCTTTCGAGAAATTATCAAGGAAAACTGTCCTAATATTCTACAATCAGAGGGTAAAATAAATACTGAAAGAATCCATAGATCACCTCCTTAAAGAGATCCTAAAAGTAAAGCTTCTAGGAATACTGTAGCCTAATTCCAGAGTTCCCAGGTCAAGGAGAAAATATTGCAAGCAGCTAGAAAGAAACAATTCAAGTATTGTGGAAAAACAATCAGGATAACACAAGATCTAGCAGCCTCTACATTAAGAGATCGAAGGGCATGGAATAGGATATTCCAGAAGTCAAAGGAACTAGGATTAAAACCAAGAATCACCTACCCAGCAAAACTGAGTATAATACTTCAGGGGAAAAAATGGCCATTCAATGAAATCAAGGACTTTCAAGCATTCTTGATGAAAAGATGAGAGCTGAATGGAAAATTTGACTTTCAAACACAAGAATCAAGAGAAGCATGAAAAGGTAAACAGGAAAGAGAAGTCATAAGGGACTTTCTAAAGTTGAACTGTTTGCATTCCTACATGGAAATTTAATATTTGTAACTTGAGACATTTCTCAGTATTTGGGTAGATGGGGGGGGGGGTTATATACATATAGGCAGAGGACACAGAGTGAGTTGAATAGGAAAGGATGATATCTAAAAAAATAAAATTAAGAGGTGAGAGAGGAATTTATTGGGAGGAGAAAGAGAGAAATGGAATGGGATAAATTATCTCTCATAAAGTGAGAGGGAAAAAGTGAAGTTCACTCTCATCAGATTTGACTTAAGGAAGGAATAACATGCACACTGAATTTGGTGTGAAAATGTATCTTACACTACAGGAAAGTAGGTGAGAAAGGGATAAGTGGGGAGAGCAAATGGGAGGAGGGAGTAATTAGAAGTAAACATTTTTGGGGAGGGACAAGATCAAAAGAGAGAACAGAATAAATGGGGGGCAGGATAGGATGGAGAGAAATATAGTTAGTCTTTCACAAAAAAAAAAAAAAAAACCAACCCACAACAAAAACAGGCTGTATCCATCAATTCAATGCCTGTGCAGGATCTGGGGCTGCTCCGATGTAGGTTTCCCCACACAAATGACTGGTGTGTGTATGTAACTCTTATCAGCTCTGCTGAGAGCCAGGCAGGAAGCAAAGAAGAAAGGCTCGTCCCATTCTTTCCCCCTGGGTTTTAGCTTTCAGGGGCACAGTTATAAAGTCATGTTAGCAAGAGCAACTTCGTACGGGCCATTCACGCATTTCATGCAAGCTTCGCAATGAACAGGATAACACTAAATTATAATTTGATCTGTATATTTTATGTTTAACCTGTATCAAACATAACGTAATGCTTTTTTGGATCACCAGAAGGGACTTCTATTCAAATAGCATTTTTTCTTTTTTAAAAAGTGTTTCTGTTGATTTATTTTTGTTTCTCCATCACCATGGTATTTCATACATCTCTTCTCATCTTCCTCTCAGAGAGCCATCTCATGTGACAAAAAATATTTCTTGGAGAAAAAGAAAATCAGCACAACTGATTGACGGGTCAAACAGCTTGAAAACATGGCATTGTCTAACACCTCCACCTTTATTAACCGCCTTCTCTGTGAAGGACACTGGAACAGTGTGGACAGGAAGGTCTTGCCTTCCAGTCCCTTCCAGTCCCAGGATGCCGCGTCCACACAGATGGTCCTAAGTCTACGCAGAGCAGGCCTATTTGAGGGGGGCCTCTTGCTCCCACTTTTCTCATGCCTTGGTTCACACAGAGGCGCTGGCTCATCACACAGAGGCCTTTTCAGATAAAAGGGAGGCAGCGGGCAGTCTGATTTTTTATCTTTGGGCCAACAGGGAGCTTCAAGGATTCTGGACCAGAAAGTGACTGGGGTCCCATCCGTCTTAGGTAGACTGTTGCCAGGGGGAGACTGGAACATTCCGGCAGGAAGTGAGGGGGGCTCCCTCCCGGGGGGGGGGCTGGATGAGGGAGGGGGCCACGCTGTTCTTTCGTTTTTCTTTGCTTTGGTCTGTATCTTCTTCCACAACACGACTAACAGGAGGAGAGATGTCGCAGGGCTGCCTATCTGTATCAATTGTTTTGGGAGGGAGGGAAGGGCAAGAATTGGGACGCAAACATTTTTAAAAAGGTTAAAAATTGTGTTTACACGTAATGGGAAAATAAAATACTCTTCAAAAACTTGTTACAAAGAGGCAAGGGGAGGACGGGGGAGGGGGCAGGGCTGCGCCCTCTCTTCTCCCTCTCGCTGGCTTCCCATTTCTCTCCTAGGTCTGAGTTATCTCATTCTCCTCTGTCTGGGAAGAGCTTCTTAATTCATCTCGGCTCGGCAAGTGGCCGGACCCGTCTGCGCCCTCCCCGCAGGGGTCCCGGGGGGTCCCTCCCTGCACGGTCCTGGAGGTTTCTCCCCGCAGGGGTCCCTCCCCGCAGCGGTCCTGGAGGTTTCTCCCCGCAGGGGTCCCTCCCCGCAGCGGTCCTGGAGGTTTCTCCCCGCAGGGGTCCCTCCCCGCAGAGGTCCCGGGGGCCCCCTCCCCGCACGGTCTCGGGGGCCCCTCTCGAGAGTGCTTTAAAGGCGCCCTCTGGCTCGTTCGCACGTGGCCATCGCACCCCAAAGGGATCAAAGGATGAGAAGTTCCAGAGGAGGGGCATGGCGGAGCCACTCCCGAGGCAGCGCCGCCTCGCGGAGGGAGGACTGGTTTGAGTGTTTATATGAAGCCGCAGATCGTTTTAAATGAACTGAGACTTCAGAGGTTTACCCCGCTGCCTCCCCCAGAACATCCTGCCTCCGCGCCTTTGCTATCCACCACTCCTCCCTCAGACCTCCAAGGTTTAGGCCGAGGGTCGCCTCCTCCTGATTTCCTGATTTCTCCGTGGTCCCCAGCATTGCGTATTGATTTTGTGTTCAGCTTACTGCAAACAAACGACGTTTCTCTAGTAGAATCTAAGCCCAAGGTCCGGGCCCTCCTGGCTTCTTCCAGGGCTGACTGGTTCTTGGGGGATGGGGCAGGGTTCGGCCGCACTGAATGCTGGGTCTTGTAGTCCCTAAGTCAGTTCTGAGGCCTAAGCGCCCCAGGTCGCGAGGCATGCTGGGTCTTTTGGTCTCTTGGTGCTAGTGGAGCAACAGCCGTCTCGAGGCATGCTGGGACTTGAAGTCAGGGCGCACTGCATGCTGGGCCTTGGAGTCTTTGTATTGGTCTTGCCTCGGAGTGAAGCTTCGCGGGGCATGCTGGGATTTGAAGTCAGGTCGCTTACAAAGAGACAACTAGTTCATCCTTGAGAGATATTTCCCTGGACCGGATACTCGCCTTTTAATTGGGCAAGGGGATAAAGAAGGCGATGAAATGGCCCCGAGAGGAAAGAAGGAGGGATGTCTGTGGGGCCATTGTCTCGGAAGCAGCCCTAGAAGAGCGTCCCCCACCTTTGTACCGGAAGTGGAAGTATGGTCTGGGAGGTTATTAGCCCTTCCGAGGAGCGAGGCCCGGAGGGGGCGGAGAAGGTCGAGAGGGGCGGGCCCTTCTGCCTACGGTGGCTCGGAAGGCTTCAGCGGAGAGCGTGTGCTCTTCTGGGGAGCGAGGCCCGGAGGGGGCGGAGCAGACCTCGGGGGCGGGGCGGAGCAGGCCCGGGGGGCGGAGCAGACCGGGAGGGGCGGTCCCTTCTGACTACGGTGGCCCGAAGGCAGTGGCTGCTCACTGACGGAGGGACGGACCGCGGAGAGGCTGCAGCGGGTCAGTACTTCTCTCAGCTCTGGTACCCGGGGTCCGGCCGTCCCCCACCTCTCCCCAGGGGCAGACACGGCCTCGCCAGGGAGGGCGGGGCTGGAGCCGAGGGAAGGAGGCGACCTGGGAGTTCCTGGATTCCGGTCCCCTCCCTTTCTCCGATGGGGAAACTGAAGCCAGTGAAGGGGAGCGGCTTTCCATAGGTCCGAAGCGGGATTTGAACTCAGGCCTCGCCCCTCCCTTTAATTCGGGTCCCTGACCTCCTGACTCCTCCCTCCGTCGCGGGTTGGTGGCGGAGGAATAAGCATTTATAGGGCGCCTGCTGTGTGCCCAGCGCTTTGCAGGCGGGGTTAGAGTTGAGGGCCCTGGGGCAGACGGGAACCCCCCCTCCCCACCCCCCGCTGGTGCCCGAAGCAGGACTTGAACTCAATACTTCCTGTCTGCTGAGCCCTCCCTCCCCCTCCCTGTCAGATCACTGGGTGGGTGCAGACTGTGAGGCAACAGTTATTGAGCACCCGCTGAATGCTGGGGATCCCCCCAAGTCCGGACCCGAGGCCATCCTCTGACCGACAGGGAAACTAAGACAGGGGCGGGGGGGGGGACAAATGGGGAGGGGTCTCAGAGCTTCGGGGGGGTGAGGAGGGGAGGAGCAGCAGACCCACCCCCCCACGGCTTGGTGGGGTTCAGGCTCCGGGTCCGGGGGCAGAGCAGAGGAGGTGCCCAAGGCCTCAGGGTGACCCGGGCCTGGGGAGCACAGACCCCTCCCCGCCTGCCCCCCTGTTCGGCGGTATTTGGGGGACCCGCGTCTTTGCCACTGTCACTGTTTGTGGTCCGGACCTGGCACCTCCTGCCCCCCCCCCCCCAGGGCAGCCCCCTCCCCGGGGGGTTTAGGGCCCCACAGTCTCAGCCCGGGGAGCCCTGAGCCCTCTGCGCGCCGTGTCCAGTCGGTGTCCGGCAGGGCCAGGGGTTCGCCTCACCTCCGGTCATCGCGGGTCTGGGGTCTCTGTCATCTGGAGGATTTGGTCATTTGTGGCCGGTGGTGTTTCCGAGGCTCCTGGTGGAGATGTGGCCCGTCTTTCTCTTGTCCTTCCCCTATCCTCCCATCTGGGCTTGTTGGCCCAGAGTTCGGAGGAGTCCAGACCTCCCTAGGCCCCAGGCCCTTCGAAGGCGCTGCTCTCCACCCTTCCGGCCTCCTTTTTCATCAGCCTGCAGGTGCTGAAGTGCCCACTGTGCCGCAGGCGCTGGGGAGAGGAAGAGGAAAGCTCCAGTCCTGGGGTCCAGCTGGCAGGGCCAGGCCGTGCCCCAGACGTCTGCAGAGCATAGAGGGAAAGTCAGGTGGTGCTTTGGTTGGTGAGGGTGTGCCCGAAGCTTGGCAGGAAAGGCTCACTTGAGTCTAAAGTAAGCAAAGACCTGAGGTGGGAGAGGGTCAGAATGACCCCGAGGCCCCTGGTCGGGTCTGTAGGGGGAGGACTGTCTGGCAGAAGACAGGAGAAAGCTCTTGTGGGAGGCCAGGCGGGCAGTGATGGCCCTGGGCCGAACCAGGGTGCTGGGGCACAGGGGATGGGGTGGAGTGGAGAGCTGGGGGGTGGACAGAGTCTGGCAGCTGATGGAGTGTGCAGAGGGACGGCTCATGGAGGACCTGGAGGTGGTAAGGATGGGGGGCTGCAACAAGGCAGCCATGAGCTTGGGTAGAGGAAGGGCTGGTAGGGGCTGTGGAACGTCTGCAGGCCTTTGGTGATGAGAGTAGGGCTGGAGCGCAGTGAATAATTCAGGGTTGAGAAGGGGACCCTTGGGTCAGCTAGCTTGTGACCTGATTAGAAAGGTCCGCCGGGCAGGAGGGGCTGGGAAATCCTGCCTTGGAAAGGCAGAGTCGTCCTGTCTTCTTCATGGCCAAAGAAGGACAATGATTTCTTTAAAACTTCAGGGATTGCTTAAAATTAAGTAGAATTTAGAAAAGGAAAAAATATTTAGATTTAGCGCAGTTTTCAAATTTGTGACCGTTTTTCCCATTCTGCAAAATTGTTAGTGCGTAGCTTAAAAGTTCTAGAGCAGGGGAGCCGGTGTGCCACCCATGTGCTTCCTCTTCTGGCCTCCGCCCCCTGAGGCCCTCCAAGCGCCAGTGTGTCTCTAGCCTTCCCAGGCTGCTTTCACATGATTCCTCTTCACATGCTCCTGAACCAGTGACTGAGCTGCCTGCTTGCTGTCCACCTAACTCAGCATTCCATAGTCATCCTCGGTACCTTTCCATTGGCTGTGCCCCATACCTGGAGCACAGTCCCTCCTCACCTCTACCCCCCCAAAGTGTCAGGTCTCTTCTTCTCAGGTGATCCTGGGTATGCTCAGGGTTCCATCTTTTATCTCTCAGTGGATTTAGATCATGGCTCTGGAGGGGGGGTGGGGTGATGAGGAGGAGGGGGCTCTTAGGAGAGGAGTGGGGGATGGGCTGGGGGGGGTTGGGTGATATAACCTTTGTAGACTGCTTGAAAGTTTTCCAACCAATGGCATACATTAGCTCCTTTGATTCTCACAACCACCCTGAGGTGTAGATGGCCTTTTTATCCCCATTTCCTAGATGAGGACACTCAGCCTGAGAGAAGTTGTGACTTACCCAGAGGCACACAGCTACTCCCTGTAGCCTCAGTTTCTTCATCTGTAAAACAAGGAGATTGGACTCCATAGACCCTGAGATCTCTTTCAGCTCTTAAACCTCTGATCTGCCTTCATCTTTTGTAGAGACAAAGACTGCATTGTCTTCAACTTTTTAAAAATTAATTCTCTTAAAAATCCTTGATCAACACTTCTTTATTAATTTAGATACTGCCTGTTATCCATTATCCATTTATGATCTGAAAAACTGGAGATACTTATTCTTGCAGACTAATTTGAAATTAAGGATATATTGAATATAAAATTGATCCAGTCCTGTTTGATACATGGAATTCCAGTGTATTGTGACCTCTTTGGGAAATGTGATTATTAAGAGGGAATGTTTATTTTAAATTGAGAGAATAGCCCTCTTCTACACATATGGGTTCTTTTCTGGGTTTTCTGTCATTCATTCAGTAAATAGTTTTAAAATACCTATAGTTGATGAGCCACTGAGTTCCTTGTGTAAAGATGAATTAAATCCAGGCCTGGGTCTCAAAAAGCTCATTTTCCCAGCTTATGGTGTGTGATCTACATAACTGAGAACCTGGCCTGAAAACAGGTCCTGTGAGGGAGGGGGATGAAGGAATGAAAAATCATTTACCAAGGGCTTTCTATGTGTCATTCACTGTGCTGAGGCACAGTCCCTGCTTCCAGGGAGCTCCTGTTCGCATAGGAGGCTTGGCAGAGCTAAGAGCTTTCAGCTGCGAGTCAGGTGGAGCCACAGCAGGGGCTTGGGTATCTTCCTTAGTATCACTGCTGATGCTGAATACTTGGTTAGTGCCAAGGAACCCTATGGTGAAAACATTCTTTTCTGGGTCTTTGGTGGCAGAAATAATTCAGAAATAAGACGCTGAAACAGCAGTAGTACTGCACAGTGTGTGAGTATGGTGTAAAAATTCAAGTGACAGAGGACTTCCCAAGGAGGAGCCCTCGCTTCTAACAGGGAAAGATCCAGTGGGGCTTCAAGGAGGAGGTGATACAGCTGATTCTGGGCATTCAAGGTAGTTACATTTATTTCATCAGGTTGCCGTGAGCACTAAATTAGCCCACGGTGAATCATTGCTCCAAGGAGGAGCCTCAGGTCACAGCCTTTACTTGGACACTTTCTGGAGAGTCTCCCTCCAGATCAGCGAATTTCCTCCTCCTTTTTCTGAATGTCCCCTCTGCATTGTTGATACATGAGTATTGAACTCATGGCCAGCAGTGCTGTGACTCATGACTGAGCAAGCTTATTCAATGTGTATTTTACCCTTAAGGCCCTTCACAGTCTTCTGGGCTTAGGAACATGATACCTGGGGGCCATTTTAAATAAAAAAGCACAAAAATGCAAAGAACATGGCACTGAATGGAGTAAGGAAAAGATTTGCTTACAGTAAGAGAGATGAAACAATACAGAACATGGTAGCCTTGGTAGGCCTCAGCTGGGATCACCTATGTTAGGCGACTCAGATTTTCTGCTGCTCTGCACGTATCTGTGAAACTACCTTGAGTATTGATTTTGGGGTTAAAATACATTTTGGGGAGCATAGGAATCTGCAGATTAGTGAAGATTATCTGCGCAGAGCCTTGGAGGATGGCTGGGCCTTTGGTTCTAGGAGATTGGCGGAGAGGGCCTTACAGGAAGAGCAGGGATGAAAAGAAGTTTGTGCTGAGGGTATTTGGGGAACAGTAAACTTGTCTACTGAAGTCCTGTGAGATGTACCTGCAGAGGGTACACACAAGCAGCACCAGAAGTGGGGGGAGGTGCCATTTTGGATCTGGAGTTTTATTTGGAGAAAGTGGGACACTGTGGGTAGTTTCTAAGCAGCCTTGGCAGTGCTTCTGGAGGATGTCTGGGATGGTGTGGAAGGTGGACCAGAGCAGGGGAGGACATGGAGGCCAGAAGCCCAGCCTGGAGGCAGGTGCGGTGAGGCCTTAACCAGGCACTGATGGAACGGGGAGGGGTTCTGAAGAGAAGGGCTTTAGGACTCAACAGATATGGCTCTGGGGAAGTAGTCCAAGAGATACGTGGCCTCCATGACAAAATCAACTGTAGATATGCTTCTGTGATTGTGACGGACATTTCAGTGCCATATGACCCAAGAAGAGAGCCAGACACAGAGTTGGGAGGCCTGTGCCACATACAGACCAGCTGTGAGGTCCTGGGCCCATTGCTTGGTGTTTCAGAGGCTGCGGCAGCTCGTTAAGACTAAGGTACAAAGGAGCCAGTGGGTGAATTTACACACAGGATGTTTCCCACATCAATGACATCTTTGCATCTGGACCAAAAAAAAAAAAAAAGACACTGATGTTTTAACTAAGTGAAATGGCCTCTCTTTGGCAGCCTCCTGTGGGTTCAGGGGCTGTGGGAGATGCCTGGGATGTCTCTTATTTTGTCTGAGAGGAGCTGCTGAACCTTCAGCCTTCAGAGGCTTGAATTCAGGGGACTAGGTCTTGTTCTTTTGCAATGGGGGGATTTGGGTAGTGTTTTGATCTGAGTTACCCATTGGTTGGATTTTTGTGCATGTTTCTAGCTCACTTGCAGTGAATGTATGTGTACAGTTGTCTTAAAAAAAAGTCTTGTAGACAGACAATGGTGAGGAAATAGAATAGATATTGGAACTTGAAGTTTAGGGTTCGTGTTGACTTGGCACACCAGAGACTATTGGTTGTTTGGGTGACTTTCCTTCTCCCATTTGGTTTTAGCTGAATGAAATAAGGGATAAAACTGTAGCTTTTCGAATAGTTTTTTGAAGACACCAAACCTCCCAAATAGAATCAAACCATTATTTTCCTTAGTGATCATTTTAGTTAATAGTCCATTAATGAAGTGCTTTATAATCCTTCTCATTCCTTACAGCTGTTCTTGTGAGGTTGTCATTTCCTGCATTTTATAGGTAAGAAAAGCAAAGCTCCTTAACAGACTTCAGCATGTCCTGGAGCTGGTGAGACTGTCCCCAGCTGACCTTGGGAGGGCAGGCTCCCAGGGAACTTAAAAAACTGGCAGATAAGATTGATGAGATGAGAAGCATCCTGGAAGATTTTGTAGGATTAGAGAAGAGCAAATGCCCTGGTTTTCAGAGAAGGGACAAGTGCAGAATCTGTGACCTGTGTCAGTGAGCTGGATTTATAGCAATCCTTGCACAGATCTGAGAATATGTTACTAAAGAGGTGGTTGGGGAACTCTTAGGAAAGGGAGTAATTATCTCTACAGCCAGAGAGTAGGTTATTCCAGCTTGACCTCACTTCCTTTTTGAAAGGGTCACTGACCTGGTAGATTTGGGCAGTGCTGCAGCTATAACTTACCATTATTTCAGCAGAGCAGAATGTCGGCTGATCAGCTGCAGTTTTGGGTCTCAGACTTTTGGGTCTTAGGACCCTTTTACACTCTTAATTACGGAGGACCCTCACAAAGAGCTTTTAGTTAATAATATTTACCATCTTAGAAATGTAAACCTCTTAGTATTATTATAAAACTACTTTTGACCTCATGGACCCCCTGCAAGGGTTTTGGGAACTCTTGGGATCCTCCGACAACACTTTGAGAACCACTGGAGTAGACAGTACTGGGATCATCGCAACATAGATCTTGAATCTGGAGACTGGATTTGACCTTGGGTCTTCCTAAAACAAGGCTCAGTGCTCTGTCCACTGGATCACCTGACTGCTTGCTGACCCAGATCTGTATCAAAATCATGTCATAGATCAAAGTGAAACAGAATGTTTTGCCTAGTGAAGGCCTACAGAAGAGACATGAATATTATCTTCAAATATTTGAAGAGATATTAAAAAGATAAGAGCAAGACTTGTTCTGAAATCCAGAGGGCAAAAGTAGAACTAATGGGTAGAAGTGAGCTCCCCATGACTGGACGTATTCCACCACCATCTGGGGTGTTATAGAAGGGATTCATACACGTGACAAGGTCTCTTCCAGTGCAGAATCTTTTCAGAATCTTTCATTTATTTCAAATAACCAGCCCTATCTGTATAATGAAGGGTTTGGATGAGAGGGTCTCTAAGGTCTCTGCCAGCTGTTGAGATGTGGACCTCTGATTTGGCTAAAATGTCTGGTGTGACCTGGGAGATGGCAGTCTCAGAAGTGATAGAATTGAAAGCCAGATTGAAGAGTGAAGTGATAGTGGGGCCTCATCTTGTTCAAGCATTGGCTGTTTGGCTGTCAGGGACCTGGCGGCTAGCTGTCTTCATCATTCTTACCCTTGGGAAATGTGGGGAAGCTGGTTGTAGAACATAGAGAACTCTCCTCCCTAGACACGATGCTTCTGCTCTCACAATGGTAGCTTCCTCTACAACGTCATGACAACCTGTGCTGCTCACCCTCAGCTGGTGTGGTTTTGGCTGGGGGGCAATACCAGTCTTCCTGTCATCCAAGTCCAGCCTGGCTAAATTGAGACCCATTGCCAAGTATATCATTGACTGCTGCAGCTCCTCAGCACTGTCTCTGAAGTCCCTGGGGGCTGGAGGCTGCTTCTGGAGAGAGGATACACAAGGAAGGCCCAGGGTGTTTTAAGTGCCTCATTTGGTGTATGTGTTATTTAGAAATCGTTTGAGCTTCTGTTTAACTGAGCCTTCATAAAAGCTCATTTTTCCGTGATGCCCAAGGGTTTTAAAGAGCTGTGCTTACCACAGCTTGTGAGGATGGTACAGAATGATTTTGTGCCCATTTTATGGGTGAGGAGACTGAGCCAGTTTGGTGTGGGAGTCTGTCTTCTGAGGCTGGTACTCCCTCTACTGCTCCTTGCTCTAGTCATGCCAGGCACCAGTGTGACCCAAGAATTAGGGATTGTCAGTCTGGAAGAAGGTCAGAAAGTAAGAAACCACGCCTATGGATTTGTTCAGGTTTAGAAGATAAACATCAACTTTTTTTGTCAACTCCCTCACAGAGGTATTTTTAGGATAAGTAAAAGGAAGCACATTTTTAGGCAGAAGCGAGTAAACATTGAATTTAATACCCCATGAAGCCTGAAGAAGCACTTGCATGGACGGCTGGATTCTTAATGAGACAGCAAGGTGGAGTTAGGGTCATGTTCTCAGAACAGCAGCATCCAGCATTGCTACCACATTCTCCTCCCAGCTGTGCCAACTCCCCTTGGATTTTGCTTGCCCTCCCTGTCCAATTCTATTAATAATAATGAACTGGCTTTTGGGGAGCCCTTTAAGGTTTGCAGAGTAATCATCACCTGCATAATCTCCCTGGGTCCTTTCCCTCTCAAGACCTGACCCTCAAGATACTCTTTAGGCCCCAGGGAACTCCACTTCTATGGACCTCTTCTGTAAAGACTTACTTGAGGATTCCTCCTGAGTGTGCAACAAGGGGTAGAGGCAAGATGGTGGAGTAGGAAATGTTAGTGTCAGGAGACCTGGATTCCAAGCAGAACTTGGCCTCCAGATAACCATGTAACGTCAGAGAAGTTAACCTGTGGGACCTCAGTTTCCTTATTTGTGAAATAAGGATTTTGATATCTGGTTGTATCCAAAGTTTCTTCCAGTTCTAAGATTTTCTGATAATATCTCAGACTCACAGAATCTCAGCTTTGGAAGAGACCTCAGGGAGCATCCAGTTTCACCTATGTTTGAACAGAAACCTCTCTGCCACACATTTGCCTTGTCTGAAGAGTCTCATTGAAGGGCAGTCCATTCTGCTGCTCCAGGCTCCCCCAGTTACATTTTGTACAGCTCATTGAGCACTCCTCATTAACCTGCCATTATTGTTAACGATCGTTTTCTGTGTATACCTTCTCTCTAGCTAGACTCAGTTTCTTGAGGGGAAGCATTGATGCTTTAAAAAAATATCTTTTTCAGGGCATACCTAGTGCCGTGCTCTCCACATGGGAGGTACGCAGTAAATGACTCATTTCATGGCTACTTCTCAGCTGGCTCTGGGCAGAGCTGGATGAGAACACCCCCTGAGCTGTGTGAGGGGCACAAGTCTTTTCCTCTCTCTGAGCCCGTCTCCTTGTCTGTAACATGAGGACAGTACTTGTTGTATTGACTTTATTAGGGTTGTTGTAGGGATCACATGAGATGACGTATGTGAACTCTTGTAGACTTTAACAATGCCATGTGACTGTCAGGTACTCCCTGATCTTGGATGGTGGTCCTCATAGGAAGACTGTGGGCAAGAAGTCCCTCTCCATCCATCTGCATTCTGGCTTGAATTATCAGAGCTTCTTGGTGTCCAAGGTTGTACTCATCCAGCCTTCTCAGATGATTAAAATTCCTACATCAAACCAGAAGAAACATTACTTTCCTTTGAAAAAGAACATTGGTAGAACTTAGCTAAGACTGCCAAATCTTAGCCTCTGTCCAAATGATTGTATTATTTAAATAGTTTTTATTACCTTTTATCACAGTGTCCCTACGCTGATGAGATTACAGGTCTGTTGAAAGTATTGACGTTTTATTTCCTGTTAGCGTTCCTTGTGATAGTGACTTCTTGATATGTTTCATGTAGTACAAAGCAGAGAATCCCTGCCCCTAAGTATTAGTTTGATTTGATGGATCTGTGATGTCATCAATATGGAAATCCCAGCCTTTTTGTGCCTTACCATGTATGATTCCTCTCCATATATTTTCCTGAATTCCTTTTACAGGCTCAAACCAGTGCACTAGAAATAGGCCTTTGTCTTGCTCTTTTTATATCCGGGAGGTAATAGTATAGTACTTAGACTTTTCTCTTGTTGTCTCTAATTTTCAGCACAAGATCAGCCCACCTACTTCTCTGATCCTACATGTCCTAATATCTTTCTTACCACTTTTCCTCCCAGGCTGAAAATGCACTCATAGGTCTAATCCCATTGCCAGTTGGCCTAGAAGTTTTGATCACTCTGTATTTGATCTGGGCCAGTTTGTTCATTCTTAGGCAACCTGGTCTCTGCCCACCCTCCTGGGGTTGGAGTTTTGGGAACTACTGCCAGACATCCTGTAGACACTGTATCACCTTTACCTCAACGACAGCTCAGAACTCCTGATGGCTCCCAAAGGCTATCCCTTCTATGTGTGCATTCTCATCCATCCAGCATCATCATCCATGATATCTATGGGTTTTCATCATGCTGGTTGTTCTCCCTGCCTCATGTCCCTTCCCATACTGTCCATCCTCTACTCAGGTGCCAAAGTGACCTTCCTAGTCATTCCTTTCCCCTTTTTCAGTAAGCCCTAGGGGCTTCTATTGCCTCCAAGGTCACATACAAATTCTCCATTTACAATTCAGAGCTTACCTTTCCAGGCTCGTCATACTTTATTTTTCCTGTGCTCTGGGATCCAGTGACTGGGACCCCCTTGCTATCCCTTCAACAAGACCCTCCATCTTCTCCTCTGGTCATTTTCTCTGACTGCCCTTCAGGTCTCCATCTCTGCCTCTTGGTGCTTTCCCTGGCTTCCTTCAAGTCCCAGCTAAAATCCAACCTTCCACAAGAAGCCTTTCTTGATCCCCCTTAATCTTGTTGCCTTCCTTCTGTTAATTATCTCCAATTTGTCCTGTAGATATCATTTGTCCATGTTGCATGTTGACCTCCCAGGTAGACTGGGAGTTCCTTGGAGGCAGGTTCTAGTTTTTGCCTTGCTTTTTTGCCTTCCCTGGCTCTCAGCACAGGGCCTGGCACATAGCAGAGACTTAGTAAATGCTTGTTGTCTGACTCTTTTAATGGCTGGAACACCCTTATTTTACACTGCTGTGAATTTTACTGAAGAAACTTTGTAGTGTTGGATGCATTTAGTATAATGTCACATTTGGATAGGAGCATTAGAAGAACTTCACCATTGATAGCGAATCCTAATGCCCAACGCTCCTATGACATTGTGACTGAGCACATTTTCCCTTTTTACATTCAGCTTGAAGACAGGGCTCCCTTTCTTGCTGACTTACATAAGCTGAGGGCTGGGATACTTTTATGGTGGAGTTACATCTCCAAGGCTTAGTTTTTTTCTACTGTGTTGAATGCATAAAAAAACAATGAGCGAACCAGTAGACAGAGTTTAACCTGTACCTTTGTTGATCATGTGACTATAAACTCGTGGAAAACTATAGAAAGTCTGCTCCAGCCACCTGCCTGTTCCCTCATTCCCTATGGTTTTCATCCAGGATACTCTTGTTGGATACATTGACCATTCTCATAAGGGCTTTATAGCTGTTCTCCTAAGGCAGACATGTGGTTTGGTAGCTTTTATGTCTTTTGTAAAACAGCACTTTCAGGTACTGTTTTTCAGTTGAGGAAGTCAAGGCTCCAGAAAGCGCAATGATTTGCCCAGAGTCATGGAGCCAGTAAGCACAGGGGCAAGGTGTGGATCTGGATCTTTCTGAAGTCTTCCATTTGGTGTGTGCCCATGACATCTTCCTGCCTTCTTTAGGACTGACAGTATGGATGGGTTTCAGTTCCTTGGGTAGTGGATGTGTGACCTTGTTCATTGTTGGGAAAATAGTCCATGCTAAGAGTTCCAAAAATTAAATCACTATTTGAAGGCTCTCTAAAAATCACATGGCTCCCAGGGACTGCCTTTTCTCTTGCTACTTTGTCCCTGTCACAGTGGATGTACAGTGTTGAGGCCCTTTTTTCACTTTTTCCTCTTTCAGAGCATCTGGCCTTCACAGTGCCCAGGGTCAGATTTCTTGATAATGACATTTAGTGAGGCTGTTCCTTGGACAGGAGATGCTGTCTGTCTTTGGCATTGTATTTGAGGCCTTCAGTTCAGTTTACCAAGTGTTTCAGTGCTTGCTCTGTGCTAGGCACCAAAAATATGAGGATGAAAGAGACAAGACATTCATTCTCCTGACATGTCACCCCTTCCATCCTTTTAGAACTTGCCAGAGACGGTGTACCACCGGCATAACCTTTGGACATGCAGATTTCTAACCAGCATTTATTTCCCTTTTTTATCATTAAAAATTTAAATATTGAAACTTAAATGCAAAATAAAAAGAGAAAAAAGCATGTTATGTGCAGAGCAGAACATAAGAGGAGATTCAAAATAGATGGCAATAAATTTCCATTTCAAGAAAACCTATGTAATAAATACTATGCATTGTGTTGAGAGCTGTCCATCTTTTCTTTGCTTCCTTGTTAGTTTTATTGTGTTCTCTATTTCCCTTTTCCTGGAGAGTTTTCACACTTCCTTGTCTATCTTGTTCTCACTCTTTATCCTGTTCCTTGTTGGAGATTCTCAGTCATCATTTGTGACAGGAAGCTCCATTTCCCTCTCGTACCCAAACCTAGCTTTAGTTTGCTAATTGCTCATTTACTGTAGCTGAGAAAAGAAAGAAAGGATGTTGGTAATCTTTCCTTTTTTAATGGAGTGGCAATTGCCCGTTA
Source organism: Notamacropus eugenii (assembly GCF_028372415.1). Taxonomy (NCBI): domain Eukaryota; kingdom Metazoa; phylum Chordata; class Mammalia; order Diprotodontia; family Macropodidae; genus Notamacropus; species Notamacropus eugenii. The sequence continues at coordinate 523,323,509 of NC_092873.1, forward strand.
GCACCCTCACAGTGCCCCTTGATTTTTTTTGGAGTGGGTTGTTATGTGGGTTTGCATGGTAGTCAGAAAGGGTTCTGGACTGAAAACTCTTAGATATCAGTTTAGTCAATAAGGGATGGGTCAGAAGATTGTCAGGTGAGGAAGAATGCAGCATGAGACAGAGTGGAAAAAGAAGGTAACTGGCATTTCTGGAAACAATCAACCATGGGGGCTGAGGGCCGTCAAGGTCAGGAGAGGAATTGACATTTGTTACTAAAAATGCAAGCATGCAGAAAGGGTTCCAGCAGATATAAAACTCTGTGGCAGAATTCACCATATATTTTATTTGAGCATGTAGCTCAAAGCACATCAGAAATTCTAAATCAATATCTATATTTCACCTTGCCACAGAATACTGTTTGGAGAGTGTGCTTAAAGCAGTAGCGAGTCCCAGAAGTCTGCAGTGTCTCTTATCCATTGTGCTCAGTGACTGAGAACTCTTGGGTAGAATTAAGACCCTGTGCCTTCAGCTCCAGGGGCCATGATGTGAAGGGCATAGCCTCAGCTCCTAAAGGTCTGTCTGTCAAAGCTTGACTTGGTGCTGAATCCTAAATGTATAAAACATCCCATCTCCTATTGCCAGAAGGAAAAAAAGCTTGATTTCCTTCCCCTGCTCATCAAGGACATTGCCTTGAATGCTCTTTACATTGATTGGTTCCTAATTTATTGACTCTCTTATCATTAGCAAACTGATTCTGTAAAAAAGGCATCTTGGGCCCAAGCAATGATTTCCATATCAAATTTTCCAACTGAAGTCTGACTCCTCCTTGTAGTTGATTGTGCTTCCCTGCTCACTAATGATAAGGTCTGAGGAATCAGCACTTAGCTGGCTGCCTTCTCTGTCAGTGCTGGGGCAGAAGAGAATCCAGTTTGCTCAACTCTAACTGCATTATCTTCTAATTAAAAATGAATTTGTCAGAATGTAAATGTGGCTCTGTACAGTGAACAAGGAGGTGAAAAATGTGATGTTGCTATTTTAGTGGATAAGATTTTTTGAAGCATGCATTACCAAAGATATCCTTGATCATCTTATCATTATTTTAAGACAGGAGTGTCACTAAAATTATGGTGAATACTGGTGCAGTGACTGCTTCCCAAGAAGTAATTTGGAAATTGTGAACAATCTCCCTTACTTTCTTTTGGTGTTGTTTTAGGTATACACTACATAAAATGGACTAAAGCTTTTGTAGTTGTGAAATCTGTGTGGTCAGTGTGTCAAGTCAAACCAGATATTTAGATGCAAAGAGACTAACATTGAGTAGATGGTGGTCAGATCATCACTTTAATTTGTGATTTATGAGCAAAACAAGTTTCAGATGGGGTAGACTTTTGAGGAGTAGTTTTGTGGGTTCAGCCAGAGTTTGGAATTTTTGCAATGAAACCCTTGTTCTTGCTGTGTAGACGACTGTGGTTTCTTTTGTACTTGCTGCATTCAGCTCAGCTGCTTTTAATAGAAGATAGTGGTCATTGGAAGGGACTTTTCTTAACTTCATCTCCAAATAAAGATAAAGGAAATGCAATAAGAGGCTAAATGTGTGGGCTATAGCAGTAACTCTGTCTAGATTCTACCACATCTGTTCTAAAATGAAACCAAAATGGTGGATCATCAAACATTCCAAATTACTTTGTTTGACCAGAGTGTTACTGGGAAACTTAATTGAGGAACTTGAATTTTCCACATGTCTGCAGTATTGAACCACATATCTTTAAATGTTATGAGAATACCATTTTTTGTCTTTAAAAAGAGGGAAGGAGCCCCTTTGTCTCAGCAATTTTTCTTTTTCCACTGCTTGGTTGGAAATTTTTGAATGCAATTTTGTTGTAGAATATTTTCTTAATACAGATTTAGAGCAACAATTTGCATATAGTTATAATTCGGTGTACCTAAGTAATGGAACACAACCCTTTTTAAAACTATTGCAATTTTCTGTTTTTGTTGACTTAAAGATATGCCCATTGTGTTGAGAGGGCACCTGTCAAGTTCTAAGTCATCAACTCTCAGCCTTAGGATTTTCAAAAGAGTTAATTTATTTTCTGCTGGAGAAATAAAGGGGGAAGTTTCACTTGGTCTCCTTCGAGTGAACTGGAATTGAAATCCTTTTGCAAGAGACCTGGTTTGTTCAGTTGTCATGATAGCTGCTATGCTTCCTGAGCTTGGCTTTTCAGGTGGAATATTACAGGCTTGCATAAAGTTTGCAGTGTAAACCATTGTGGTCCTCTTGCTTAGCATAGCCAAATAACTGTATATAACACAGCTAAAAGAATTTGTTTTGGATCGATGGCTAGTCACATTAGTAACAAAATGTAGGGCTAAACATTTTCTTTGATTCTCATGACCTCTCAAAGCTCCAAAGTAGGAATTATGCACAAGAGATAAAACAGTTTCAGTTGCCTTCATGGTCTAGGACACCAAAAACCCTAATGAGGTAATACTCTAACAGCAGAGAAGGTTAATCTCTAATCCCTAACACACATCTGCCCTAACCTCTCATCTGCCACCCACTGCAGTCCATCAAGTCTGCACAAGTGGGTTTGCAACAGAACTCAGTTCTACCCTCTCCCTCTCCTTCTTGCTGTCCTCGCACCCCCACTCTCCCCAGTTAAATGCTAGGGAAACAAAAAAGGGGTAAAAGACAGTCCTGCCCCTCAAGGAATTTACAGAGATTTCAGGAGATAGAAAATTCATTTAAAGACCTTGAGCATAAGTAGAAAAACCATTAGGGAAAATGCTAATAACAGAAGGGAATAGGGCCTCTAGATCAGCTAAAAGAGACCAGACATTTCTGAATAAATATTGTGGTATAATAACTCAGGAAGCAGAAGACCCTGTGGATTCCCAAGAGCATGGAACCACATCGGGATGTTCCTGAATGGTTTAAAAGGGAAATAAGAATTGTAAAACCAAGATTTATGACCTGCATTTTAGAAATACTTGGCAGAATAGAATAACTTGAATCCATAGTGGGAAACCTCACCAAAGAAACAAAAGAGAGGAAAATCAGTTGGGAATTCAGATCCACAGAAGTGAAGGATACTCTTGAAGAGGAGAAGCAAAAAGCAAGAATGTTAAGATAAAGCATGATCTCTGTTCTAGCAAAACATACTGATCTCAAAGACAGGATACATAGAGAAACTGGAGTTCTCCTAGAAGAACACATCAGGTAAGAAATCTGAACATCCCAATGCAAGATATCATGTGCCAATCAGAAGCCCCACAGATTGCCTTCAGAATAAAACAAACCTACGTGCTGCAAACTCTAATGGAACGTGGTTAAACTGAATAGTTTTTCTGATAGACAACAGATCCTGCAAGTGGTCTGGAGAAATTCCCTCAAATATACAGCAAAGACATTTTGTATAACACAATGCTCTTCTGTACTCAAGAGAACCGTGGGAGGATTTGGAATAATGTGTTCTGAAGCTCCAGAAACATTCCAAGGTAACATTCCCAGCAAATCTAAGCCTGACCATTAATGAACAAAGAGAAACATTAAAGAAGAAGAGGCATTTGAAATGTTCCTACAAAGAAAATGAAACCTAAATAAATTATTTGCTTTTCAAACACCCCAAACAATGGAATACAAGAGAGGAAACGATTCACTTTAATAAATATTTATTAAGCATCTGTTCTGAGCCAGGCTCCATGTTAAGTGCTAGGGATACAGAAATAGACAAAAGGCAGTGTCTGCCCTCAAGGAGCTTATAGTCTAATAAGGAAGACGACAAGCAAATATATATATAGACAGGCTGTGTACAGGATAAAAACCAAATAATTCAAAGAGGGAAAGCACTGGAATTAAGAAGGGTTACAGTGAGGCTTCTTGTAGAATGTGAGATTTCAGTTGGGTCTTCAAGGAAGCCAAGGAGGTCAGGAGTTGGAGCAGAGGAAGGAAAGCATTCCAGGCACAGAGGACAGCCAGAGAAAATGCCCAGATCTGAGAGGGGGAGTGTCCTGTTCATGGAGTGTCCCAGAAGCTGGGGTCACTGGACTGAAGAATACGTGTTGGGGAAGCAGGCATAAGAAATTTAGAAAGATAAGAGGGGTCTAGGTAATGGCCCTCATAAGCAACCAAATACAACAACAAATAAGAGAGAGACTATTGAGAGTTCTTCATAAAAGTATACAGGGAGACGGGGATTGAGAGCAAAAGCCAAATAGAAGTGATGATGTAGAAATAGATCTGAACCACCACCAACCAAGCCCCTTGCCTCCTGATGAGTCTGTGTTTTTGTGAGAGGGGACAGGAAAGAAGAGAGGGGAAGAAGTTGTGGTATAACGAAGTCAGAGTTTAACAGGGCAGGGAAAATAACGTATGCTTCTCAGGAAGAAAAAAACCTACAGCACAATGAGTGAGGAGGCAAAGGAAAGGTTGAAACAGGAAGAAAGAAAGGGGACATCTTGATTTGGTGGTGGGGAGGGTGTGCCATTGCTGAGTGCTCCCACGAGGGAGATCTTCTGTCCAGGGAGATGGGGACCTTAGCAGTGGTTTCATGCTTACAGAGGCTGCCTCAGGAGGAGAGTCTGACTTCTAGCAGAGTAGATAGGCATGGACCTAGAGAGGAAATTTAATGACAAATGGAAAAAAGTGATGATGGGGAAGGCACAGATTGATAATGAAGTGCATTATTATGGGATGCAGGAAGATTCCTATCATAAGACAATATCTTTTCTATCACCTGAAGGAGTGAAGCGCAGCATCTGTAGGACAGTATCATAGAGCCTTGTTTAGAACCGTCCACTATTTGAGGCAAATGGGGAAAAATATAATCCCAACTCATATTTTAAATGTGAATGCACTTAACAATACAATAAAATACAAAAAAAAGATTGGATAAGAAAACAAAACCCTGTATTCTGTTGCTTATAAGAAACATTAAAAAAAACCAACCCAAAGATATGCAGAATAAAAATGAGTGGAAAAATTTATTATGTATTGGATAAATCCAAAAAAGCAAGTGTTACAGTTATGTATCAGATATTCACAACTAAAAGGAATAAACAAGGAAATTACCTTTTGCTGAAAGGAACCATTGACAGCAAATGAGTGTGAATACAGATGTCAAACCGACATGCTACAAATGCCTTGGCATCTAAATTTATAAAGATAAGATGAACTGAACAACACAAAGACACAGAGTAATGTAAGAGTACTAGAAAGTTTCAGTGTCCCCCTCTCCGTTCTGGGCAAGTCTAAAAGAAAGTGTAAGAAAGGGAAAAATATGGAATTCAACAAATTGGTGGAGAAACTAGAGCTAAAATGGAACTGTTAAAGATATAGGACTTAGTATCATGTGCAGAAATTGACTGTGCATTAGGGCATAGAGATATTTACAACATAAAATTTATAAATTTAAAAAAATTTAAGAGGTAGAACTAGTAAACATCCATTACTGGGTACAACATAATTAAAAATAGTAATCGTCTCAGGGAGCATGAACAAAAGGTAGACTCAAATGGAAACTTAATGAAATCCTAAATAATGAATGAGTCAAAAAACAAATTATAGAAAAATAATTTTGTTAAAGTAAATGATAATAAAAGAACATACAGAATGTTGGGGTAGAAGCTAAAGCAGTCCTTAGGGAGAACAAAGCTCTATAAACAGATATTAACAAAATAGAAAAAGAGAGGATTAATGAACTGGATAACCTAAAACAAGCACCAAACTGGACATGTTAAAAATTATAGGGGAAGTAAATTGGAAACCAAAAAAACTATGGGAAGAAGTAAAACCAAAAACTGATTCTTTGAAAGACTAATGAAGTTGATAAACCTTTAGCCAGTCTGATTTTTTAAAAAGAACAAAAATCAGCTCAATAAAATGGCAAACAAGGTGAATTAACACAAGGAGAAATAGAAAGAATTATCAGCCCATTTAATCCTAACAAGACCGAGAACACAAATTAGAGGCATACCTTAACAATGCAAAACACTTAAACTAACAGAAGCAGAGGTTTTAAGTAATCCAAGCTTAGAAAAGGAAATAGAAACCAGCTACAAAGGCTTACCAGAGTGGGGAAACAAAGCTCCTTTTCCTGATGGACTGACAGTTGAATTCTATAACCTTTTAAAGAGCACTTACATAGTGCCAGTGCTATAAAGTTATTTTCAAAAATTAAGAAAGAAAGTACTCTACTAGATTCCTCTTATGAGACTAAGATAGCCCTAAGACCCAAACCAAGGAAGGACAAAACACAGAACTATAGACCAGTATGATGAATGAATCTTGATTCAAAATATTTAAACAAAATTCTATCAAACAGACTAAAGCGATTCATTCCAGAAATCATTTATCGTGGCCAACTTGGATTTGTATCAGTGACCCAAGGATAGTTCAACATTAGGAAAATGATCAACGTGACTGTATGAAAAAGAAAAAAAATAATCCAAAGCTGCCCAATTATCTGAATAGATGCAGAAAAAGCCTTTAATAAAATACAACCCTCATCTATGATAAACAGCCTACAGAATGTAGGCATAGAGAGACCTTTTGAAAAAATATCATAGAAAGTACTCAAAACCAAAAACATGTATCATATGGAAGGAGGATACCCTAGAACCTTTTCTAGTATTATATATATTCTATATAGCAGTAAATTCCATATGGAAAGCGCAAAGGTGCATACACTCTCCACTATTGCTTGATATAGCAATAGCGATAAGACAATAGAAAGAAATTAAAGGTGCAAAGACAGGTAAAGAGAAATTAAAAACTATTTTTGTTTGCTGATTGTATGATGATTAACTTAGAAAATCCAAGGGAATCAAAAAACTTACAAATTGAGACAGTAACTTTAGCAAGTTGTAGGCTTAAAGATAAACCCTCAGAAGTCGTCAGCACTGTGGCAGCAGGATGGTGCAATGGATAGAGCACTAGCTCTGTTCTCAGGAGGATCTGAGTTTAAATCTGGCCTCAGACACTTACTGGTTGTGTGACCCTGGGCAAGTCACTTACTCCCCCGTCCCTCAAAATCAACAGCATTTGAATATAAAAAAATCAAGGAGGCAACAATGGAAAGGGAAATCCTATTCCAAATAACTACAGAATGCATAAAGTATTTGAGATTGATACACCAAAGCACACAAAATACTTTCATAGAGTCAATTAAAAAATGCTCCTAAATAAAAAGAATAAATGACTGGAAGAATATTCAATGTTTATGGCTTGGTCATGCCAATATAATGAAAATGCAAATGTTACCCCAATTAATTTTTACTTTTAATATTACATCAAATTATCAAAGGGATACCTAACTGAACTTGATAAAATAATAACAAATTCCTTTGGAAGAAAAAGAATCTAAAATATCAAGGGAAATAATGAAAAGAGGCAGGGAGGAAAGGGGAACAGCACTTCCAGACCTGAACTATTTTATAAAGCAAAAGTCATCAGAACCATCTGGTGCTGATTGAAAAACAAAGGTAGGTCACTGGAACTTAAGGATCCAGTGTTCAAGGAAGGACAAAACAAAAGCTCCCTATTTGATTCAAACTGTTGGGAAAACTAAAGCAGGCTGAGAAATTAGATCAGTTATTTAGATCAGCACCTATGCCAGTCCACGATACATTTCAAGTGGATACATGACCTTAATACTAAAGACCACACCTTAAAGAACTTAGCAGAGAAGCTGATCATGTACTACAGCTGTGGGCAGGAGATACATTCTTAATGAAAGGTTGACTTTGATTACCTGAAACTGAGAAGCTTCTGCATAGACAAAATGAATGAATACAATGAGAAGGGGAGTGGTTGAATTGGAAAAAAAAAGTTTGTATCGAATTTCTCTGATAAGGATTTGGTATCCCAGATATATACACAATTAACATTCTCTCTCTCTCTCTCTCTCTCTCTCTCTCTCTCTCTCTCTCTCTCTCTCTCTCTCTCTCTCTCCTCTCTCTGTGTGTCTATCTAATCTATCAGTCTATCTATTTATCTGCCTATCCATCTGTATGTGTATAGGTATATATACACACATATATGTGTACATGTATCTGTTAACTGTTATATGTGTATATGTATATATATATGTATACACACATATTATTCAGTCATTTTTTTCAGTCATTTCTGACTCTGTGACCTCCTTTGGGGTTTTCTTGGCAGAGACAGTGGAGTGGTTTGCCATTTTTTTTCTCCAGCTCATTTTACAGATGAGAGATTGAGGCAAACAGGGTGAAGTGACTTGCTCAGGCTCCCACAGGTAGTAAGTATCTGGTGCTGGGTTTGAACTCAGGAAAGATGAGTCTTCCTGACTCCAGGCCCTGTGCTCAAGGTGTGAACTTCCTCTATATAAGTGGCCTTCTGTTTACTGCCTTCTTTCTGTGGTCTTTGCCTCCCCACAACCCCAGCTGCCCAAAAACTGCTATAGCTCCCACTCCTTTCTGGATAGCAGTAACCCAAGTGCCCTGATCTGCCGGTCCTCTCTGGGAGCCAATTGAGAGACTTGCCTTACTCCAGGTTTCAGTCCCTGATTTTCCTCTTCTGACACTTTAGGCTTGAAGTGCTTATTAAGGCAATCGTTTTCTGGTGTCTACACATTCTATTAGCCATTTTCCTTTGATCAGAATGTCTGATAAATATCTGCAGTGCTATTTTGGTATAGAAGAAAACATTTTATTTTTATTTTTTTCTTCAATGCATAAAAAAGAAAGTTTATTTATTTTTAGTTTTCAGCATTGATTTCCACAAAATTTTGAGTTCCAAATTTTCTCCCCATCTCTCCCTCCCTACCCCATAACACCTTGCATTTTGATTACCCCTTTCCTCAATATGCCCTCCCTTCTATCATACCCTTCCCTTCCCTTAACAATTCTCTGCATTCGTTCCTAAAACTTGGGTTTCAACTTCTCTCCTGTCCTTCCCCACCCATCCCCACTGAGAAGGCAAGCAATTCAATATAGGCTGTGTATGTGTAGTTTTGCAAAAGACTTCCATAATAGTCATGTTGTATAAGACTAACTATATTTCCCTCCATCCTATCCTGCCCTTCATTTATTCTATTTTCTCTTTTGACCTTGTCCCTCCCCAAAAGTGTTTACATCTAATTACTCCCTCCTCCCATTTGCCCTCCCTTCTATTATCCCTCCTACCCCACTTGTTCCCTTCTCCCCCACTTTCCTGTAGTGTAAGATAGATTTTCATACCAAATTGAGTGAGCATATTATTCCCTCCTTAAGCCAAATGTGAAGAGAGTCTCACCTCCTCCCTTTTCTCCTCCATTGAAAAAGCTTTTTCTTGCCTCTTTTATGAGATATAATTTGCCCCATTCCATGTCTCCCTTTCTCCTCCCAATATGTTCCTCTCTCACCCTTTAATTTTATTTTTTTTAGATATCATCCCTTCTTAATCAACTCGCCCTGTGCTCTCTGTCTCTCTCTATGTATATATGTGTATATATGTGTGTGTGTGTGTGTGTGTGTGTGTGTGTGTGTGTGTGTGTGTATAATCACTCCAACTACACAGATGCTGAGAAAAGTCTCAAGAGTTATAAATATTATCTTTCCATGTAGGAATGCAAACAGTTCAACTTTAGAAAGTCCCTTATGATTTCTCTTTCCTGTTAACCTTTTCATGCTTCTTTTGATTCTTGTATTTAAAAGTCAAATTTTCTCTTCAGTTCTGGTCTTTTCATCAAGAATGCTTGAAAGTCCTTGATTTCATTGAATGACCATTTTTTTCCCCTGCAATATTATGCTCAGTTTTGCTGGGTAGGTGATTCTTGGTTTTAGTCCTAGTTCCTTTGACTTCTGGAATATCCTATTCCAAGCCCTTTGATCCCTTAATGTAGAAGCTACTAGGTCTTGTGTTATCTTGATTGTATTTCCACAATACAAGAATTGTTTCTTTCTAGCTGCTTGCAGTATTTTCTCCTTGACCTGGGAACTCTGGAATTTGACTACAATATTTGTAGGAGTTTCTCTTTTCAGATCTCTTTCAGGAGGTGATCGGTGAATTCTTTCAATATTGATTTTGTCCTCTGATTCTAGAATATCAAGGCAGTTTTCCTTGATAATTTCATGAAAGATGAAGTCTAGGCTCTTGTTTTGATCATGGCTTTCAGGTAGTCCCATAATTTTTAAATTGTCTCTCCTGGATCTGTTTTCCAGGTCAGTTGTTTTTCCAACGAGATATTTCACACAATCTTCTATTTTTTCATTCTTTTGGTTTTGTTTTGTAATTTCTTGGTTTCTCATAAAGTCATTAGCTTCCATCTGCTCTGTTCTAATTTTTAAAGAACTATTTTCTTCAGTGAGCTTTTGAACCTCTTTTTCCATTTGGCTAATTCTGCTTTTTAAAGCGTTCTTCTCATTGGCTTTTTGGATCTCTTTTGCCAGTTGAGTTAGCCTATTTTTAAAGGTGTTATTTTCTTCAGCATTTTTTAAGGTCTCCTTTAGCAAGCTGTAGACTTGCTTTTCATGATTTTCTTGCATCACTCTCATTTCTCTTCCCAGTTTTTCCTCCACCTCTCTTACTTGATTTTCAAAATCCTTTTTGAGCTCTTCCATGGCCTGAGACCACTGCATATTTAGTTTGGAGATTTTGGATGCAGGAGCCTTGACATCCTCTGATGGTATGCATTGTTCTTGCTCATCTGAAAGGATGGAAGAAAATACCTGTTCACCAAGAAAGTAACCTTCTATAGTCTTATTTTTTCGCCCGTTCTTGGGCATTTTCCCAGCCAGTTACTTGACTTTTGAGTCCTTTGTCAAGAGGAGGGTATAATCTGGGGACCTGTAAGTACTCAGTTCTGGCAAAGTGGCACAATCAAGGGGGAGGAGTTTACTCATCTCCTGGCCTACGCACTGATGTGGGGGCAACCAAAAACTTTTTTACCCAGAATCTGTGAGTAGAATTCCCTTTCCACAACCACCTCCAGCTCTACCATGCCAGTGCTTTTCCTCACCCCAGGGTTGTGCTCAGGGCTGAGATTCAGATCAGCAGCTCAATTCCCTCAGGGACTTTAAGGGGAGGACTTCAAAAATGAATGCTGCTGCAGCAGTGGCTGCTGCCAGCCATCCAGACCATGTTCCCTTCTCCTGGGTGAAGGAGTTTTCTCACTGACTTTGAAGATGTCTTTGTCGTTTGTGGGTTGTGCAATCTGGGAACTGGTACTGCTGGTGGCTCCCTGAAATCTGTTCTGGGTCCTGTCCCTGCTGTGCCATGTGGCCCACTCTGGGCTGTGCTCTGCTTCGCATCCAGTGTGATAGACCTTTCCTGTCAGCCTTCCAGCTATCTTGGGCTGGAAATCTCTTTCATGCTGTTGTTTTGTGGCTTCTGCTGCTCTAGAATTTGTTTAGAGTCATTTTTTACAGATATTTTATGGGCTATGTGGGGGAGCTCCTACAAGTCCGTTTTTCTACTACACCATCTACTACACCATGCCTAGAAGAAAACTTTTTAAAAAATGAAATTAGATGTGGAAAAGAATCAGTGACATACTCTAATGTTCTTCAGAGATCATATGCAGAGTCTTCCACCCCAACTTCTAGGATAAGAACTCACTGTTCGACAAAAATTGCTGGGAAAACTGGATAACAGTATGGTGGAAACTAGGGAGAGATCCATGCCTGATGCTGTACACAAAAATAAAGTCCAAATGGATACATGACCTAGGTATAAAGATTGATACCATGGACAAACTGGAAGAGCAAGGAATAGTGTATTTATCAGATTTATGGAGAAGGGAAGAATTTTTTATTAAAGAAGAGATAGAAAACATTATGAAATGCAAGATAGATAATTTTGATTATATTAAACTGAAAAGTTTTTGCACAACCAAAACCAATGCAACCACAATTTGGAAGGATGTAGTAAATTGGGAAAGAATTTTTACAGCTAATCTCGGGGATAAAGGCCTCATTTCTAGAATATATAGAGAACTGACTCAAATGTATAACTATACAAGTCATTCCCCAGTTGATAAATGGTCAAAGGATATGAACAGGCAATTTTCAGAGGAAGAAATTAAAGATATCTATAATCATATAAAAAAATTCTCCAAATCACTTTTGATTAGAAAGATGCAAATCACAACAACTCTGAGGTACCACATCACACCTATAAGATTAGCAAACATGACAGAACAAGAAAATGATAAATGTTGGAGAGGATGTGGGAGAGTTGGAATACTAATTCATTGTTGGTGGAGCTGTGAGCTCATCCAACCATTCTGGAGAGCGGTTTGAAACTATGCCCAAAGGGCTACAAAAATGTGCATACCTTTTGAACCTAGCAATATTGCTACTAGGACTGTATCCCCAACAGATCATAAAAATGGGAAAGGGTCCCACATGTACAAAAATATTTATAGCAGCACCCTTTGTAGTTGCCAAAAACTGGAAGTCAAGGGGATGCCCATCAATTGGGGAATGGCTGAATAAATTATGGTATATGAATGTAATGGAATACTATTGCACCATAAGAAATGATGAACACGAAGACTTCAGAGAGGCCTGGAAGGACTTATATGATCTGATGCTGAGTGAAAGGAGCGGAACCAGGAGAACTTTGTGCACAGCAACGACCACAGTGCGCGAGAGTTTTTTCTGGTAGACTTGGAATTTCGTAATAACGCAAAAACTTCTTATAAAAAAAAAATATCCCAAAGGTGGTTCTCAAGGCAAAATGCCTTCCACACTCAGAGAGAGAAATATGGAAGTCATTCGCAGAATGTAGCAGATCGTGTGTGTGTGTGTGTGTGTGTGTGTGTGTATTATGTTTTGATTTGTTATATGATTTCTTCCATTTATTTTAGTTCGTCTACATAGCATGACTATAGTGAAAATGTATTCAATAGGAAAGTATATGTAGGTCCTATATAGAATTGTATGCTATCGTGGGGAGGGAGGGGGTAGATGGGGGTAAGTGTGGGGGGGTAAAAATCTAAGTTTTATGGTAGTGATTGTAGAACATTAAAAAAAATAAAATTAAAAAAAAAAGAATCTTCCTCAAAATTTCCTCCCACCTTTTCATCTTCCTCCAGTTAAAGTTGTTTTCTTCTCTCCTGTCAGCATTCACAAAAGGAATAAAAAGCTATTTTTAAGTTTTATTATTTTCCTGTTTGATTTACTTGCTTGTATTCTAGGAGTTTGGTTTTCTAGGCTTTCTCCTGCTTTAGCTGGTCACTTAAATAGGCTTTTGTGGGCTAGCTCAGGTCCCTACAAAATTGGCAACATTATTTGTCTGGAAAAATGGGTTTTCCCATAAAAGTTCTAAACAAAATATTTACATGTGATCTTTGGGACCAAAGCTGTGGTAGGGATCATAGAGACAATGGTTTGCAGTTTGGGTTAAATTTCTGGTGCCTAAGTTATAGAATTGAACCCTCAAGCTCTCTTGTGACTAAGCTACTGACTTGTAATATTATGTGGCAGCCTGTTTTCTGTGAAGGCATTCATGTGGTGGAATGAAGAAAGTGAGCATCCTTTGTGCCTGTGTGCCTTTGACTCCTTCCTGCCTGCCCCTTTGGAGAGGTTTTTCCCCTCCTAGGTTCTAGGTAGGTTTCTAGGGTGAGGTTTTAGTGGAGCCGTTGGCCTGCTCTGGTAGGTGGGTTCCCCCCACAGAAGTTCTCTCTGTCTGTACCGCTCCTGATTCTGTCTCTGGCCTTTAGTTTGCAGGGTCCAGTATGACATCAGGAAGAACCGAGTTCAGGTCTCACTCATTTAGCTGTGAGATCCTGGGCAAGTCATTGACCCTCTCTGCCTCAGTTTTCCCATCTGTAAAATGGAAACAATAATAGCACCTACTTCCCAGAGTTATTGCGAATTGTTGCGAAAGGAGTTAAGATGTGTAAGGCATTTTGCAAACCTAAAAGTTCTCAATACATGCTGTTCTTCTTCTTCTATATCATTGTCCTCTTAACATTTACCTCATATGAATCATTATGTAATTATCCTGGTCATGTCAGTTTATGTAAGTAGACAATTGACTGTTTATAGGATGATTTCTGTGAATCAGTTCTGTGGTTTTTGGTATTCCTTCCTCCCCTTTTTTTCTCCTTTTTCCTTGATCACTAAGTAAAATAGTGCTAGTGCTGGGAAGAGGAAAATAATCCAAAACCATCTTTGAAAATATGCCTTAGGAGACAGCGAGGTGGGGGCAGCGCTGCTGATGGCCAGAAACTGACCAGAGTGAACAACTTGATTACGCAATGAATAGCTCATTTTAAGACCAAGAGGAAGGAAGTTTCTGACAAAACAAAAAGCATAATTAGTAGCATTTTAAAATGAACATTGTAAAATAGAATGTGGCTTGCTAAAAAAATAATTTTATCGATACTTTTGAGGAGGTCTTTATAACTTTAATGTTCTGTGAAATATTCTTTCCATGAAAAGCAAACTATGTATTATTGAAAACAACTGCAAATATTTTCCGGTTGAATTTATTTCCCTTCCAAATATAACCCCCACTCTTTTTTTTAACTCTGACTTATCTCTGAAATCTCCAAGAGGGCCTGTTTCTGAGCCACAGGCTGTGGGGTGGTGAGTGCTTAGATCTGCTCCATGTTGCACATCTGTTTCAGCGATGGAGAGTTTGGGAATGCAAGGAAATGCCTCCATTTGAAAAATGTTTCCAATTCATATGAAAACAGTGATCTATTTCATATAAGTAAATGGTTCCATTCTGAAAATATCCTATTTTTTATGAGGATTCCAGTAGGCTTCTCTAAATACAAATAAAATCAAGGCGAGGGTAGCTCACGAGCCCCTGAGTAGGGGATGTATACTCTAACCAGGTTTGTTGTGCAGTCGAGAGCGATTGGAAGAGATTTTTTGTTTGCCTTTATGTGATAATTTTATTGTTGTGTATTTGGAATTAAATGTTTTCATTACTTAAATATTCATAGAACATATGATCACTTTCTGTTTCTATAAATTGAAGCTTTTCATAGCCCCTTTCCTAGTTGTGTTTATCATTTAAGTGCCATGAGGACAGTTGGCATCATCTACTGCGCTTACATGTGTGTGCTTATATGCATAGATATGTATACATATGTATGTATTTTAGATAAATGTTTATGAGCATTTTTGATCTTTTGTGTTTGTGTGTAAAGGAAGATAAGGAAGCTTCTCCACAGGATGCAACCAAGGGATGGCTTTCTCTCTAGCTGAATATGGAGGCCACTGGGACAGATGAAGTAGACAAGCTAAAAACTAAATTTATGTCCGCATGGAACAACATGAAATACAGTAAGTGTCATTGTCGTTACAGTGAAATTATTTAAACCAAAAGAAAGTCTTTGATGCCATTTGTAATCTCTCTGAACAAATCAGCGAGTGGCTAAAGGGTCAGACTCTCTGTCAAGAAGAAATTGAGCTTGAACCTTTCCTTAGACATTTATGAGCTGCATGACTCATAAGCTCTCCTGTCCTCAGTTTCCCTGTCTGTAAAATGACGATCATGATAGCACCAACCTCACAGGGTTGTTGTGAGAACCAAATGAGACAATGTATGTAAGAAATGTATTTTAGAAACCTTAAAGTGCCATGGAAATGTTAGCTATCATTTGGTCAGTGTTCCAGTTCAAATAAAAAATGATTGGCAGACTGCATTCTCCTCTGAGGTTCACTTGTTCTGTAAGTCCCCAGGGATGGAGTGTCATAGTGATGTTCCTGTGATCCTTTGTGAACAGTGTTTACTGGTAGGGAACGTTGACCTGTGAGAGTGTGGCGACTTTCACAATGACTTAATTCATTAGGAAAAGGCAGTGAGGTCATGGTGAAGAGTTAACATTTGTCTAGCGTGTTAGAGTTTCAGAGCAGAGCAAAGGGGATGCTGAAGTCGATGACATGTCAGGATCAGGTGAATGAACTATGGCTGTTTAGCCAAGAGGAGGGAATACCTTGGGAGAGGGCAGTGATGTGGGATGATGGAGTTGAATGGGGAGAGACTTGAGGCAGGGAGGCCAATGAGGAGGCTGTCGGAATAGGCCGAGGAAGAGTGATGGTAGCTGAGCTAAGGGGGTGACTGTGTGAGTAAACAGAAGGGAGGTTGTGGAGGTAGAAAGAGTGAGCCTTGGGAGTTGACCAATAACATGGTAGCTGCCAACCTGGGAGTATTAAAGAATGGTACCTTTGACAGATCTAGGGAAATTTGGAGGAGGACTGAATGGGGGGAATGGAAGAGCTTGGTTTGAGAAATATTGAGTTTGAGATGCCTTTGGGACATGCCAGGGAGAGGCTGGTGCTAGATGTGTAGCTCTGTGAGTCATCGCATTGAGATGACAAGTTAATGTGTGGGAATGGGAGAATAGAGCAGGAAGAGAGGAGGCTCCTGGATGCAGTCTGGGGGCACGTGCACAGTAGGTAAGTGAGAAAAGACTATCAGGGCTGACAGTTAAGAGATCGATGGGACTCTGAGATGCAGATTGTAAAGTGACTCAGATTGTAAACTGCTGAGGAATGGGAGGAAAGAAGTGGAGGTGGCAAGTGCGGGCGGCGAGCACGGGCAGTGAGCGTGGGCAAATTTTTCTTAGGAGTTTGACTGACAAATAGAGAAGAAAGAGAATTACAGTTTGGAGGGGCAGCAAGGATGATGGAAGGTTGTGTTAGAATTGAGCAAG
Organism: Notamacropus eugenii; assembly: GCF_028372415.1. NCBI lineage: Eukaryota > Metazoa > Chordata > Mammalia > Diprotodontia > Macropodidae > Notamacropus > Notamacropus eugenii. The sequence continues at coordinate 523,340,111 of NC_092873.1, forward strand.
CTCAGGCCCACTTCCAGGCAATAGGGAAGCAAGCTGCAGTAATGAAGACCCAGGGGAGGGAGTTAGAAAGAGGACTGTCTGCTGGCGGAGATAGGGGCGGGGGTGTCCTTGGGGGCACAGGCAGAGCCATTGGCCTTGGCAGCGAAGGGCCACCTCTGTCAGAAACTGATGGAAGACAAAAGCGTGGGAGAGTGCCTGGAATGTAGTCGGCATTTAATAAATGCTTGTTGAATGTTTGAGAAAAGTAGGGGGGAAAGGACTTGTGGATGGTCTGTGTTCTCAGAAAAGCAGGAGGCAGGTCCTCTGTGGAAAAGGAGATGGATGGGAGGCTTGAGGAGGGATGACAAAGTCTGGAAGATGGCTGTGGGGTATGATTGAGGGAATCAGCTGAGAGAAGTGAAAAGTACTCCCTTGCTGCCTTGAGAGTTCACCTGAAGTGAAATAACAGTTTTGTATTGTACCTAGTCAGCATGCTTACGTGACTTTCTCCAGTTCAGGTTAGTGGCATGGGAGTTGGATCTGAGGAGGTCGAGAGTGGCGGTCATACAGGGCTGGTGTTGGCAAGGGCTCGGCTGTGGTGAGGCAAAGGTACTAGGGATTTGTAATTAGAAGAGTGTGGAGCTGACTTGGGCAATCATAGGGTTGAGATTATAATGGGAAGCAAGTGAAATCCAGGAAAGAGAGAGAGGCTTCAGGAGGAGCTGGGAGGTGAAGGGTTTCAGGATCATAGTAAGGGGGAAGAAAAGGCTGAGGAGAGATCAGGCACAGGGAGAGGTTGAGGTCAGATAGAGGAACGTCAGAGACTTCCATAAGGGCACGGAGTCCCTGTGGTCAGCTCTAGGGTGTCACCATGGCCACGATGGAGAGGAGGACTTGTTTGGGGGGACTGAGAAGGTTGAGGAGCTGAGTGGGCTGGGCTGCTTGAGTTCTACAGGATCAGTGAAGGGCAGGGATGGGGAGGAAAGGGAGCTGCTCAGCCAAGGGCTTCAGGTGAATGTCAGAAGACAAGCTTTTGAGGGATGGTGGCAAGTCTGGAAATGTATGAGGAAAGGGAGTAATGGTCCAGTGGATTGGGGCTGTGGGAGCGAAGGCACAGCCAGGGCTGGGAAGGGTGGCCAGGGATGCAGTGAGAACAGGTGGATGGGAAGGGGATCACTCCACCCACGATGCTTATGATGTGTGTTTTCCCTGTGCCAGGGATACAAAGAAAACCTGAAGCAGTCCCTGCCCTCAGGGGCAAACCATATAGAGGAATAGGAGCCTGAGCCAGGGAAGAGACCAAGGGGCTGGGAAGGCCTCCCTCCACAGGGGGAGAAGAGGGTGCCCAGACTAGGAGACTGGTGCTGGCTCAGTTCGTGCTCAATCTCTTTGTGCTCTGAGATGCTTCATCGGAATGTGGCTTAGCTGAGAATTCGCCTGAGTTCTCTGGCCCTTTCTACAGAAGGCACATTTAGTTGTCTGCCATTTTCCCTTTGTTGATACAGTGTGACTTTTTTTAGAACACTTGATTTTAATGAAAATGAATGCGCATAAAAGACCTTTGTTTTGATTTGTGTTCAAATATCTCCCCTCCTTCTCACCCATACAAGGATAATTGTCAGTTAATATTGTGCAGTTGGGCAGAGCAAGTGCTTTTGTCATGTTCACTTGCCATATTTTCGTGATGAGGCATTCTCTTTTCTCTTTTTTTAGGCTGGGTGTTGAAAACAAAGACATATTTCAGCAGAAATTCACCAGTATTATTGCTGGGAAAATGTTATCATTTCAAGTCTGAAGGTGAGAGTCCAAAATTTGTAAACAGTTTCAAAATTTTTTCCAGTAATTTATAGTGAATGTTTACTTATCTTAAATGATTTTTGTTGTTCCATGGTTGGTTTGGGCCCATCTTCCTCAGTAGCTACACTCATCAACAACATCTTGCTCTTAATAACATGCTGCCTTCTTCTGTTTGCTTTCATTTCAAACATATTCTCTTTTCTCCACCTGGATAACAAGACTATGAGGCAGGAACCCAGTCTTGTTTCTTTTGCATCCTTCAGAGTACCTCCTCTATTTCTGGAGATTAGGAGTCAGTAAACATTTATTAAGCACCTACTGTGTGCCAGGTGCTTTGCTAAGTGCTGGAGAAACAAATAAGAAAAAAGAAAGAGCGCATATGCTGAAGGAACTTACAGTCTGCTGGGGAAGCCAGGTCAGGGTTAGAGCGTTTGAGGGAGTCTTGGAGCAGGAGGACTTGGAATAAAGGAGAAGGCTGTGTGTGGGGGATGCTGTCAAGGCCTTGTGAGATGTAGAAGCTCATGGCAAATGGGCTTTGATTGACTTCTTGAACCTTTGCAATCCGGCTTCTAATGTTATCATTCAGCTGAAACTCCAGAATCACCAATTAGCTCTCGATTGCTAACTCTTATGTTTTCTTCTGACATTGACCTCTCTGCAACATTTGACCCTGTTGACGGCTGTCCATCTTTCCATAGCCCTGTGGGATGTACAGCCATTGGGTGTCACCTGCAGAGTGCTGGTGTTAATGAGAAAGGATTTTGTGGTAGCATTCTCTTTGGAGTCTTTGGAAATACTTCAGAATTTCCCAACTGAAGTCAAGCCGGATGTCCTTTTCCTACCCAATTCTGGACTCAGTTTATTCTCCATCTGGAGTGCTTATCCAAGATTCCCATATTGATGGACTAATTAGATGGGCTCTTGTCCAGCTGCATGTCATTATCTGAGCAATATGCATTTTTAATCTGGCTAGTTTCTGTAGCAGATTCACTAATCTCTTTTTTGTTGCTGCGAGTTCCATCAAGGAAGTTTTGTATTGTTAAATCCAACAGTTTAAATGAACAGATTTATAAAGTACCTACTGTGTGCCAGACGGTATGCTAGGTGCTGGGAAAACCAAGGAACCTACGTGCAACTGGAGTAGAGAATGTGTAGACAGATGAGACAGCTCACACTTATGCAAGGGTGGGGATGGGAAGGAGGCCCTGGGCCCCAGAAAAACCACTCTGTGGGAGGCAGCACTTGGACTGAGCTGGAAATGGAATGAGGGATTCCCAGAGGTGGAAGCAAGTGTAGGGACAAAAGCCAAGGCATTGAAGCACCTACTGTGGGCCTAGAAAGCATGTGTCAAGCCCTGAGGCTCCAAATACAAAAGCCAAGGCAGTCCTTACCCTCCAGGATGACATTCTTCTGGATACTGAGTGGGAAATGTAAACAGTGAAGGAGACTGAGCCACAAAAACCACAGAGATGAGAGACCTTTTATGTAGGAGAAGAGCATGGCCAAGAAGGGCCCTTCTGTTGGAAAGTAATGGGGATGGTGAGCAGGTCCAGGAGAGTACCTGGACACAGCCTTTCCTGGAGCAGTGGCATATGTGATCTGATCACATCTCTGGGGAAGGCTGTGCACCTGGTGTCCTGGAAGTAGGCAGAGGATGGTTAGGGGACCTCAGGATGCAGAGAGGAGAGAGAGCATTCAAGTGTTGGGGGAGGAGAACCTGGGGATGGGTGCTGGAACAGGAAGGAGACCAATTTGACTGGATCAAGAGTTCGTCAGAAGGGTGGAGTTATGGAAGCTCAGGGCAATTAGCCTCTCCTCCTCTGCAGGTTTGGAGAAGGAGCAGGAAATCCTTTGTGTTTAGATTTTACCCAGAACATTTCTCATCTTCTCTTTTGGAGGACTTCTGTCTCTCTGATGGACATAACCTTGTTTCATGTCAGCTCTCAGTAAGTTGTTGAACAGAGATAGAGTGCTCTTTGTGGTTGCATCTGCCCTGGAATCCAGTATGTTTTTTACAAACAATTGAGAGACCCCTTGGCTCCAGAGACTCTTCAGGGCTAACACCAGTGCAACAGATCATTGTTAGATACTAATGAATGGTGAGAACTTGTCTTTAATTATATCACATGGTAGCCTACCATGATGAATTTTTTAAGTCTTAGTGTGGGCATTCATGACACAAGTACAGTGTGAGCCATTGAAAGCTTACTCTCATGTACAATAGGCTTATCAGGGCACGTCAGTTTCTGTATCATAAACCAATGACTGAAATGACTTCCTGTCATCTTAGAGTTGATGATGTATAAAATAAAACAGATCAATAGTAGTAATTACTACGAAAATGAAATTCATAGTAATGTTCTGTGTTTGTATAATGCCTCACAGTCTATAAAACACTTTTGTTTATGGGGCCCTTACGACAGTCTTGTGCAGTCAGTAGGGCAGATGATATGCTTGTTTTATAAAGGGCACTGACTTGCCTGCTACTCCATACTTACTCAGTGTTGGTGATGGGGAGGAGCCCATTGGACCAGTAGTGGTCTTGCTGGAATGCTCCGCTGTCTGTGCTTAGGCACCAATGGTCCCCATCACACGGTGGTCACCTGTGTGGAGTTCAGTCTTGTGCTTTTTGTCTTACAGAAGAAAATGAAACGGCACCTGTCGGATCAGGATGGCCCATGGAAAATGACCAGCTCGTCATTTCTGGGAATGTAGAAGAATTTCGTAGAGATTTCATTTCTAGAATCTGGCTGACCTACAGAGAAGGATTCCCCCAGATTGAGGGCTCTGCACTGACCACAGACTGCGGGTGGGGCTGCACCCTGAGAACTGGCCAGATGCTCCTGGCACAAGGGCTAGTTCTCCATTTTCTTGGCCGAGGTAAAGCCATCTCCCTTTCATTGTTCCTGTTCTTTTGTGAGCTCCTTAAACTTTCTAGCCAGGGCGTTAACATTCCCTGATGGTTATTTCCTGGATTCCAGCTTCTGCAAATTGAATTTACTAGCAAGCCTGTGGCAAGTAACACCTGGCCTCAGGTAAGTTCAATTGGTAGTATTCCTTGTCCCTGCTGCCTTCCTCTTAAAATTTTTTTATCTAAGCCTTTTAAAATATTTCACTGTATTTCTGCCTTCCCTCCCCCCAACAGTTTTCCTGGCAATGAAGAAAAATATTTAGCAGAAACAGCTGAAACATTGACCACTTCTGATGGCATATGCAGCATTTCTACCCCATAGTCCCCCATCCCCTTTCTGTGTGTGTGTGTGTGTGTGTGTGTGTCTCTCTCTTTCTCTCTCTCCTGTCTCTTCTGTTTTTCTCTCTGTCTACTTTCTCTCTTTCTCTGTCCCCTCCCCCCATCTCTTCTCTTCCCTTTCCCTTTCCCCTTCCTCTTCCCTTTTTCCACTTCCCCTTCCTCTTCCTCTTCTTCCTCTCTGTCTTTCATCCTTGGGTGTATGATTTTCCTGGCTCTGCTTCCTTTGGTTCATACAAGGCTTCTGGGTTCCTCTTTGGCCATGTGAGATCTGAGGGATGGCCTTCCTATTCCCGTGTCCAGGTACTGGGAGAGCCGAAAAGATGTTGAGTAGGAAGGCACTTTGACTGTGCTGCTTTAGGTTTTTCATTATCCACTTATGTAATTGAGGTTAATCAGATCGCTAGTCAGGAGTTATCATTAATAGAGTCATTGTGCTTCTTTTATGGAACCTGCTGTAATGTATGGCTTTTCTTTAGTCTTTTCTTGCGTCTGCGATGGACGTGTTCTCCCACTTCTCCTTGTGCAAGCAGCAGCCCATCCCTGGCTCTTGGCCTTGTGCTGGGGCCTGCCTCAGGGGCCCAGGCATGGCCCTCAGGCTCACTCTCTTTCCTGCCCAACTAGTCATGTCCTCTTCAGACTGTCCATTTCCTGGAAGTTATCTTTTATCCCATGCCTGTGTGCCAGGCCTCACTCGTGTCTCCCAGGCACCTCCTGGGCTTTGTTCCCTAATCGTGTTTTCCCAAACAATCACTTGCCATTTTTGTTTTTGGAAGAGGGACTTTGTGAGAGTGGCCAGAGAGACCTGGCTACAGAGTTGGAAAGACAAGAGTTCGAGCCCTGCCTCTGACTGTCCTGGCTGCGTGATGGTGGGCAAGTCCCTCCAGATGCTGTATAAGTTTAAACTGGAGGGAAAGGGCAGGTGCCCCTCTGCAGTCCTTGGGAAGCCCCAGGACCGTGCCTCTCCCTGTCTGTCCCTCATTGCTGTTTAAGCATCGTTGTTTTTGTAACACATTTACTTTTAAGTGATTTTCATTTTTCTTGTGAATTGATTGGAAAGATGCTTTAATCATCAGCCATTTCATTACGAAATTCCTGCCCATCTTCAGGATTTAGGAAGCTCTGTGATTTCCAGCATTCTCAAGGATGTCATGTGGAAGTCTGACTTGAAAGTGTTTTTTCCCTATGATATTTTGGCTAGTTTGGAATCTTTCCTGCCTAAATAGTGAGGTATATTTTGGACTGACTTATTTAATTATTATCTACTCTAGCATTTTTTTTTTTACTATTAAAGTTTGAGATATAATTCATGGGTTAGTCATGAATTTAGTTAGTCATGAGCTACATAAGCACATAATGTAGTTATCCTAAAAAAAGTGAACATCTTTTTTAGGATAACTATGTTATTTGCTTTTGTAGCTCTAATATTTACTTACCACAGCATGTATTAGTGAACTGAGTTTTGAAACTTTTAAATTATGAGATAGTTGAAAGTATAATTTGAAAATTGTGGTCTACTCAATACAAGGTACAGTTACTGGTTTTAATAGGCTTAGTCTCTGTTTAGTCTTGTTAAAGTTTGATTGTTTAAAAAAAATGAACACCTCCTTTTGAAACTGCTCTAGCCTGGACCTGGCCAGATGCACTGGACATTGAAAACTCAGATTCTGAGTCATGGACTTCTCACACTGTAAAAAAACTCACAGCATCATTTGAAGCATCGCTTGCGGGAGAAAGAGCACCCAAAGGCCCATCATCTGATCTTAAAGAAATATGCAGGAGGAGCTCTGATGAGGAAGGCAGAAATGAGATCTGCCACAGGAGAATCATCTCATGGTTCGGTGACTTTCCACTGGCCTGTTTTGGCCTGCATCAGCTGATTGAATATGGGAAAAAATCTGGGAAAACAGCTGGAGATTGGTACGGCCCAGCTGTGGTTGCCCACATTTTAAGGTAAAGTTCTCTTAAAATTCTCATCATGTGCTATAGCTTGTCAGATAGATGTCTGAGGGGACAAGGAGAGAGGGGAAGGGAGAAGGAAGGAGACAGAGAGAGACATGGGGGGTGCAGAGAGAGGATGTTGAGTTTTCCTCTAGATCAGGGGTGGGGAACCTGCAGTCTCAAGGTCACATGTGGCTCCCTAAGTCCCCAAGTGCAGCCCTTTGACTGAATCCAAACTTCATAGAACAAATCTCCTTAATAAGAGGATTTTTTCTGTAAAACTTGGACTCAGCCAAAAGGCTGCACCCAGGCGCACAGAAGGCCACATGTGACCTCGAGGCTGCAGGTTCCCCACCCCTGCTTTAGATGTAGTAGAGCTTTTAATTTTTAACAGTTATAAGACGTTACTATCAAGAATTCTTTTTATTTGCGAAGCAGAGAAAGCTCAGCTGAGTTGCAGCCTGCTCTTGCCCTGCTCAGTTTATTTACTGAGACAGGCCACTTTCCCCCTTGTTGGTTGCAAATGGCCAAGGTCTCTTTAAAGCTCAGGCTTTCAGTCGATAGAGCACCTTATTGAAATGTTCTAAAAACTAACAACTCTTTCAACCTTGGAACATGCATAACATTATAGATTTTTTTTTAATACTGTAACCTGGGGGCTGTAATGTACTGATAGTGTAATGAAATGTCAGAGCTAAAATTGATGTTTTCAGCATTTCTTTGCACACATCAAATTCTTGTGAACTGTAAATGTATGGGACTATTAATATTATAATTATATCATAGTAAAAGTAAAGGGTCTGTGACATTCAATGTGGGCGGAAAAAAGTCGAAAGTCAAATTTCACTATACTTTGCCTTTTTATGTGCCATTTATTTGGGTACTACTTGATTTTTTGTTTTTTATGGTCTTAGGTGTTCTGTGCATGTCCCAGTATTGTCATAAACTGAATCATTAATATGTCATCCAAGTATAAGAGGTCAAGGTGTAGATGTAAATTATTCCAGTTAGACACATTGATCAATTTAAAATTTTTCTTAAGTCTTGACTCATGACTTCCTACACTTAGACATTTTACAAACCAAACCATTAAAATGGGAGGATTAGTTCCTGTTGTCTAGTTTTTGTTTCATCAGCATAATAATCAAGTGATATTTATTATCCCCAAGGTGGCACAGGATTTATGAAAAGCATGGTAATTCATAAGGCTCATTTCTCCCTTCCATTGGGATAGAATAGAATGCAGCACAGATCTCTTAGAACCTCATTTAATCAGTAGAAAATAAAGATGACTTGGGAAACATCCCTAGAAATACTTTTGGGGAGTTGACCCAGTCTCTCTTTGTGGTCATTTCCCATATTAATCTCATCACAACTTGTATACCTTCAGTTGGAAACTCGCCTCTTCAGGTCATAAGGGCTCCTGAATAAATTTTACAAATACTGTTGCTGTTAAAAGAGCTTTGGGAAAAGACTGCAGAGATAATATGGAATAGGCACTCCCCATGGACACATATTTCCCTTCCTGCTTCTATTTCTCAGAGATCTCTGATGCCATTGGAATGGGTGCTCCCTGAGTGGGGTTGGAGAGAGGTTGCCCTGTAGCCACCCTAATAAGAAGACTGTCGGCACTTAGCCAAGCTAGACCTCGGACAGTGCCCACAGCCTGGCCACAACATATCTGTACCGTTCCTGGTCCCCAGGCTGAAGCCTTTGTAGCTTGGGACCAATTGGTAGACTTGGCTCTCTGGTGGCTGGGCATTGATAAACCTGAACCATCTCCTCATCTTGAGGCAGACTGTTGTTGGATTAATAGGTTTGTTCTCCTTCCTTCTCCCTCCTCCCTCCTCTTCTCTCCCTCTTCTTTCCCTTCCCCTCTCTTTCCTCCCCCTTTTCTCCTCCCTTCCTTCTCCTTCCTCCCTCCCTCCCTTCTGCTTCTCTTTCCTCATTTTCTTCTGCCTCCTCTTCCCTTCTGCTTCTTTCCTCCCTCCCCCCTGTTCCCCCTCTGTTTTTAGAAATCTATATTCCTGATATAGTAATTTAAGACTTTGGGATAGTCCACAGATCTTTTGAGTCTCTCATTCATTGTTCTGAACCTATGCTTCTGATATAATTTTTGCCATCCTTGCTTATTTTTTAACCATGTTTGTATTGAAGTCACCAAGTATCAAAGTTTTTGTCAATTTAATTGGAGGGTCTTTTGAAGTTTTTTGTAGAGTTTTCCTACCAATTATTCTTAAACATTTCATAGTTGTGTGACCTTGGGCAAGTCAGTTAACCACTATCTGCCTCAGTTTCCTCATTTGTAAAATGAAGATAATGATAATACTTCCTAAGGTTGTGGAGAGGATTAAATGAGATCATATTTTTAAGGCTATCTTTATGTTCTCTAGATTGAATTGTTCTGTAGACTGACAGCCAAGTTGAAGTTAGAGATGGTACAACAACTGAGATTCTTAGCACCCTCTGACCTCTTCTGTACCTTTATGCAACCTTCAGTGTTGGCAAAGAGAGCCGTAGCAACTCATTTTTATTGGTCTTCGGTTCATGGGCCGTTATAGCCAACAAGTTCAGCACCAAGGCCAGTGTCCTGGCTCTGACCCTTGGAAAGCAGACCTGATTTATTGTCAGGGGGCCACACACAAAAACTTTTTTTTTTTTAAAGCATGGTAGATCCCGCCAGAGTCTGTGTTCTGTTGGCAGAGCCTTTGAGAGCCTATGCTTATCTCTGTGCCGCAGGCTTTTGGAGCAGGACTTGGTCTTGTTAGCATATGAAATGAGATCAGCTGTGCTGTTCTTTGGATAGCTTAATGTAGTATTTGAACTCCTTTGAAAGGAGTTCTGGTATTGTTTACCCTGCACAGAGGAGGAACTTAAAAATGCTTTTGGTGAATTTGAATTCATTGGAATGATAACTTAAAATGACCAGAAGGTGTCTGCAAAGTGCTTTATATGGTACTGGATCCTCCTAACAACACTGGGATGTGAATTCTGTTATTACCTTTACTTTGCTGATGAAGACCATGGCCAAGAGAGGTTATGGGAAGTGCTTGGTCTCATATCAGTCCAGCACTCTGCTAGAAATAAAAACTGCTTTGGTTGTGGTTTAGTGGTCTTTGGTTACTGCATGAAAATTCTGTTTAATATTTTAAAGGAGAATCATATGTTTGCTCTTTTTTATAGAAAAGCAGTTGAAGAGGCAAGACATCCCGATTTACAAGGAATAACAATTTATGTTGCTCAGGATTGTACAGGTGGGTAGGACAATTAATTCTGGCCTTTATTAAATTTACTTATTCAGTTTTTCATGTGTTTTAAAGCTTGAGATCTCAATAGCACTTCTAGGCTCTTTGAGGGAAGGGGTGCTGTGTCTTAGTTCCTCACACATAGTATACATTCAGGAAATTTTTATTGATTTAAAAAGTCAATATTGTAACATTAATTTCCCTCATAAGAGCTTAACAGTAAAATATTACTTATTATATATCTAGAAAAACATTTGCTAGGTAGCTTTTCACTAAGATAATGATTTTTAGGGAAGAACAGATATTCTGACATCATCTTTCAAGGAACTTTGTTTTGTGGTTTGGCAGTAAAATCTTGCTGTCTGTGACTCTTATCTGTGCTTCTTTCTTGTTGTCTGTGTTATATTTTATTTAATTGTTAATCAAGAAAAATATTTTGAAACTTTGTTGGGATTGAAGTAGAGACCTTGATTTCCTGAGAAAATAAAAAACATGTCCAAATGTAGATACCCCATATAGATTAGGTTTTTTCCAGAATAATACTAATGCCTTCTGTACATTTGAATATTCTAAAAGCTGAATATTATTTGTCATGTATCATATTTGAGTGCTTGTGATGTGCTTCTTGGTGTTTAAAGTAGAGCAGATATGGCCCTGAGGCTGCTCAGTAGAACGTTGGAGCCGTCCTAAAGCAAACTGCATCTGATGTGTTCACCCCCTGTACAGCAGTGTCCTCAGCATGTGGTCATCACCCTCTGCTTTAAACCTTCCTGTGACTACTGAAGCAATTGGTTGCATTTTTGGACAGGTCATCTTTATAGTGAACTATACAAATCCCACTGATGGTGCCTAGTTTTGCCTTTGCGTACCAAACAGAGGGAATCTGATTGTTCCCCCTTCATGTGATAAATATTCAGAGGTAGAATTGCATCCCCTTGTTGCTTCAGCCAGGCCTTGTATGGCCTCACCATCCTGGGCATTCTCCTGTGGACGTGTTCCAGCTTGTGATACAAGATGGAGGTTGTGTCCTCACCAGAGCGATCTACCAGGCCCTGTTGTCTCCCTCATTCTGGATTCTAGATATGTGTGAGTGCAGCCCAAGATGGAATGGGGGCTACTCAGTCTGCCCTGTTGCACTGGTCACTGAATACTCTTAGGATTTCCTCCCTTGGCTCTTATTAGAGTCTCCTTAGAGTCAGGAAGGTCACTCACTCTTCATCGTTCAGCAGACCGCCTTCATCTGATTTGTCCTGTGCTAGGTTGGCCTTGGTTCCCCCAAAGGTCTGTCATGATATTGATATTCAGCATTCTCACAAGACCACACCACATTTTCTGTGCTCGTTCTTGGTCACCCTAACTTTCTGGCTGTTCTGTGTGTCTTCTTAAAATCTGAGCTTGTCCCACATTATCTCTGCAGGCCATTCTGTCTCTTTAGACACCTCCCTCTTCTCATCTTCAGTGATTGTCTGAGTACGGCTTTGTTCTTGGACATTTTTCATTGCCTGTTATCCAGCTTCCCTTTTAGAGACTCAGGCTGCGAGAATTCTTAGGTTCTCTTAGGTCTATCATGTACCTTGGGTTACTGAGGGAAGGTCAGCAAATGTGTTGTGTTTGGTTTGGTCTTCTACAAAGACTAATTTGTTGTTATTTAAAATTTTTAATTCATTTTGAACTTAAGTACAAAAAGACAAAAACATTTCCATGCATACACCACAACACAAAGAGAATATTCAATATGAAACCACGGATGGCTTACTTTTTTTTTAACTACGTAGTAAACATTACCCATCATTTATCAAAGCTACTCTGCTTTTATCTGCCTCTTTCTGAGTTTTCGTTTCTTCTCTGCTCTGTACTTTTCATTTGTTTCCTCCCTCCCTTCCCAGCCTGCACTAGAGAAGGCTGCAATTAGACACACATATACACACACACGCACACACACATGCACACACATGCGCACACACATACACACACATATTTTATATATATATTTATATGTAAAACCTTACTATGCATATTTATATTTTCTTTTTCTTTCTCTGGAGGTTGATAGTATCTTCTTTCATAGTTGATTGGAGTATTTATAATACTGGAAATAACAGTCATTCCCAGTTGTTCTTTGAGTAGTGTTGCTGTGCTTGTATGCAGTGTTCCCTTGGCTCTGCTCATTTCACTCTTCATTATTTCCTAAAAGCCTTTCCATGTTTTTCCAGAATCACTCTGCTCATCTAGTATTCCATCACAGCGTATACCACAGCTTAGTCAGCCATTTCCCAATCAATGGGCATCCCCTCAATTTCCTCTTCTTCACCACCATAAAAAGAACTGCTATGAATACTTTAGAACTTACAAGTACTTTTCCTTTTGCCCTGATCATCTTGGGAAGCAATAGTGGCCAAAGGGTATACACAGTTTTATTACTTTGATGGACATAATTCCAGATTGCTCTCCAAAATGTTTGGATCAGTTCACAGTTCTACCACCAGGATGTTGATGTCCCAATTTTCCCACATCCCCTCTAACATTTGTCATTTTCCCTTTTTATCATTTTAGCCAATCTAATAGGTATGCAATGATATCTCCAAGTTGTTTTAATTTACATTTCTTTAATAATGATTTATGCATTTTTTCATATGACTATAATATAGTTTTAATTTCTTTATCAAAACACTTCTTGTTCATTTCCTTTGACCATTTATCATTTGGGGAATGACTCATATTCTTATAAATTTGAAAAAGTTCTCCATATATTTGAAATATGAGACCTTTATATGAGAAACTGTCTCTCAAATTCCCCCCCCCCCCGCCAATTTTCTGCTTTCCTTCTAATCTTGACTACATTGGTTTTATTTGTACAAACACTTTTAAATTTAATATAATAAAAATTATCCATTTTATATCTCAGTGCTCTTCATCTCTAGTTTATTCACAAATTCCTCTCCTATCTGTCAGTCTAATAGATAATATGTTCCATGTTCTAATTTTCTTAATTTTCTCCCTTTATATCTAGCTCATATATCCATTTTGATCTTATCTTGGTAAATGGTGATATTGGTCTATACCCAATTTTTGCCAGACTACTTTCCAGTTTTCTCAATAATTTTTACCAAATAATGAATTTTTATCCCAGAAGCTTAAATCTTTACATTTGTTGAACAAAAGGTTACTATAATAATTTTCTACTATGTATTGTATGCAAACTCCACTGACCTGCCTTTCTTTTTCTTAACTAGTACCAGAGAGTTTTGATAACTCCTGCCATTCATTATAGTTTAAGATCTGCCAATGCTAAACCTCCTTCTTTTATATTTTTTCATCAATTCCTTTGATAGTCTTAGCTTTTTGTTTTTCCAGATAAATTTTGCTATTATTTTTTCCAACTCAATAAAATAATTTTTGGCAATTTAATTGGAATGGCATTAAATAAGTAGATTAGGTATAATTATAATTTATTATCATATTGACTTTTTATTATATTGGCTCTGCCTACCCATGAACAATTAATATTTATCCAGTTATTTAAATCAGATTTTATTTGAATAGAAAATATTTTATAATTTTGTTCATGTAGTTCCTGGGTTTGCCTTGGCAGTTATATGCCCAGGTATTTTATATTCTCTACAGTTTTTAAAAATGGGGTATCTCTTACTATCTCTTCTTGCAAGGTTTTGCTTTCAATATATAGAAATGCTGATGATTTAGGTGGGTTTATTTTATATCCTGCTACTTTACTAAAATTATTATTTCCACTGACTTTTTGGTTGAATCTCAAGGATTTTCCGAGTATATCATCTTCTCTTCTCTAAAAAGAGGTGGTTTTATTACCTCCTTGCCCACTCTGACTCCTTCCATTTCTTACTGTTCTCTTATTGCTATGGCTAGCATTTCTGATACAAGATTGAATCATGCTGGTGACAGCGGGCATCCCTCACTCCCGACCCTGCTGGGAAGGCTCCTACCTTATCTTCATTACGGATAATGCTTGCGGGATGCTTTTAGGTAGATAAGGAAGAATCCAATTATACCTGTGCTTTCAAGTGTTTTTAATAGGAATGAGTGTTGTATTTTGTCAGAAGCTTTCTCTGCATATATTGATAAATGATTTTTATTACTTTCGTTATTGATATAATCAGTTATGTTAATAGTTTTCCTTATGTTAAACCATCTCTGCGTTCCTGGTACAAATCCCACTTGGCCACAATGTATAATCTTTGTGATACATTGTTGCAGTCTTCTAGCTAATGTGTTACCTAGGATTGTTGCATCTGTATTCATTCATGAAGTTGGCCTGTAATTTTCTTTCTCTGTTTTTGCTTTTCCTGGTTTAGGTATCAGCACCGTATTTGTTTCATAAAAGGAGTTTAGTAGGACTCCTTCTTTGCTTTAGTAATCTATTTAATATCAGGATTAATTGATCTTCAAATGTTTGGTAGAATTCACTGGTATTATCTGGTTCTGATGCTTTTTTCTTAGGAAGCTCATTTATGGCCTATTCAATTTCTTTTTCTAAAATAGGTTTATTTAGATATTCTATTCTTTTGTTAATCTGGGAAGTTTGTATTTTTGTAAATATTCTTCCATTTCACTTAAATTGTCAAATTTATTGGCATATAATTGGGCAAAATAACTCCTTAGAATTGTTTTGATTTATCTTCATAAGTGGTATATTCACCCTTTTCGTTTTGGATACTAGTGATTTGATTTTCTTCTCTTTTTAAAATCATATTAATCAATGATTTACCTATTTCATTTTTTCCTAAAACCAATTTCTACTTTTATTTATTAATTCGATGGTTTTCTTACATTCGGTTTTATTAATCTCACCTTTTATTTTTAGGATTTCCAATCTGATGATTAATTGGAGATTTTAAATTTGTTCTTTTTCTAGATTTTTAACTGCATACCCAATTTATTGGTCTACGCTTTCTCTGTTTTATTGATATCAGCATTTAGAGATATAAATTTTCCTCTGATTACTGCTTTTGCTGCATGCCATAGGTTTTGGTATGTTGTCTCAATATTGTCATTCTCTATAATGAAATTATTGATTATTTCTATAATTTGTTCTTTAACCTACTCATTCTTTAAGATTAGGTTGTTTAGTCTCCAATTAATTTTTAATGCATTTCCATGGTCCTTATTAAATAGAATTTTTATTGCATTGTGATCTGAAAAGGGTGCATTTAATATTTCTGCTTTTCTGCATTTAACTATCGTTTTTTTATGCCCCAGTATGTGCTCATATATAAAAGGTATATTCCTTTCTATTCCCATTTGGTTCTTTCCAGATGCCTGTCATATCTAGTTTATCTAAGATTTTATTCATCTCCTTGACTTCTTTATTTTCTGGTTATATTTAACTAGTTGTGAGAGGGGAAGGTTGAAGTCCCCCACTATTATAATTTTGCTTTCTATTTCCACTTGTAATTCATTTAGCGTTTCCTCTAAAAAATTGGATACTATATAGTATTTGGTGCATACAGGTTTGGTATTGATATTACTTCATTATTTGTGGTACTTTTTTATCATGTTATAGTTTCCCTGCTTACCTCTTTTAATTAAATCTATTTTAGATTTAACTTTTTCTGAGATCATGATAACTACCCTTGTTTTTTTTGCACTGGCTGAAGAATAATAAATTCTACTTTAGCCCTTTATTTAACTCTGTGTATCTTTTATTTTTAAATGTGTTTCTTTTAAACAGCATATTGTTAGATTTTGGTTTTTAATCCATTGTGCTATTCGTTTCTGTTTTATGGGTGAGTTCATCCCATTCGCTTTCAGAGTTATAATTGCAAGTTATGTATTTCTCTCCCTCCTATTTTTCCTTATTGTTTGTCCTTCTCTCCCTCTCTTTTTACCCTGTCCGTCCTCAAAGCTCTGATTTACTTGTAACCACAGCTTCTTCCCAGTCCACACCCCTTCTAACAATCCCTCCCTTATCCTCTTCCCTTACCCTCCTATTTCTTGATCTGCACACCCTTTTAAGAGTCTCTCTGGCATCCTATCCCCTTGCCCTCCTATTTCTTTGTAAGTTAAGACTTTTTCATTTTATACCCTTTTAGATATATTGTTATTCCCTGTTTAATTAATTAATTGATTTATTTAATTGTTCTGATGAGAATGAGTTTCTAGCACTGCCAGCCCTCCAGCTCCTCCTGCCTCCGCTGTAGCAGTTCTTCCATTCAAGCCTTTTTTGTAAGAGATAATTGCTCAGTTTTACATTTCCCTATCCAATTTTAGTTTTTAGGATCATCTCATCATACTCACCTCAATCCCAAGCCTTTTGTCTGCGTATGCTGTTTCAAATTACCCAAGTAATGACATAATTCTTAAGAAGTAAACAGTTTGACCTTATTAAATGCCTTATAATTGGTCTTTAAAGTTTATGTTCTTATATTTCTCAGGCATGTACACTACTCCAGCTTGTTAATATAATCTTTTAATGAGTGGGTCAGACTTCACTACTCTTCTGCTCAAAACCCTTTCATTGACTTTCTGTTGACCACTAAGTAAAGTATAGACACAGCCTCCCACAACTTGACCATTTCCTACCTTTCTGGCCCCACTGCAGAATGTTCCCTTTCATTCCAGCTCAAATGGAATACTTGCTGTTTTTCTGATCTCAGCCCCTCTGCTGTGTATGTGGCCCTCCACGCATGGAATGGATGTCCCTCCCATCTTTCTTTCATTCCCATCTTTGCTGCTGACCTTCTCCTTCACCATCTGTTAGATCCTGGCTACTTCACAATCATCTTTCCCACATTCATAGAGGAGCAATCCACACCATATCTCAGACTACTTTAGCCAGGCTCTCCAAGGGACTTCTTTTCTAATTTTACTTATTTATGTGTTTCATCCTCGTATTAGACTGCAAATTACTGGATGGTCATAGACTGTCATTTTTCATTTTTGTAACCCCAGTTCCTGACATAATAAGTTAATAGAGGCAGATAGTGGCTCAGTACACCGAGCATTGGGCCTGGAGTTAGGAACACCTGAGTTCAAATCCTTCCTTAGATTCTTACTAATGGTGTCATTCTAGGCAAGTTACTTAATCTTTTTCTGGCTCAGTTTCCTCATCTGTATAACAACATCTACCTTGAAGGATTGTTGTGAGAACTGGATGAGACACTGTTTGTAACGTGCTTATTGGCATGGTGCATGGTGCCTAGTGCATAGTAGATGCATAATCAATACTTGTTTCTTCCCTCCTTAATAGATGTTTGCTGAATTTGAATTTGTGTGAGTTCTTTTCCTTTATTTGAAGTAACTTTTAAAGATTTTGCTGTCGAAGCCTGCTTGTGCTAAGGCAATGGAGAATATTGGTAAAGTTGGAAGAAAACCAGTGACGTTTTCTAGGCCACTCTTTGTTGGGCATGCCTCTAGAACTGTTAGTTTGTCTCATTAGTTGGAATGCTGATTTATATAGATAATAGAAACCTCTTAGAAATGGAGATTCATTTGACAGGAATGAATTGGGAGAATGGAGCAGAAGTGAGGAGGCTCTCAGAAAGCCAGAATAAATAGTTTTGAATTTGATGGCATAAGAAACCATCATAGTTTCATGGATTTAGACCTGGAAGGGGCTTTGGGGCTCAGCCACTCTGGCCCCTTCATTGAACTGATGAGGAAGCCAAGACACAGAGTGGCAAGTCAGAGAAGGGACACGACTCCAAATCTGGTGTTCTTTCCATTATACTGTGTTATCTTCAGTGAGCCCCTCTGAGAAAGTGAGGTGAGGTAGAAGCCAAAGATAGGAAATCCCATACTACGTGTCTTAGCCTCAGGATGAGGGCATGGAACCGGAAAGGCCTTGGAGTAGGTTTCCTTAGTCCAGATCTGAGATCCTGATGGAGGTATTTGGTAATCAGAAGTTAGACTCTGGAAGAGCCCAAGTGTTTAGTCGAGGAAAACTGACTGTGGTGTTGTATACCAAGGAGTCTTTAGGGGACACTTGAGCATCTTACCATATTTAGCTTAAAAGGAGGTTGAGACATTGTTGTCTCTGTCTCAGAGGATAGAGGGAGGCATTTAACTGGGCAATGAAAAGAAGTCCAGAGAAAAGTGATCTTGGAGTCATTTGTGTGGAAATCTAACGAGTACTAATTGTATTTTTTCTAGTTTACAAGGCTGATGTCATTGACAAACAGTGCATTTGTACGGGCTCTGAGAATACAGAAGACAAAGCTGTCATTATCTTAGTTCCTGTTCGACTTGGAGGAGAGAGAACCAACACGGATTACTTAGAGTTTGTGAAGGTAGGAGAGAAGAGTTGTAGCATTTTAAAAAACAGCCATACTGGCCAATGGGAGAGAATACAAACTTGCCAGTCTTCTTTCTAGTAAATGTGTAGTGATGATTTTATAGATCTAAGCTGTCAAGTTTGACTTGAGAGATTTTACATTTCAGTATACTGAGGAGCACATAGTGTTCTGTGGTAAAGTGGAAATACCTACTTTATTTTCTTCAGAGCTACCTGAGGAGAAGCAATAGTTACAAACCAATTTCAGTTACTGTTCAGATCACCTGCCTTTGGGACTTAAAGGTGTAGATAACGCCTTTGTGTATAATTTAAATCTAAATTAAACCACCTTAATATGATCAGATATTGAAACATAGACTTTTCTGTCAACATCAGATTATTTTTCTTACTATTGATTTGTTTTCTGATGCTACCATGAGGTCAATAAGAAAGATTAGAATGACTTTTTATAAAGGTAGACATGATGAGGGGAGCTCGCAGCTGGGGCTGATGTGAGGGAGAAATGCTTGTGGGAGGCAAAGAAAGAGAGCTGAAAAAAGCTACATTTAACTTTAATTAGTCAGACTTAATGTTCTGGCTTTTCAGTGTGATTTAAACATTATGATTTAAAGCAGTGGTGTCTAGCTCAAGTAGAAATGGGCTGCCAAGCCACACATAGGGATCCCTGTGGGATGGCTGCATATTGACTTGGAAAACCACAAATGAACAATTACCTATATTCTGTGGTATTTTTATTCACTATGTTAAATATTTCTCAGTGACATTTTAGTCAGGTTCTAGGGCCACTTGGGTGCACTGACATCTGCTTGAACACTGGTCCATCTCCCATTAAAGCCTTACCCTAACACACTTTGGGGCGCAGAAGTGACCCTGGGGTTTGAGCAGCCACTCCTGGAGAGTTCTCCAGCTTGTGACCCCAGCTTTATGTTTGTTGTTTGAGGCCTTGCCTCCCTGAGCCCCAGAAGCCTCCTCAGGTTGGCTGCAGGGTGATGGACTGGGCAGTAGAGGGGCTGTGCCCTGTTATGTGGAGACTCCACACCTGGAGAGCGGCGGCCCTTCCAGGGACCATGTTTAATTCTTTCTCCTTCCACCAAGGGCCTTGGTCCAATTCTCTTCTGTGATTCGTGGAATGTGACTTGTTTTCTTGACTGCCCAGCGTGTTTTCGAGAATAGCGCTCGCTTTGTGCCCTGCAGTCTCTTTTAGCCTGAATGAAGGAATCATGTACAGTGTAACCGTTCTTCCTCCTCTCACTGATGAATCTTTCCCAGAGGTTTGTGAGGTTTTCTTTTTCTAAACCCTCAGATCTTCCTAAGAGCTTGGAAGGTACAGAGAAGAGTGTTTTCTCTTAGTTATTCAGTAAGTATCTTTAGCTGTGCCCAGGCACCCCTTTTCCCGTTATTTCCTTATAACATTGAAGGCCTGATCACTTGCTCTCTGTGGTAAAGGGACTCTCCGTGCACTGGTAGCCACACAGTGGGGGCTCCCCTCCACGGGGGGCGGGGGGAAGGGGCTTTTCTTCCTGTACCGTTGTCTTGATCTTTTAGTGATTCTTCTGTCGAGGATGGACTCAGTGCTCTAGAGGGGCATCTGGGTCTTTTCCCCTCTGTGGTAACAGTGCTGCACCCACTGTGTACGTCCTGGGCTATTGGTGTCTGCTGTGCATGGGGATTCAGGATTGGGTATGCTTTCTGAGAAGTAGGTCTATGGCATATAGAAACTCTTTAGAAAGAGTAGTGTTTCTGATGAAACAGTCACTTTTTTCACCCTAAAGGGAGTACAGTGTCCCCAGTAATCTCATGTGAGGCATCTCAGGGCTGAAACCCATACTTGCTTAAGTGTAGGCTGAACTTGGTCCATGCCCATAAGAGAGTAACTGTGGGGTGTTCTTGGAGAGATCTGGAGGAAGATGGCTTTGTGACTTCTAGGGTATGCCATCAGATAGCTCTTGGTGAAATTCTAAAGGCATCTCAGCTGAATCTTCAGTGGTCCCCTCCCACCAGGAGATGGTTGGAATCTGGGCCAGCTCCTGCCCATGCCCATAAGCAGCTGACGTGGTCTCTGGGTACCTTGGAGTCATTGGGATGGCTTTATTTTGAACTGGATGTTCCATAGATATCTTGAACTCAGCATGTCCAAAACTGGACTTGTTCTCTTTCCTTTCAAAGTCTCCCCTCTTCCTGAATTTGTTATCCCCATCAAAGGGACTATCATTCTTCTCTAGGCTTGAAACCTAGGTGTCATTCTTGACTCCCTCATCCCACTTGTCCAACCTGTTGCTAAGGCCTGTTGATTTTGCCTTCATAACATCTCTTGTGTAGCCCGCTCCTCTCTCTACCTCTGTCCCCATCCTGGTACAGACTCTCCTCACTTCTTGCCTGGACCATCACACTAGCTGCTGGTGGTTCCACCTGCCTCGAGTCTCTGCCCTCTCCAGACTATTCTCTCTTCCTACATGGTCTTCATCAAAGCTTGAGTCTGACTATGGCACCCTCCTCCCCTGCCCTGCCATATACACATACACCCTGTAAGCTCTGTCGGCTCCCTACTGTCACTTCAATAGAGCTGGTAAGTAGCACATTCAGAACTCCAACCCCACACTACATGTCTCATACTGAAGAAATAAGAATACAAGAGCTTGCACAGAATCACAGAATTGTGGAATTTGTGAGTCAGAAGGGACCTTGGGAGTTGTCTTGTTCAATTCAGAGTTTAAGGAAGTTGTCACCATAACGCAGTCAGTTCTGCTCTAACCCTGGTTTTGTTCCAGGGTGATTGATATGTTAGGGTCTGATTTGAGTATCATATGAATTTGGAACTTTGTCTTTGTGCTCACTCATGTCCCCAAGAAACAGCAAGAATACAGAAAACTGTGCCACTTTACAGTAACTCACAAGTGACAGCCTTTCTCATATCCACTTCTACAAGCAAACTTGAGTAAAGTGCTACACTGATTATTTATCTTCTGGTATAGTAGGGGCTGTGGGCAGAGTAAGACTGGTCTGTACCCATGCGCTTTGCCTCACCCACCTCCCACTATGCCTCTGCCATTCCACTCAGTGAGGTGGCCCTCTGGCCTGTAGCCGTGGACTTTGCCAGCCTGGCCCTTGGGAACTGGGGTGCAGCCCATGCCACAGACACTGCTGCTCTTTACTTGAGCATTTCTAGATTTTAGCCATTTAACATGTATAAAACTCTGCTACTGTTTTTTATTAAGTTCCTATTTTTAAAAAAATATATCCCTGACAAAGATTGTGAGCCTGTGGTTTGTGTTTCCTGCTTTTGCCCATACTATGCAGTAACAGAATTGAAGGTACTTGGTGATTGTCCATAGGGCCTCTGCTTGATGACCTCCCCCAGGGTATTCCCCCCAACTCTGAGAGCCTCCTCCACCTCTGGGAAGCTGTAGTCCTTAGGACAACCCTTCTCATGCCCCAACATGGCTATTCTGTTCCCTCCTGAGCTTTCTCTTTTTGGACACCTTCAGATAGCTCAACCTGGCAGCCCATCTCTGGGCACGTTCAACCTGTTTTCGTCCTTCTTAGACTGTGGCATTCATTTCTGAGTCCAGGGCTTCAGATTTGTTCTGACTAGGGCAGAATACAGAGGAACTGTGGCCCTTTTGTTCTTGGAAGCCAGCATTAAGTACCTGCTGTGTGCCAGGTCCTGTACAAAGCACGGAGGATACAAATAAAGAAACAAAAGAACAATCCCTGCTCTCCAGGTGCTCTCAGGCTAATGCGAGTGGTGTTGTATGGGTAAGATGTAGGCAGGAGGAAGTCCTCTGAGATGCCCAGATCTCAGGCTGATGCGAGTGGCGTTGTATGGGTAAGATGTAGGCAGGAGGAAGTCCTCTGAGATGCCCAGATCTCAGGCTAATGTGAGTGGCGTTGTATGGGTAAGATGTAGGCAGGAGGAAGTCCTCTGAGATGCCCAGATCTCAGGCTAATGTGAGTGGCGTTGTACAGGTAAGATGTAGGCAGGAGGAAGTCCTCTGAGATGCCCAGATCTCAGGCTAATGCGAGTGGCGTTGTATGGTTAAGATGTAGGCAGGGGGAAGTCCTCTGAGATGCCCAGAACTTCCTCAGGCAGACTGGCATAGAACCAAGTCTTCCTGGATCTGTTTGTGAGGCAGATTTTATGGAAACCATATAGGACTACACTTACTGGTATTAAATTTCAGCTTCTAAGATCTGGCCCAAGACGCTCGTCTCTGAAGGTGTTTGTGAATCCTGACTCCATCTCTCACTGAGTTGGCTGTCCCTGCCAGTTTTGTATCAGCTCCAGGTTTAGTGAGTGTGCCATCTATATTTTATTCAACTCACTGACAAATATGATAAGTCCTTCAGGTCCAGCACATAGCCTGGAGTGAGCTGCTGGAAAACTCCCGCCATCTTGATAGTGGACCTATTCCTAGTACTCTGTGCATCGAGGTTTTCTACCAGCTCCCAAAGCCATCTAATTCTGTTGCCATACAGTCCAGATCTCAGTATCTCTTCCCCAGAAAAAAGATATTTTATCAAATGCTTGACTAAAATCTGGGTCAACTATACCTATAGGACTTGAATAGTTTAGGAGCTAGAGTGTTGATCTTGAAATTAGGAAGATCTGAGTTCAAATCCTCCTGCAAACAGTGCCCAGGTGTGGGATCCTGGGCATGACACCTAACTTTTCTCACCCTTGGTTTCCTAATCTGTAAAATGGGGATAATAATAGGAATTCCCTCATAGGGTTGTTACGAAGATAGAATGAGATGACACTTGTAAAATGCTTTGAAAACCTTAAGGTGCAGTATCAGCACTGGCTATTGTGGCCTTCTCTACTGCTAGCTTGGTAACCTGATTAAAAAGGAAATAGGGTGGCCTATCATGACCTGATTTGGATGAAAGGCTGTTGATGCTTTGTGATTACCGGTTCCTTTGCTAGAACCAAACACCCCTTTAAATGAATGTTCCTCAGAACCAGGAGTAGTGAGTGGGAGTTAAGCCAGGGAAAACTTGTCAATCATTTGAGGTGTCCCAGAGTTGAATGGCTGCTCTTCGAGGCTGTGGGTTCCCAATCCTCTCAGGGCCTCAGCGGAAGCTGCAGGGCTGCTCACCATGAGGCATGGTATGAGGAAATTCCTCTGAGGATGGATGGGACCCAGCAACTGTGGAGGTCCTGCCTTTATTTTCAGCTTCTGGGATTCATGATCACCAGCCCCTTTTATGCAAAGATAAATAATTTTGTTGCCTGTGGCTGTTTCTCCACAGCCTTTCTGCCATTCTCCTGATGCCTGTACCAGTAACCAAGTACTTTCTGATTGACCTAACCAGAACCTGATTTCTTGATAATCCACAAATGGTTGTGTTGTGTGAAGTTGTGCTGTCCGAGGTGATGAGGAACCTGATTAAAAAAAGATCCATTAAATTTTGGGGCAGATATTCTTTCTTTCATCTGTTCAACCCAACCTTCCTGTCCATTAGATTATAAGATACTTGAGGGCAGGGTCTGTTGTCTCTTTTTAAATATTCCTGTTGCCTAACAGGGTTCCTGGCCCATAGTAGGTGCTTAATAAGTATTCATTGATTAACTGTGCCTACAAAACATTGACTGTTGAGAAATATCCAATTGAAATTAAAGAGTGACTTTGATGCCTTGATAAGTGGAGTTTATGTTAAAACACCAATGACAGAGGATAAAGGTAGATGGGGAGCAAAAGTAACCACAGTGTCAAAAGTTGGGGTCCAGTGCATGTGACATCATGAATTCTTGCCAGTAGCTGGAGGACAGCCATGTTCATAGCCATTAATGTTCATCTTTTTCCATCACACCTTTCATCTTTTCATGAAACACCAAAGAAGTTCCCAAGAGCTCACCCTCGTTAGAGAGAAAGAGAAGAGAACTTACCTCAGCAGCTGTCTTGTTCCCTGCGGGCAGTCAGGCAATAGGTGGGGCTTCCTTAGTGGTTGCCCATTGAGGGACATCCAGCGTGTTTTCAGGCAGCACAAAGCATGAGGCCTGTCCTTTACTGAGGCCTCCAGCCTTATTTACAGCCTCCTGCATGTGACTAAGTGAATCCCCATCCCCCAGGAGCAGGAAAGAAGCCTGTGGTGTAAAAGCCAGTCTTTGGGTCTCTACAAAGGCAAGGTCCTGTGAATCCATGGGCATTCTGGTTCCTAAATTGCACCTGATTTACAGCTGAATCTTCCCTGATTTACTGCAGAGGAAAGGTAAATGGGACCTAAGTTGTCCAGCACCATCAGTTTTCGTCTCTCCATCTCTTAGAACCTTTTGCTTTCTGCATAGGGTTGCCAGGGACTCCTGGTGCCCAGAGACTAAGCCTTCTCTCTACTTCCTAGGTTCCATCATGAAAGAAAAGTGATCCAAAACTTCTCTCAGTCAAGTACACAACCATTTATTAAGTGCCTACTGTGTGCCAGGCACTTGCTTAAGCACTGGGGATACAGTGCCCTCCAGGAGCTCTCAGTCTAGTCTCACTTTCAAGTGAAAGGAAGAAAGGGCTGGGAAGATAGGATTAGAGGGGGAAAAAATGGGTAGTGATAGTGAATCCTTCATGGTGAGTAACCCAGTCAGCAGGAAGTAGTTTTGTCTGATGTGTGATTTTATCTAGTCCTATGATGTTACTAAATTTGCAATCTCATTTACTTTTCTTAATTATGGAATGATTAGGAAGATTCCTCTGATTTAAAATTCCTCTAACTTAAAACAAAATTTAAAAATGCCTTTTCAAAGGAAACCATTGTTTGGTTGCTAGTTAAGACCTTTGAGCACATACTCAACTTATTTTTATTCCTCTTAAAGAAAACGCCCCTTCTTATGTTTGAAGCATAGTGGCTTAGATGACTGGTTGGTTCTCTTGGGATTTGGTAACACCTGACCTGGTACTAGTGGTATTCTACAATAGACTGCAGATATTGAAAATTTTGAGACTCTGTTTTAAAGAATGTAGGGTCTACTTACATGGTAGGATTCTTTTATACAATAGGAATCTTTCATGGATATTTTAAAGAATAAATTATTTAGTGAACTGGAAAATCTTAGGTGGAATTCTACTGTAAGTAGAGGGGGGGTGTATTATATAATCTTTTGAGTTGTTCCTTTCATTTAAAAAATTATTAGAAACTTAATAACCATTAAAATCAAATAATTAAAGAAAATATTATATAAAACTCTTAACCTTCAACAAAGTAGAGCCAAATGAATTGAAAGTCAGTCCAAAAAAATCAATGCAGTCTAAGTCCCTTTCCAAGTCTATCAGAAGTTTTCTTTACCTTACCATCAAGAACATGCCTATGGTGTCTTTTATGTTGATTTCACTTCGCATCATTTCACAGAGGTCTTCCCGTATTTCCTCATGGTATTGGTATGTTTTTATACTCACACCATATTTTATTATATTAACACACCATAATTTTTTCAATCACTTTTTAATCATTGTATGTATGTATGTATATATGTAAAAATGCATTGTGTTTGTTATTGCTTTTTTTCCTGTTACAAATAAAATACCGATGAATACGACCAATGAGAAGGACTTTTCTTTCTATAATTTTAGGCTTGTGTCCTAAGACTGTGAATTTCAGGGCCGAAAGATGTGACCCATTTTGTGACTTGTGTTGCATGTTGTCCTGGTGCTCTCTGAAATACTGGCCACTAATCTTCAGCCCTACCACAAATGGAATCGTCATGCTTACTTTCCTGTCGCCTCAGCAACATTGAATGATAGAGTGTTTTTTGCTATTTTTGTCACTCTTATAGTCACAAGCTGGTATGTTAAGGTGGACTTGAAACATGAAGAGCATCTTGTAATGTTAATTATGTTAATGAGAGTTAAAGATCTTCCCCTGCCCATTAAGGGGAGCTTGATTAGGGGACATTTGTTTTGTAGGAAGACCCACAGCTTCTGTTAATTCTGATGAGACACTGCTTCTCATGGGTTGTGATGCCCTCTGGCTCTGAGAAGTGTATGTGTACTCCGAGGTGAGGTTATATTTTGGGGCTCACTCACTGGAAGTGTTTGTTTGTCCAGATGAGACTCTGGGCAGCTGCTGAGGGGCCCCCCCGGCTGTGAAAACCCAGATGTTGGTGCTTCTCTCTGGTAACTATGTATGTATGTGATGGTCAGACAGTTAGCTCTGTCTGTTGATCTGTGATGTATGTATTGCTTATGGTCAGACGGTTGGAAGCCCTGTCTGTCGGTCTTTATTTCTCTGTTTGTATTTTCTCTGAAGTTCAGGGTGCCGACTTTTTCTCCTGAACATGTGAATGATACATGTGCTTGGTTAAAGTAATTGTTGACCCCTCAAAAGCTGCAGGTCTAAGAACCTGTCACACACAGGCCCTCCTGTGTGTGACAGGGTCCTTGCTGATACATGTCTTTTTTTGTGGTTAGCGGTTTCTTCTTTCATAAATATAAATTTAATTAATAAGTTAATTATGATAAATTATAAATATAAGTTCATAAACATAAATTCATGTACTTTGACCATTACTCTATTGGGAAATGTGTGTTATTACTCTTGGGAATATGTATCAAACAACCAGACAGTCAGCAAGCAGCTTTTCAGTGCCTGCCTGGTCCTTGCTTCTGGGTATACAGAGGCTAAGGGTGATAGCAGTTTCTTATAAGTTTTGTATTGTTTGTTTGTATTCACTGCAAATATATCCCCCAGTCTCTTTCCTTTCTTTTTTTTATGCCTTATGCAAAATTCTTTTGAAAAAAAATTAAACCCATTAGTTTTGTCTCTAAAGCTTCCATTTGGTTAACAGTTTTCTTTGTTTCATACGTGGGGCAAGTTCGTTCCTTTTTCTTCCAATTTGAAATAAAAAAATTAAACAAAAATTTAAATCACTTATCTAGTTAACATTTTTTGTACCATATAGTATGAGAAATAGATGCAAAGTATTGTTTTTGTCCATATGACTATCCAGTTTTCCCCATTTTTTTTTGACTAGTGACTTTCAAACATGTTTGTTTTTTTTTTTCAAACATGTTTTTTTTTATCAAATGTCAACATTGTACACATTGGTACTGGAAAAATGGGGAAATCGCCCAGTGGAACAGAATTTAGAATCCAGGGAGTTTTTGTCATCATTGCTATATTTTGAAACTAGTTAATCTAGTCCCACTCATTCTAAGAGATAACCTGTTGTTATTTTGTTTGGTATTGTAGGAAATCTAAAAACTTGCTTGGGAAGTGTGGACATTTTTTACTCGATTTACTTGATCTAAATGTGAGGCTGGGAGTTCTGGGCCCAGTTGGGATAGCTGTGTGAGCAGGGGAGAGTTGGGGGCCTTCTCTGTGTCTCAGTTTCCCCATCTGTGAAATAAAGAGGTTGGGCTTGGTGGCCTCTAGTGGCCCTTCCAATTCTTTCTTTATATCCTGTGAGTCCCTGGGTTTTTAGGATTGGTAGGACAAAATGTCTTTAAGTAGAGCTAATAAATGAAATGATAATCCTCATTATTAAAATGAATGCCTTCATTTATTTTTCAGTCTTGATTTTTACCCCAAATGATTCAGTGTAAATAATATTTGCATAATGAACATAACACTGATTAAAATCTTGGTAGAAACATCTTTGTTATCTTAAAAAATTAACTTTCATTTTTTCTGTTGACTTTCATTAAATATGAATTAATTTTTCTTGGCAGGGAATTTTAAGCCTTGAATATTGTGTGGGCATCATTGGTGGAAAACCCAAGCAGTCATATTACTTTGCTGGATTTCAAGGTTAGTGATTTAATAAGATTATGTTTCTTTATGGTTTTCTTTAAAAACCCAGGAAGTTAATATGGGATCACTTGGAAACAAGATGATTAAAGTAGCGAAATGAGGGCCTTATTAATTCATCGGCTTCCCTAAAGTCCACTCATTTGTCATTTGCCCCGCAAAGTAATTGGATTCTGTAAAATGTATGTTTAATTTCAGTTGTTGCATAAACAAGGCAGAATTGATGGTTTCACAAAACTTTCGAAGCTGTTGCTGTTCCAGACTGGCGGTCATTATTTACAGATTTACTTTTTAGTGATTTTTAGTGGTGCTAGTTGATGTTAAAATGACAAGCAGTATGAGTTTCCTGTCAGGATAATGTAGTTCAAGACATTTTTCATATGCAAACTCTAGAATATAATTGTGTGTTTGTAAAAGTAATTTTATCACCAAAAATTAAATGACAGTCTCATCACTTTATAAAAATTCTGCTTATACAAGCATATTTGATTATGCAAAAGTTAATCTGTCCTGTGAAAACCTATGTTTCAGTCAATGAATATCAGTCTGGCAAGCTGTTACTCGTAGGAGGTTTAAAAAAACTGTTCTACATAGAAATTGGATTGTAAGCAGTGTAATAATAAGGTGTTTTTTGAATTACTTGTCTTCTGTTTTGTCCTTGTAGATGACAGTTTGATATACATGGACCCTCATTACTGCCAGTCTTTTGTAGATGTCAGCATAAAGGATTTCCCTCTTGAGGTACTATGGATAAAGACTTGGTCCTGCTTTCCTTCCATACGAATCAAATGCTAATTATTTAGAGTTGTTCCAGGGAGTGGTGCATTGATGGCGTTAGGGTTACCGATGTTCATCACTGCTTTACTCCTCGTAAAACCATAATAAACAAAAATGACCAAAGGTTAAATACTCGATGCAGAATTTTAATTTATGATATACTTAAGACTTCATTTATCTCTGTCTCTTTCTTGTGGATACCGGAACCTCCCTGCTCCCCTACCTCCCCCCAATCCCCTAATATAAATGATCAAGACTCCAAGTAATTTTCTTGAAAAGACAGCTGGGTTGTACCAAAGACCTTACAGTGTTAGGCAGATTTAAAGAAAAAAAAAGGAAAAATATAAAGAGAACAAAAGTGGGAGAAGGTCTGGGATGATCGATCAAGGGAGGAAAATGTATCTTGTTAAGTAACAGGCATGTTGGTTTAATTAGTTTTAAATGTAATATGTTAATTAGAATTTGGTTTCTTTTTAAAAGGAATTTTTGAGGTTTTAAACTGTTAGCTTTGGTTGTTTGCTCCAGCCTGAGGGTTCTTTGCCTTTTTTGTGTCCTGGACCCTTCTGCCTGACAATCTGGGGAAGCCTCTGTGCACCTTTTCTTGCAGTAATATTTTTCAGTGCATAAAATAAAATTCATAAAGGAAATCAGTTCTGTTGAAATCATTATCCAAATATTTAAAAAGCAAGTTTGCATAATCCAAGTTAAGTATCTGCACCGTCGTGTATTTTTTATGCCTCTCATTCTATCTAGTGCCATAAATTAGACATTTTGGAGTGTATGTAAATGAGGCGCCTGGTTATTAGCAGGGTTTGAAAAAATTTTAAAATAAATTTTATTGATTTTTTTTTTTAATATCACTAAAATTTCCCCCAATATCCTTTTCCCTCTTTCCTCCCAGAGAGGAAATAATGTTTGAAAATAATGTTCTCAAAGAAAAAGAAAAGAAAAAACTGATCAGTATGTTCAGAAATTCTGGAAGTGTGTGCAGCGTCCCATAGCCAGGGCCCTCCCCACTCTGCAGAGTCACTTTGGGAACTTTGCAGCGTTCTCTTCGGAGTCACTGTGTCATTTTCTGGGCTCTAGTCGATGTTTTTTAATTCTTTTTAATTGCGTTACCTGAATGGATCAGTAAATTTCAAGGGCCTGATGTGAAGCTGGAGGCTTCGTGGCGTACTGGCTAATAGCAATGCCTGGTGATATTTGTGCTCGACTGTCTTGGGCATTCCACGGTGGCGTTGTTTTTCTCTTTCAAAAATAAGTTTTATTTTTTTTTAGCCTTTTTTCACTCCTTAAAACCACTGTCTTCTCAGAACCATTTCTTGTGATAAAGAAGTGAAACAAACACATCTTACTCACGTCTGAGAGAAGTGGGAGGTACATTCCATCATCACTTCCCTGGAGGCCAGACTGGTCATTGTATCGGTCAGTTTGGATGTCTTTTAGTCTTATTTTCTTTTTTCCTTAATTTTTTTAATCAATAAAAATCTGCCTTTTCTACTTCCCATCTCCTGTTTTCCCCCCAGTTTGAGGAGAAAAGGAAAAAAAGCCCCAGTAACCTCTTTTATAAACATAAATTGTCAGGCAAAACTAATTCCTTTATTGGCCATGTCCAAAAATCTATGTCTTAGTAACTGTACATCAGTCCTCTGTCAGAGAGTGAGGAGCACGTTTCATCATGAGACCTGGAATCATGACTGATCACTCCATTGAGCAGAGTTCCAGAGCTTGTCATAGTTGTGCGTCTTGTGTAAGTTGTTCTCCTGGTTGCTGACCTTCCTGTTCATCTGAAACCCCTCCCCTTTCTTCACTTCTTGCAGTACAACATTCCATTGCATTTGTTTTCCATCCCTTGTTCCCTGGGTTGGTAGGCACCCCCTCGGTTTCCAGTTGTTTTTTTACCACAAAAAGAATCGCTGTGGATATTTTTGCACATTTTTTGGCGCTGTTTTCCTTAAGACTGATCCCTCCTTTAATCTTCTTGCCCTCTTGTTCTCCTCTTTCCTCTGCTTCCATCTTGAGTAAAATGTATTTCTGTGCCTAACTCTGTGTGTGTGTGTGTTTGTGTTCTTTGCCCTCCTCTGACCAATTCAGTTAAGTTTAAGTATCAATTAATCCCTGAACCTTTTCCTCCTTGATTGAATGTAATTCTTATTGGGTTATTTTCTCCATCGATTCCTCTCCCTTCCACTCTACAATGCCTTTTCTTCCCTTCCATTCTTCATGTAAGATCATGATGACATATCATTACCAGGCCCGCTGTTGAATCAGTCACCTTCTGTGCCCCTGATAGTACTCGAGCTCAGAGGTGGCACATGTATCATCTTGTAAACATTTATCCTTGTTTAGTCCTTTGTGATTGCTGGCTCATGTTTAACTTTTCTGTGTTTCTCTTGACTCCTGTGTTTGTCCTTCAGAGTTCCTACACAGCTCTGATCTTTTCATCAGTAATGCTTAGAAATGTTCTATTTCATTCAAGTTTCATATTTTTCATTGGTACCTGAATTCTTTCTGGCTGCTTTCGTTGTTTTTTCTTTAACCTGGAAGCTCTGAATTTTGGCTGTAATGTTCCTGGGAGTTTGCATTTTGGGGCTTCTTTCAGGAAGTAACTGGTAGATTCATTCTAGTTCTCCTTTGCCCTCTGGTTCCAAGAGATATGGGCAGTTTCAGATTTCTTGAAATGCATTGTCCAGGCTCTTTTTTTTTTGGTCATGGTGTTTGGATAGTCTGATTCTTAAGTTTTTCTCTGTGATCTCTTTCACACACACACACACACACACACACACACACACACACACACACACACGTCCTGATTCTGCTCTAATGTTGCATGTCTCATGGAGTTCATGACTTCTGTTTAGCCAGTTCTGATTTTCAGGGCGTTGGCTGCTTGGGTAAAGCTTTGCATTCCTTGTACCAGACTGTCAGCTTCCTTCTTAGCTTTCCTTCCGTAGCTCTTATTTGTTTTCTACTTTTTCCTTCAGTCTTCTCATTTCGTTTGTAAAAACTTTTTTTTAACTCTTAAAGAAAACAAGCAAACAAACAACTCCTGCTTCGTCTCTTCCGGGAATCTGAGCTGAATTTGTGTCCAACCAGAGTTTGTGTTTGGGGTTTGACTAGTAGAAGTTTTGGAGCCATCCTCTTCTTATGGGTTGGTTTCTTAAGCATCTTTGTCACCACTGTCGATTTTGATGGTGGGTTCTTTTTTGTTGGCATTTTCTTCTGGCCTCCATCCTGACTTTGTACTTTTTGTCAGGGTCAGGCTCTGCATTTCTGGAGGGAATGTAACACTAGAAAGTTGCCTCTAAATTTTCCTCGCCTTTATTGGAGGGGAATGCTTCACATTTGATATAATCTTTGTGAATTTTCCGTGGACAGAAGAACAGAGGAGGCTCAGTGTGTTTTTTGTCCAGGTGATATTCATACTGATTTCTGAGGAAACACCACTTGACATCCCTAGCTTTCCCTGCTAGGTAGGCATGGCATTTCCCATTGGTATCTGATGCAGTCAGGCTTTTTGGTAACCTGAGTCAAATACCTGGTCCATCCTGAAGTAGGCATAGGGCCCAGGACAATCTTGGGTAAGTGGGTTCAGGTTACATCCCTTGGTGTGCCCTCCATCCTGTATTTATTAACAGGGACAGTCTGGTTACTGTGTTTGTCAGAATTGGCCTGGAGGGGAACAGGAAGCTCTGAAAGAACTGAGGATGGGGTAAAAACTCTTGGGAGAGCCCCAGTCATGGGAATTTGAGCTTTGGTGCTGCCAGTGAAGAGGTGGAGGGGGGCCAGGGAGTCAGTGATAGGAACCCAGAGCAGGGGGGGACATTGATGAGTCTGTGGTGAGAAAGCTGTTCCCATGTTGGGGACACTTCCTTTGGGTGGCAACATCTGGCCTTCCCCCCAAGTTCTGAGAGATGATGAACAGAAGGGACCAGGTGATCCCTTGTCCCTCATCCCTGAGTTTGGATGGTAAGTTCCTCCAGTCCTTAGTTCCAGGGCTAAAAGCATTGGCTGTGGGAGATGTTGGTGATGCCAGTGGGGTTTACATGCCCACTTGTGGGTCCTTGGATGAGGCATTTATGTGGTCACCTGGCCCTCTCTGAGCCTGCAGGTTCCTTATGAATACAAGAATGAGAACTGCACTTCCACCACCTGCTTCATAGGTGTGTTGTGAGGACAAAGCTTTGTAAGTCTGAAGATGCTGTGTTAATGGGAATTAATCTTCTCATCCAAAGGACAGTGGGGGTGAATATTACTGTACTGTACGTTGTGGTAGAAGTAGATGAGGAGGCAGATGCATACACTTGTTAGTAAAAGTTACAAACGTCAGTAACACTCCAGAGAATCAGAACTGTAGCAGCTCAGGGTGTGTAAATAGACATGCTTTCCATAGGATTCTTAGAAAGGTTCGCACTAATCACTTCTATAACGTAGCAAGGAAAAGTGCTTGTCTGAGTGGGAGAGTGACAATCGAGCAAGTCCTCTCACTCCACAGAAATGAATACGAGCTGTTCAAATCCAGGCCAGCTTTTAATTTTAAATAAATAAGTAAGTCAAAAAGCAGTACAGGAAGGGGATACATTTTGGACATTAATCTTCTTAAAATATGAGACTGAAGCTTTTAAAACTTCCTGGAACCTGACTGCCAGCGATATAATCCATGTTGATTACATGGTGCAAGTTGGCACCCAGGTACCATAGGGTGGTGTCTAAACGTAGTGTGGTGAGTCTCTTATGGGTGATTGGGCAGTATTTTGAGAACTGACTTGGCCTGTAATAAATGAAAATCAGTCTGAAGTGTAAATTTGTCTTGTTTTCTTTGAATTCAGAATCTGCTTTAATGAAAAGAAACTGTATATATATCCTCAGGTTTGAACAATTTCAGTCAAGTCCTGGTATTGAATTAATGATGCCCCATAATGCTTTGAAAGGAGTTTTAGTTTTAATGTTCATGTAATTATTTCAGTGATCAAAGCAATCATATAGAAAAATTTAGTGTTTGACATTCCTCTGGGTGATAATAGGTCAGTCTAAGGATAGCATGGCATTGAAATGGACCAAAGAACATTGTATGTTGTTTCTCCCAGTGTAAATGCTTGGTCAACATAGGTGCTCTGCTATCTGGATAAGAATTCACCTTGTGGGTGAACACGCACAATATTGACCTATATACTACTTTTTCTCCCCAATAGAATTTAATCCAGTAATTGTATCTTAAGCACCAACTATGTGTGAGGCACTGTAACTACAAAGACCCAATCAAAGACTCCTTGCTTTCCAGGATCATTCGTTCTAATTGAGGTTACAATAAGTAAGCTGATGAGCCTGAGCAAGCTTGGACTGGGAGGATGCCCTTACACATGAGCAGAACTTGGAAGGAGATGGGAGATTTTAAGAGGGGAAGATGAGAGAGGGCAGTCCAGGGATGGGCAGCAACCTGTACCAAGGCAGGGTGTCAGAAGCTGGACCACTAGATCTATTCATCTGGAATGTGGATGATGTGAAGGATGAGTTCCTAGCAGGGCTAGTGGATGGGCTTTTTTGCCCCTTCCTTCCTTCCTTCCTTCCTTCCTTCCTTCCTTCCTTCCTTCCTTCCTTCCTTCCTTCCCTCGTTCCCTTCCTTGCTTCCTTCCTCCTCTCTCCCTTCTTTCCTATTGGGCCCTGGGACTTCTTTGGAACACGGTAGTTCTCTAGGAAGACCTCCCTCTGCTAAGACAGAACAGGCTCCAGGCGCTAGTTTTAGATAAGCTGCTTTTTGAATGAAAATGGAACTCTTTCTCTTCATTCTGTGCCCTGATCTGGAAGCTTCCTTCTAGAAGTCAGCCCTGATTGCCTCAGCTGCAAACTCTCCCTTCTCACTATGTTGCATGTTGGTTAAGCCTCTTTTCTCCACTGAGAACAGTCTGCTACCACAAATCTGGCCTCTTCATACGCATAGAATGGGGTGAGAGGCAAGGCCTGGGATATCTTTGGCATGAGAAACTTCTAGAGGAGGAAACTCCCTTCACCATGACGGATGGTGCCTTCTTGGTAGCCTGGAATCTTAGGGATTCCCTGGAGGAATCTAGAAATTCAGTGACTTGCCAGGGTCACACAGCAGAACTTGAATCCGTGTCTTTGTGGTGCCATCCCCACTGTGCAAGATAGCTTCTCAAGTAGTCCATAGATAGCAAGGTGAATTACACAGAAAGGCCATATTATTGTCTCTCCCACGAGTTGTACAGGTGGTGATTTCCATGGCTGGATGCAAGTCGAATGACTAGAAATACCCAGCTGGGTGGTGCTGCTAAGTCAGTGTGGAAGCATGGAGTGGTGATGATTTTGGGATGATTTTATTTAACTTGTATAATTCACAGATCTCCTTTGTAACAGCTTTACCAATAAGAAAGCTGGACTGTGTTAGGACACTTCCACTGAGGAGAACACGGGTGTTCCCTTGTCCCCTGGAAACTCCTGTTGCTTTTCCAGAAGAGTCAGATTGAGTTTCGTTGCACAGAGGCCATCTCAGCAAAGCCTTCTGCCATAACCAGGATTCACTGCATAGTCTCTGTTGCTGTCTTTTGACAAGGCATGTGATCAGTCTTAACAAACAGCTGAAGTGATTTAACCAAAGAAAGTATTTGTATTTGTGTGTTTTGTCCTTATGCACCACTCATTAGACCAGGAAGAAGAGAAGTTCGTTAATCTCATAGCATCTGTAGCTGCCTCTGACTATTAGGTGTCTAAGAGCCAAGAATTTCAAATATTTAAATGATTGATTTTAACACCCAAATATTAGACTCTTAAATAGGCCTCATGGAGTGTGTGGTCTTGTTGCCCTTTGAGTCTGTGTGTTTAAAGATAGCCCAGGTTCATTCTTAACTAGGTTAATTCTTTGGCTAAGGGAAATTAACTTGGTATGTTTAGGGAAAGTGATCCATACACTAAAATTCACCATTTGGAAGGATTTCAGATCATTTGAGCAGAAGGCTAATGCTTGAAGTTGAAAGACAGTCGGGGGGGGAGGGGGTGGAGTGTTGGAGCTGGAGTCAAGAGAGAGAGCCGACTTCAAATTTTGGCTCTGACACTATCCGTAGCCCTAGGTAGCAAACCCCCTAACCGTGCTGAGCCTGCATCTGTCCGCTGTAAGCTGGAGCTCCTGTGTACACCATATACCTGGGCTGTTGGGTGCAAAGTCCTTCACGAACCTCCAGGTGCTTGGTACTACAACCACAGAAGCTATGGGAATGGTTGTTTTTCCTTCTGCTCCCTGGCCATGGATTAGATTGGAGTCTGTGACATTACCCACTGCCTACCAAGAAAATCCTGTTGCACCCAGGAGAGAGACCCCCGGACAGTCCCCTGCAGATCAGCTTGACAAGAGGGGGAAGTGCCACTCCTGTCAGCCTGGGCCTGGGCAGCAGCAGAAGGAAGGGTCTGCAAAGAAGGCAGAGAGGAGCTGTATGAAGGGAGGAGTTTTCCTCTTTCTGTTCCTTCTCTTCCTCTGTCTCCAGCCCTCCATTGGCACCACATGGAGCCTGAAATTCCTCCAACGTGTTAGGAGCTCAGGAAGAGCTTAGGCTGGCTTGTGTAGGAGCCATTGGTTTAGGAAAACTAATCGGTTTCCTTGGGACCAGTATATCAAGTAAACTTATTAAGTAAATCCATCAATAAATTAGGTGCTATTGAGAATTTTTGTTAAACTTTCCAGCTTTGTACCATAGAATGAAAGGTCTCAGGTTTTTACCTAACATAATCTACCTTGGTTTCAAAACTGGAGATGTAAGTACAGGGTGTCCTAACCGTCTCAGCTCAGCGTGAAACTATGATGGCACCAAGATTTCTGGGACACCCTGGCCTGAACTAGTTATGTGGGCATGTTTCTCCTGCAGCTGTAATTTAATGTGACCAGTATTTTCTAAGTGCCTAATGGATGAGAAGTGCAGGAGGAGGGATCTGGGGAGGAGGAAGAGGGAAGAGGAGGAGGAAGTAGGAGGAGGAGGGAGGAGAAAGGGGGAAGAGCAAGGCATGTGTGAAAGGTGCTGAGGAATGACAGTAGGAAGTGTTAGGACTGCACACTTGTTTGGGGGGCTAGATTTCCCCTACTCTGCAAGATGACATTAATAATTAATAACAAATAAAGTAGATTTGTGTGGAATTGAATCTGCATACAGTACTAGCTACGTAGTTCTGTGCTGAACAAGGCAGGTTTGGAAAGGTTTGGTTGCTTTGAATTTAAGTCTGAGAAACAGGAGCATGTTTGTGTTAACCAGCCAAAATGATGGTTCCCGTTATGTAAAACCATAAGAAGAAATGTCACTTTCATCTCCTAAAGGAATTTTTTCTTCCATTGCAGTCGTTTCATTGTCCTTCTCCAAAAAAGATGTCGTTCAGAAAAATGGACCCCAGTTGTACTGTGGGATTTTACTGTAGAAACACCCAAGACTTTGAGCAAGCTTCGGAAGAAATCACGAAGGTAACAAGCTAGCACTCGTTCGAGACCCATCCGTTCAGGGGGTGTCTGCTGCAGTAACGGAAGTAAATTATCATGGGGTTTTGAGGGATCACTTCTTAAAAGATGGTGACCTGCGCGTTTGTATACGCACAATATGTGCTTTAACCACACATGTGTATATGTACTCAAAACAAAGTCAAGTGCAAGTCACGTCATCATTTCTCTGATGGTGTGGTCTTTGTCAACGAAGGACGCACACAAAATGTATGTATACACACACACATATATATACATGCACATACTTGTTAACAGTATTGGTGGAATTGGTGATAAATCACAAGACACAAGTAGACAAATATGGACTAAAAAAAGGTTTTTTCAGGTGGAGCCCAGTTAAACCACTTAGAGTGACCAACTGGGGAACCAGTGGGCGTCTAGGAACCACTAGGTGGCACTGTTGAAATAGAAATCCTTCTGCAAACTGCTGCCTTGTACAAGCAATTAGATTCTATTGTATTTGAAGAGGATTTTAAAAGGGCAGTCCCTTAGGGGTAGAGGAAAAAATTAATGAAGGGTTTGATCAAACCAAATTGTGCATTATTTCTTGTTAGTCCAAGTGCTTCTTTGATTTTTAAAAGAGAAAATGGTATTTTTGGATTCTGACTAAGGAGGATTGTTGGCTTCCAGTAAACTTCTGGATCTATTTGGTTTAAAGGATATCCGAGACGGGTGGATCTAAGTCCTTCTCATTATCTCCCCACTTGGGCGTTCTCCTGGTTTCTCTGAGGACCTGAGCTGGCCTGACCTTTGGTGCTTATGCTATTGGGCGCCAAGAGAGCTGGCTCCCCGGGAGCCAGGGCTTGTAGGAACTGGGGCTGCTGCCGTTGTCATTCGCTGCCAGGTGTGTGCTTGGCTTTTTTAGGAAACAAAATGCAGTCATGTTTTTGAAGCTGAGTTTGGACACAGTGGTCTATAGCTTATCGCTAATTTTTATTGCCAATTAATTTTTAAGCCGAAAATTCGCTCTGACGATACAAACCCATTTTTCAGCAGTGAGAAAAATCAGATGACTAAAGTTAAATCAAAAGTTTCCTATAAGTTACGTTTAGTTTACATGACCTGCCATGTAAAAGAAGAAATTTAACGGGCCCATGACAGAAAAGTGAATGAGGAGAGGAGAAAATGAGATATGTGAGAACCTTTTCTTATGCTTCATTTTTCAGTTGTCTTCCCCTTCAGCCTCTTTTTTCAGCATGGCAGGCCAGGAACGCTGAAGTGTCTCTTCTCCTGGTTCTGGCATCTACTCTTTGACAGTAGTAGCTAGAGCCTCTCTTGGAAACTATTAGTGAATAGGATCGGGCCTTTTTTTGGCCTTGATAAGACTGTAAAGCATGTGCTACAACAGATAGAAACACTTAGGTAATAATAGTAGTAATATTACAAGCTAGCGTTTATGTTGTACTTGAGGTTTGCAAAGTGCTTTTCAGATATGATCTCCTTTTCCCACAGAAGCCTGAGGAGGAAGGTGCTATTATTTTTCCTCTTTTACAGATGAGGAAAATGAGGCAAGCAGAGCGCATCCAGGCTCTGAGGCTGCATTTGGACTCCAGGCCCAGGGATCTGTGCACTATGGCCCCCACTCTGTGCTACCAGTGTAGATATCTGTATTTAGATGGCTCTGTGGTCATGCCGGTTGGCCCCTCCTGTGTTCTTCCTTGAGAATGATCTGTCTGTCTGTCTATCTATCCATCTATGTATATCTAGATCTATTTCTGTATGTGTATATATATACACACGTGTGTTTGTGTGTGTGTGTATTATCCTTTAACTCCCTAGTTTTGGCAAATTACATTCTCACTTGGTAAATGTAATATGAAACAAAGAGAGGCCTGGACATGACCTCAGAAGGCCCGTGTCCTCAGGCTTGCTCTTTGACTCTGTGCAGTCTCAGTTTCTCCACCTGTAAAATGGGGTTAATAGTGTCTGTTGCCTTTAGGAGAGATATATGGATCAAATGATATGATAATATTTGTAAGAATGTTTGGAAAGCTGTGAAATACTGCCTGATTGGGTTTCCTGACACAGTGGGCAGAGTCCAAGAGCCTGGGCTTGCTCCTTCTCTGGGGGATCCCCCCTTCCCCCAACCTCTCAAGTCACTTCTACTCTCTCTGCCTCCATGTTCTGATCTGTAAAGTGATGGGGGGCTCGGTGACCTCTGTGGTCCTTTACAGCTTGAAATCTATACTTTGGTCAAGTGCAATTCTTACGCAGCAAAACGTGTAGAGGGTATTTTTAAGACCATTCAACAGACTTATCTGACCTCTGAGGTGGAAACAAATAAGAAACCTGAGGCAGGAAGGAACTGTGTATTGTGGCTCATTCCTCTTTGGCTCAGAGATCCTGCGGCAAGGCCCATAGACTGAGGTTCTGTAATAAGCAAGCAGTTGTGGTCTTTCTGGAGGGGAGAGAATTGGATTGCATCACTTTCTAAAAATTATTTTTGCCATTTACTTTTTCATCGTGTTGATTTCTGAATTATCCCTTTCCAGAAGAGCCATCCCTTGTAAAGTAAGAATAAAAAAAATCCAGTTCAGTACAACTAACACATCAGCGAAGTCTGACATTTTGTGTAATGTTCACACCCTCTACCTCTACAAAGGAGGGAGGAGTTTGGAGGCCTCCTTCTCTGTTCTTCTAATTTCATGGCTGTGTCTGTGGTTTCGTGGTTTTGTTTATTCTCCTTAGCATCAGCTCATAGAAGTCTTCTCCTGGTTCTCTGCATTTTTGTGACTGAGCTTTGCACCCAACAGGTGCTTAATAAGTGTTTTTTTATTCAGCCATAGTTCTTCAAAGTCCGGGAACATTCCATTTCATTCAGGCGCCGTGCTGTGTTCAGCCTTTTCCCCATTAAGGGGCATCATTTTATTTGCAGTTTTTGCTAGTACAACCATTCAGCAGTAAGTTTTGTGGTGTTTGTGGCTTTTCTTTTTATTATTCCTCTTTTTGGGGCTTATGCCGTATTTGGGCTCATCAAATGGGATGGACATTTGAAATGACTTTCTTCGCATCATATCGATTGAGAATGTTATACTTTTAATGCTAATGCTTACTAGGAGGAAAATTTGGAGAAAGGCAGAAAGCAAATTAAGGCATCTATTGAAGAAAGGTATTCTTTCTTTAGAATCAGCTAACTTCTATTAAGTAATAATATTGTTAAATTGAAATGAATGACTTTGGCAATGAACTAAAAATCCATTCTCAATTAATAACTTGACCATTTAAAATAGAAATTTTGTAATCCAAGGGGTTCCTAGAATCATAGAATCTCAGAACTAAAAAGAACCCCAGAGATCAACTGATCTAAACTCCTTTTAAGCAGAGATCTTTTCCACAGAAGTCTTTGATGAGTGGTCATCAAGTTTGTTCATGTAGGTGTCCATTGCTGAAATTCTCTGCCTGCAGAGATAGGCCATTCATGTAGCGGATCCTATTCTGGATCCATGGGGTATTGGTAGCAGACAATTTGAGAAGCTAGAATTACTCTTATTTTGTGTCTGTTTTCTCTGTTAAGGAGAAAGGTTCTTGTAGTATAAAATGCAGCAAGACAAAAGTGGTTAATATAGAGTTGAATCTCAAGATAAATGAGAATATAATTAGAGAACTTAGCCAGCCATGACTTAGCCAGCCCAAACCACTAGCTCAGACAAACTCCCCCTTGGGTGTATGTGGTTGCTCAATAGGAGGGGAGACACAAAACTGAGGTCCGTTGCTCTGATTTTCAAAAGAGAACAGCACTTACAAACTGTAACCCAACGAGGTTGGCAAAATTCTACACTCTCTTATTGTGGGATAGTCAGTAACTATCTGGAAGATCACGTCTGAGGTTAAAAACTCAACATGGCATTGTCAAGAAGAAGTCATGCTTAGCAAACCTCACTCCCTTTTTGACAGGGTCTCTAGATACTAGTTAAGGGGACTCTGGTAGATTGTCAATAACGTCTCTCATGCTTTTCTTTGTGGAAAAAATGGAGAGGGGTAGGCTATGTATAAATGTTAATTAGGTGGATTCAAGCCTGATGGAAAGGGTGATTCCACCGGGTGACAACTGATGATTTGATGCCAGCTTGGGGTGTCTGGTGGCGAGCCTTCAGGGATTGTTTTTGGTCGTGAAGCACTTTGCCTTATCAGTGATTTGATTAAAGGCATAGGTGTGTGCTTGTCATGGGCCACCCACTTCCATGGTCAGGTGACACAAAGATGGGAAAAGTCATTACCAGTTCAGTTAAATATTTGTCCCAAAGGTAGGAAGAGGAGCTAGCAGTTTTAGATTTTCAGAGAGTAAGAATCCAAAGAACCACTGTTAACCAGAATGGAAAGGTAAGCTGAACCTGATACAGTGAAAGTTAACAGGGATTGGGGCAGGGTTAGAAAATGAGAATTTCTGAGGCACTTGCTGTGTGCCAGCTGCGGGCAGCTAGGTGGTGCAGTGGATGAAACACCTGGCTTGGAGTCAGGAAGAGCAGAATTCAGATCTGATCCCAGATGCTCGCTGTGTGACCCTGGCAAGTCACTTCCCCCTCTTTATCTCAGTTCCTCATCTGTAAAATAGGGACATGCTGGAGAAGAAAATGTCACCTCTACTATCTTTGCCAAGAAAACTCCATAGACAAAAGTCCTCAGGGCCAGGTAGGATCAGACACGACTGGGCAACGATGTGCACTAAGCACTTTACAAACATCTTGTTCGATCTGCACATCTCTGAAGGGTAGTTGATAATATTATCTTCATTTCGCAGTTGAGGAAACTGAGGCAGACAGAGGTGAAGTGACTTTCCCAGTGTCACACAACTAGAAAGCGTCTCTTCCAGATTTGAATTCCAGTCTTCCTGGCTCTGGGCCCAGAGCTCTGGAGTCTTGTGCTCAGTTCTGGCTTCGTATTTAGGAAGGAGGTCGACAAGCTGTTGAGTGTCTGGAAGAGGCCCTGCAGGCCTTGGTAGAGGAGCAGCAGTTGAAGGAACTGGGGATGATTATTAGGGGAAAGTAGGTGATTTAGGGGGAGCCTGAGAGCTGTCCTCTAGAAGAAGGATTTGTCTCATTCTGTTTGGCCCTGGAGGGTTGAACTGGGGGTGAGGGGCAAAGGTTGTATGTCAAAAAAGAGGATTTTAGCTTGATGTAAGGAAAAACAGTCAAGGCTTCCCCAAGGATACTGGTTCCCCTAGAAGGTTCTCCCCCATGGCATCTTTGGTACCTATTTGGGGGACTCCAGAGGGGGTTCTTAGGAGGCAGAGCTGACCCAGTGGCTGCCGCAGCTGTTTGCAGTGTGACTGTCGATGGCATCGCTTTGGGCCGCTCACCATCCTAGGCACCTTCCTGGAATTGTTAGTACCTTCCTTAACCTCATGGACTCACAGAACTGGACATGTCACAAGCTTCCCAAGAGCTTCACAGCATTTTATGTTCTCAGTCACATCATTTGTTACCCTCTGCCTCCTTCTGTAGGATTTTACAAAGGAGTTTCTCTTCCAGCCTCAGGGTGCTCTGGAAGCCCTGTTTCTGTACTTTGAGAGCAAGTTATGTCTTGACTCAAGTGGTCTCTACTATGTGCCTTTGGCCTCCTTGTCACTGTGTGTATGTTCAGGTTATACGAGATTCCTTTGTAGACCTCACAAGAAAATAGACATGTGAGGCATGTGCTTGCCAAAGGTGCTGGCCATTGGCGTGGAGGGCACACACTCAGAATCCCAATATATGCAGGGTTCTTGGAATCAACACCAGGGTTCCTCTTCAGTGTATCTTCAGTGACTTTGGGCAAATAAGCTAACCTTTCTGAGCCTCAGTCTTCTCATCTGTGGAAAGGGCCTCCAAGGTCCCTTGCACCTCCAAATCTATAATGTAATGGTTTGGATGGATATTGGGCTCATTGCATCAAATCCCAGAATATTGCAAAGATAATATCCACAAACACACACAGATTCAGCCCAACAACCCACAAAGACAAAACCAAGGGAAGCAGACTGTCCAAGTCATGACTGACAGTTGGATGATCAGCTCATTGAGCTGGTCTATAAGTGTTTCTATCTCAGACAGTTGCTGCAGGTGGGTGGTGGGCCACTGGAAAGTGGTGCAAAACTTTCAGCAACTATTTACTGTGTAGAAGGCCCATTCCAAGGGCTGGAGATGTAAAGAAGGGCACCAGTTGCCCCTACCCCCAAGGAGCACAAATTCTAATGAGGGAGACCACATACAGTGGAGATGGAAGGAAGCCTCAGGGGAGAGGGTGCCAACAGCTGGGGAAGTGGGAGCCTTTGACCTGAAACTTGAAGAAAGTCAAGGAAAACAGATGGTGGAGGTGAGGAAGGGATGAAGGGGAGACATGGGAGACAGCGGAGTAGAGGGCAGGCCGACTTTGTAGGGTACATGGAAGGGAGAGGAGTGGAATAAGTTTTGGAACAAGCCAAATTAGCCAGGATTTAGGCAGCCAACAGAGGAGATACCCAGGTGCTTCTTGGGTGTGTGTGGTGGGCAGGGGAGGAGGCTGACATGGTCATATTGGCAGCCCCTCCTCTCTCTGGAGGACAATTAGATGTCAAGAGATGAGCAGGGCCTGAACAATGGGGACATTTAGGTGAGTGGAGAACAGCCTCGTGGAAGAGAGGTTGTAAGGGTAGAAACCATAAGTTTTGTCAGGTGGTTGGTTATGAAGGGAGAGGGAGAGGTGAGCCACTGAACATAATGCTGCCTGAGCCTGTTGGATTGAGGTGATAGACTCTTCCACAGGGAAGATTCCATAGGGAATTTGAGAAGAGGGAAGTGTTTTGGAGAAAAGGCATTTTCTATTTTGGATTTTCACCCCAATAACCTAAAGTTTGTCCTTGAAATAAAACCTATCTTTTAATACCAGAATTCTTCCAGTGACACTTTAAATCATGGAACACTAATATCTGAAGAATTAAAATTGTGGGTCTCCCAAACAGCAGTGGACATTTCTAGTGTTGATGAAGAAGCCACTGAAATAGACCTTCGAACGTCTGCCTGATCATAGAGACAAGAGGGTGGGATGACAGGCAGCGC
This sequence comes from Notamacropus eugenii, assembly GCF_028372415.1. NCBI lineage: Eukaryota > Metazoa > Chordata > Mammalia > Diprotodontia > Macropodidae > Notamacropus > Notamacropus eugenii. Next base: position 523,384,599 of record NC_092873.1, read on the forward strand.
CCGTGTAATGTTGGGGGGTCCAGCATGTCAGGCAGATCCCCTGAGACCATTCAGGAGTCTGACCTTGGGTCAGGAGTTGTACAGAATGAGAAGGCATGGATGAAGGCTGGGTTGTGATCGGCTCTGTTGGAAGAAAGCCAACACTGGTAAGATGGCCTCTCCTCTGGAGGAAGCTTCAGCTGATGGAGGTTTTTACATGTCACAGTCTGTCTTCCAGGGTGTTATCTGTTCCTCTGTTTGGTCTAGGGGTAAATCTAGAACTTTGCTGCTTTGTTTGGATCCAGTGCCACCAGGTGAAGTCCCTCCTCGTGACAGCATGGGATGTCTACAGCTTTGGGATCCTGACTGGGAATTCGTCATCCAATTCCTCTGGCCTGGTTCAGTTCAATTCAGCTGACATTTAAGCACTAACTTTGTGCAAGGTGCTGGGGATACAAGGACAAAAAGTGAAAATCATCCCTCTTGTGCAGGAGTTAATGTTCTACAGGGTGGATACAATACAGCTGCAGAAAAGAAAAGCACAAAGTGACTTTGGGATGGAGAGGGCACCAACAATGGTGCTACCTCTGGGTGCTTCTACTGCCCCCTGCCTTTGTCTCGTCCTCCTTCCATTTTCACCCTGATGCTGTCCATCTCCCACCCCTTCCCTTCTGTGTTCTGTGCTCTCTTTATACCTGCTTACTCTACCATGGCTAGATTCCATCTCATCAAATCTCTGCTGTTTATACATAGGGATTTATCACTGAGAGCAAGAAGCGGAGCTTGTCCTGAGGTGGCTTCATATGGGGAACACAGGCCCCAAAGACATCATTTCTTGTCTCTTAACTAGCTTTCCCTTTTTGTCCTTTGTCCTTCATTACACAGCAAGTTTCTTAAGGTTAATAACCATGTAAATACCCGACAGACAATATTAAATGTTTTAAAAATGGCATTGGGGAACTCATGGGAACTTGCTTTTTTTTTTTTTACCGCTTATTTCACTTGTTCTCAGACTAGCTTTCATATTTTACAATACAGAATAATTTTACTTTGCATGGCATAATTATTTACCGATTTGTACTTGAGTTTGAGACTATGTAATGAATCAAAAACAGAAAACGAAAGTTGGAGATGAATCACCTGATGATAGAATGGACCACGGTTTGGATAGTGTTATGTGTAACCTAGGTTTCTGGAGTCATAAAATTTATTTTTGAGTCAATGGATCTTAGAGATGAAATGGAACTCAAGTCATGTAGTGTGATCTCTTAGGTCGTATGAGAATCAAGGGCATTCTGAACGGATGGTCCCTTGGCCTCCGTTTGAGTCCTTAGAGTGTCCTAAACTGATTGGTCAGTGCTGTTGTTGAGGAGGTGACTCACCAGAGCTTCATATGGAAGGCAAGTTGGTTTCCTTGTACTTTCTTCCCCTTGATCCTAGCCAGGACAAGGCTGCTCTCTCTTCCACACGATCCACTCTGGATTCTTACGGACAGTTGTCGAGTTCTTTAGCTTTTTCTTGTCCAGGCTAGCATGTTAACTTCCTCAGTCATGCTCCAGACCTTTCTCTGGGTGACTCAGCTGGTCCAGAGGTCACGTAGTTCCCTTGCGATAGTTCTAGCTCTCAGAGCCAGGCTCATCTTGCTCGCCTTCACATAACCCCCTTTTTCCTTTGTCTTCCCTGTCCATGAGTTCTCCAGTGCCACAAACCCATTTTCTTAAGATATGTCCAAATGTCTGCTCATCCTAAGGCATCATTGAGGCTCTTTGGGGTCTCCCTTGTCTAGCTTTGCCTGAAATTTGGAGAAAATTTTGAGAAAGAACAGCATCTCTTTGGTCCTCATTTTCTCCTCTTAGAACTTGAGGGTCTGTGAGGTCTTGTCCAAGTATAAGATCCCGTGATTGTGTGAGTGAGGACCGCAAAGTTTATTGATTTCAGTGATTTAAGCGTTTGATGACTAGAATCCCATCAGGAGAGTGATGGAGGCAAGGGGTCAGAGGGTAAGTGGGTGGTAATAGCATGGTGTGTCTGGTCTGAACGGTTTGGTGCTGCATATGGCTCTGGTGTAGGCTGGCCTGGTGTTGTGGAAAGTGCAGTGTCCTGGAGATGATGGTTGTTGAGCAACACTGGGTTGTTCTGGTCACCCCTTTACCACTAATTAGCTGTGTGGCTTTTGAGTGAATGATTTTACTTCTGGGATCCTGATTCCTCATCTATAAATCTTTAGATTTTACTTGCCAACCCTGTTCTTCAAAGATATGCTGTAAAGAATATGTGATCAAAATGTATCATTTTGATAATAAATCTCTTACAAATTTAAGAAAAAACAGCATCAAAGTATATAATTGAAACTACATTATGACGATAGTTTTAGGAGTAAAGGTCTAGACAGCAAAGAAGGAGAAAGCTTAAATCCTATTTCTAGAGTGATGAAATTACTGAAATTCTATCTGAAAAACAGCAGAGATCCCCGTGTGGCACAGCAGGAATTGTCATGTTGAATCAGGTCGGGGTTGGAGTCAGTGGTCACCCCTTACCATGGGCCAGTCATGGAACTGCTCTGAGTCTCACTTATTTGGGGTTTCAGTTCATATTTTTCATAGATTTAGAGCTGGACTTCAGAAGTTATCTTGTCAAATCTTGTCACTTTACAGATGACGAAACTGAAGCTCAGAGAGGTTAGATGAGTTCCCCGTAGTCTGATTGTAAATAGCTAACATTTATGTAAAGCTTTACGTTCATAGAGTGTTTTATGTACATGTGGTTTGGTCAGGATAGCACGGTGATGTAGGTGTTATTATTATCCCCGTTTTATCCAGCGAGGTTAAGTGACTTCTCTAGTCTGTCTGAGGCAGGATTTGAACCTGTCTCCCTGTCTCCATCCTCTCAAATGATGAAACAAGGACCCTGAGCCGTATCTTCTGATTCAAAGTTGTCTGCACTTGTACTCCACCACAGTCAGTTTCCACAGACTTGGTTCATCATTACTGATAAATGATAAAACTGCAAGATTTATGCTTGTTTTGTGAATCTCAGGGTTGTGGAAGGCAAGAGGCTTTCTAAACTCCAGAGGGCTTGAGAAATGGAGCAGCGTCCGTGATCCTTCAGCTCATACCCAGTGCTTCCTTCTAGCTTTTATTTAATTCAGAGAGGTCCTGAAGTGGACACATGGTGTAGCTGCCACATGGGCATCCAGATCAGGGAGAGTTTTCATTTTAAATCACAGTCTGGGTATCCTGAGTAAGTCCTGTAGGATCCCAGCGCTAGTCTTTCTAGGACTTACAATAATAATGCGACGTTTGCACATGGATACGGATCATCTCAAAGCCTCTCTTCAGTCAGTGGCCCCACCTCAAAACAGACCTTTACAAGAAGCGGGGTGCCAGACCTGGAGAGGCCCTACAGAAAGGGAGCTCAGCCCCAGGGCTGACCTTGAGCATTTCCACTGTCATATGCTGGATGGTCATATTAAAGAAGGAAATTTACCTGCCAAGGTTTCATTAATTGATCATTGAGAGGAGTTTGGAGAGCAGAGATGCTACAGCAAAGCCTTTGGTGGAGCGGGGAGGCTGCATGACCCTCCCCGCAGGGGGCCAGGCACTAGCATGGGGGAGTCAGGGGATGCTTTGGTGGGATTTCGGCCAGGAGGGAAGCAGGCTCCACTCCCCCCCCTTAACATGTCTCAGCATTGCCTCCTCCCACCCCCAGCTCCGCAGCTGAGCCTTTTATACAAATAGGGTCTTGTCATTTTAGTTCTAGTGGTGGGGGGTGGGGTTTGTTTGTTTGTTTTTAATCTTTCTCTGGCGTAGAACTCTGTCCGTTTGTTCTTCCCATGCCATCCTTATTCTGCAGGCTTTATTGAACCATCCTGGGGGTTTTTTTTCCAGCTCTCTGTAGAATCTAGGTTCTGTTAGAATAGGTTTTATTATTCAGTTGAGGAAAGTGAGGCCCAGGGAAATGAAGAGATTTGTCCTCAAATGACATAGAGGGTAAGTAGAAGAGGCTGACCCATAAGCAGGCCTTGTGACCCCCGTGACCCCTAAGCCCAGGTCCTTCTTTGCCTCGTAAAAAGGCGGAGAGGAAAGTTAAAATTTACAACAAAACAGATGAATCCTGGGGCGATGATTTGCACTACAAAGATTTCCTGTAACAGCAAGTTCTGTTAGCATGTGTCCAAGTTCCACGGAGATGAAGGATCACCAAGCTAAGCACTGAATCCTCTGACAGTTGAAGGTCAATCCAAAATGAGGAGAAGCTTATTGGAAATTCTGATGTCAACCAAAAGGGAAATGTGATCTGATTTACAAAAACAAGACTGCTTTTGGGGAGCAGATCTCCGCATTTAGGGGAGTATACTGGTTGAGGACTGTATTCTAGAGAATAATGAGGCCACCACTGGATTTCTGAGCCCCGTGTTCTTAGTGGACAAGCCACAGAGATGTGGCCTAGAGCAGACGTGACCAGGTGAAACAGAAGGGATGACACCTCCGCTGTGCCCCCAGGACACATTGATTTAATCTTAAAATCTAATATTGTGTGTCTCTCATTGTAGCTTTAGTTATTTGGTTACAAATATCCTGATGATACTTTAAGCTGATTCTGGCTGTCTTTGACAGTGTTGTGGGCTGTGGGGAGCATGTTTGATTCTTGACTTCAGCTTTTCATCTGAGAGATACCTGGCTGTTTTGGTCATGTGCAGAGTAATATGAGATGGGGACCAGAAAAGGTGGTGAGGTCTTAGCTGGCATTTAGAGAAGTGTGGTGTCAAGGATAAGGGTGGGAGAGAGGGAGGAGGGAATATAGGCCCCTGGCCTCTGTCCTGCTCACACCACTTCTAGAGTATCATGTGGACTTCTTGAAGACATTCTAGGAAGGACCAAGTGAGAGTCTCCAGAGGAGAGGGCCCAGTGGATAGTGCTGGATTCAGAGGCACAAACACCTGAATTCAAGGCTGCCTCCATCCTTGTTTGCTGTGTGACCCCGGGCATGTACCGTAAACTCTCCCAGACTTGGAAATTATACTTGTGAACCAAAGACTTTTCTTGAACTTGAAAGAAGTCCCATAAGCACTGATTGTTGCTGGCTTTCCCCTGACTGTCTCTGAAGAAATGATATGGATACCTGCCCATTAGGTACTGATTTTTATCAATGCCATGGAATGTCCATAAAATGACAGTAACTTTGGGCAGAATCCCAGGCATCTCCTTGGAATCAGTGGCCAGGAGGGGGAGAATCCTTGGTTAGTCACTAGCGTGTTCATCCGCTGTCCCCATTTTCTTATTGTTTAAACTTCTGCACATTTCTGGTCTTTCTCTTTGATTACTCATTTTCTTCCCCTTTCCTCTTTCTTTTGGTAGGATGTAATTAGAATAGATTAGACTAAAGTGTAAAATGGAAAAGCATTATACAAGTGTAGAATCTGATTTTTACTTCAAGTTTGATTTTACAATACTTGATGGGTTTCTAAATAGCACTTAACTGCCCAAATTTTTGCTTGGGTATCTTAGCATTTCATCAATCTCATCCAAGTTTGTTTTTTTTAAATTAGGGATTACATATTTATATTACACTATACATAAAACTATGTACTTTAAATTTTAAAGGAAGTAGTAAAAAAAATTTAAAAACATTGTTGAGGGTCCTCCACATAGTATGTTGACATTTTAGGGGATTTAATTTTATCCACTGAAGTGGTCTCTTTTTTTTTTTTTTAAACAAATAATAATTGAGGTGATCATAGTCAGAACTTGCACAGTCAGTTTGCTTTCAATACTGTTTTCTCCTGTACAGAGAACCCATGCAGAACCTTGCTTTCAGCAGAGAATGTGTTTTCTGTTGTTAATTGGGTTTTGACGGTTAGTCTTAATTCAAGTCTTACCTCATATGCTCATGAAAGTTGATTGATTTTTCTAATGGAATTTGGTTTAACTTAGAATGAGCTGCTGAATCAGTTAATGACGATTTCCAAGGTGGTGGATTATTGTCATTGGTCATTTGAGTTTTGAACAGTTAAAAAAATTCTAGGAAGTACAAATCTGCTGCCAAAGGACGCATGCCTCGGTAGGAGGAAATCTGTGTAGGAGGACATGCACAAAGAAGAAGGTGTATATCCATTATAATCTACTAGCTTATGTTGTTATGGCATTACAGGAGAAATACTATCAAAGATATGGAAACAACCATCATTGACAAAGGGATTTCCTTGCAGTGACCCCAGAGGGGGGCCATCCTGTCCACCACAAGGCTGATTGCCTGATTCTGTCCCAATTAAGGGTGTGTTCTCTGTCTTTTTTGCAGGTACTGAAAGCCTCCTCCAGAGAGAAATACCCTTTATTTACTTTTGTCAAGGGTCATGCCAGAGACTATGATTTTACCTCCACTCCAGCCAATGAAGATGACCTTTTCTCAGAAGATGAAAAGAAAAGATTGAAAAGATTTAGCACAGAAGAGTTTGTCTTGCTCTGAGGACATTTTACGTTAGAGTATTCATAGTTACTCAGAACACTTCTTTGAAAATAAAAAAAAAAATAAGAGAAACCTACTACGCAGAAACTGATCTATTTTTGTAAATATTTTAGTGATTTTTTTTTTACATTCTTTCACAAAAGAGCATTTGAAAGTATACATTTTTAAAGATGTGTATATTTCTGAAAGCGACTGATTGAAAGAATCTTTGTTGCTAATGAAAGTCTGGCAGTCCTGGCTAATGTTGCTGAGTGGGTGGTGGATGATCTGTATAGATGTTTTCCGAATGAATTCCCCACAGTCCTGTAGATCTTGGACCCGTTTACTGTGAGTGGCCTGGGGGTTTTGTTTTGCCCATCTGTGATCCTGGAGCCTGAGGCGACTACTCACTATCCAAGATTTAAACTTGTCTTGCTGATGGACGAGACTGGACAATTAACCCCTGATGCCATCTAGCCTTCCCCTCCACATGTTAACACAACCAAAGGGTCCATCCAGGTGTTCCTTGTTCAGTCTGACTACCAATTACTCACTGTAACGGGTGCAATTATATCGGCAGAATTGTGAGTGAAGACACTCCTTAGCAGTGTGATTTCATAATGGCCGTTCCTTAAGCTTAACATGGAACCTTCTTATGAGAAGTGGCTATGAAGTATTGGCTTTCCCCACATTTTTTAAACCTGACGTTATTAATATTAACTGCAACCAATCAAACCAGATAAAGGCAATTATTACCTGGGAATGATGTTTGTTTCCTGTCTCAACCATGTAATTTTATTAAGACTCTACTTGTGCTGCCTTAGCATTACAATCTAAACTGAAAACCTGGAGGGGGAAACCAGTAAATATCCTTATTTGGGAGCTGTCCATCCTCTGGTCTCTCTGCTGTGCCTGTAAATCAGCATTTGTGCGGGTGTTCAGTCACCGAGGCTATCTGCGAGGTAAATCTTCCTTAAGTTGTAGTATGCTTTCACTAAGAGCAAATTTGTGATTTAAAAGTACCAGAGCTATTGTGGAGCCAGGATTGTAAAACAAATGTATTAATAAAGATGTGAGAACATTAAATGCCTTTGCTTTGCTTTTAATGTTGGGATTATTTTAGTCCTTTCATTTGAGAGAATCATTTCTCAAATGAATCCTGTTGATTTGTAATAAAGGCAAATAGTATTATTGCTGTACAAGCAAAATATTAACTTTTTTATGGAGCTTCTATGGCTCAGTGGAAAAGGTGGTGCATTTGTAAAGATGCCTGCGTGTCTTCTGAAGTCATTGTCTCTTATCACAAAGGCTGCTTGTTAAGTCTACCACAGCTGGAATGATGACAGTGTGGGTGGATTGCTTTCTACTAAGGCCAATGCAACATTTTGGCTTGAAGGTGGTTTGCTGCAATCAAGAAAACATTCTAATATCCCAGAAAATTAGGCCAAAGAGCCGCAGAATTTCAGAGCTGGGAGGGACTTTGGTAACTGTCTCCTTTAACGTAAAAAGGAGCAATCCAGTAAGTGGTTGTCCAGCCCGTCCCAGGGGATCTCCTTGAGGAGAAGCCCACTGCCCCTTGAAGCAGCCCATTCCTACTGCAGGGAGGTCTTCAAACAAAAGCTGGATGACCATTTGTTGGGGGTTGGGTGGGACTAAAGATCATTTGGGGGCCTCCCAACTCTAAAAATTCTTTTATTCCACTTTAGATTGATGTAATTATTAGACAGCTTTCCCCGATATGAAGCTTAAATTTGAGTCTTTTGAATTTCTTCTCATCACTTCTCACTCTGTCCTGCTTTCTGACACGGAGCTGAGGAAGACATATCCCTGGTCCACATTAGGGCTTTCAAGTCCTTAAAGGCAGCCATCACGTCGACTCCGTGTCTCCTTTTTGGGCCAAACAGCCGCATTTCCTTCTTGTTCTCATTTGGAATGGACTCAAAGCCCTTTGCAAAGGGCTTTGCTTGCCCTCCTCACGACATTCTCCATTTATCAGAGCCCTTCCTGAAGTACAGCACCCAGAGCTGGGCACGATTACTATAGATTAAGCCCTTGAATTTCAAGGTCATACATAATGTGTGACGCTCCATGTTTAAGAGAGCGGGGCATCCCCTCCTAGCTTCCTCTGCCTTTTTGTTGTATCATGGCTGTCCTGGTCACAGTCCTCAGCAGTAAACTCATCAAACTCATCAAAGTCTTTAGAGGGCTAAGAGCGATTTTATGATTTCTGCATTAAAAAGTGCCTAGGACTGTATAGTTAGAAGGGTTTTTATGACATTAAACTCTTGGTTCTGCTACAACCTGTCTTAAGTCTCCTCTTCTGGACCACTGTGCATGCCCTGCACCCACATCTATGCCCCTGTATCTTAAACCTGTATCTCTGAAATTTCTTGAAGACTCAGTCTGAACCTGAGTTCAGATCTCAACTCTGTGCAGCTGATGCAGTCCACAATATACATCTCAAACTTAACACGTGTGACCTTGAGCAAGTCACTTCTGGGTCTAAGTTTTTTCATACAGAAGACCTCTAGTCTTCTTTTCAGCTTTAGTTTTATGACCTCATGTCCAAATTTGAATTTATTTTTCTTGAAAGCAGCCCTTCTTCAGAATGTCTATCTATGTCTCAAGGGTACCACTATTTTCCTCGTCATCTGGTTGGTAACCTGGGCGTTAACCTCAGCCTCTCAGCGTGATACAGTGAAAAGAATGCTTGCCCTGGAGTCAGAACATCTGGGTTCAGATCCTTCCTCTGGCACTTGCCTTTGCTACCTTGGTCAAATCACAACCTAGAGTAGCTATTTTCTCATCTGTAAAATGGGGGCATTCATCACACACTAGATCTCACTATTACGGCCCTAAAGAAAAGCTTTTGACATTATGTGATGACAATTTCCCCTCATTCCTTTTGCCTGTACCTCATTCCTCCTAAATCCATACTTAGCCCTCGAAACTGCTGATCTTTCCACCCCTCAGTACTTTCTCAAGCTATCTCTTTACTTTTTCTCTGACTTCCCTTCCTCTCCAGCCTTTACCCCATAGTTAGCAAATTCACCTCAACTCTGGCTTCTACTGAAATCCTTTGTCTCCTTGTCCTGTCCCTTGACAAACCTATCATCTGTCTCTGTTCTTGCTCATGCTGCTGAATGGAATGTCGTTTGGGTCCTAAACACGTTCTTAATCAACTTCAATTAGTGAAGAGATTCTTTTATTCCTCCCTAATTGGTTCTCTCTCTTTCTCTCTCTCTGCCTGCTTTCCCAAATATTTTCTCCTTTCCCCAAGCCTCCCATACTTTCTATCCTCTTTTACCTAAAGATCTCAACATTTTACTTAAGCCATTCAATGTAAGCTCCCACTTCTCCCCTTCTTTTCATCTCAAAATCCCGTGATGTCATCATCCCTACCTCTTTCCTCCTTCCATCTCTGACAATGAGGTGTCCTTCTTGCCAAGGCTAAACCTTCTGTGTGTGCCAGATAGATAATAAATAAACAATAACTGCCTACTGTGTGTCAAGAAGCATGCTAAGAGATAGAAGTACAAAAGTACAGAAGAGAAAGACACTCCTCCCCTCAAGGAGCTTACAATATAACTGGAAGGGGGAAGGATACACATGAAAGGAAACTGAAAAGGGACAGAGAAAGGTCCTCCTGGGACCAAAGGAGTCCAGGTGGGGTGGGAAATGAAGAAATAGCAGACCTGGGTACCCTCCTTAAATGGAGGCTTTGAGGAGCTCTTGACACCTTCAATCTGGGGGCAGAGCATTCTGAGGGTACTGATGATGGATGAGTACCAAGACTGATGAACTCTTCTAGGATGTTGAAGTTCATGACAATGAAGCTCCTGGATGATGGAGAGCCTCCATGATGGAGAACTCCAAAGGAATACAGTCAGATGGAAAATGCCATGTACCCTTAATTCCATCCCTTCCTGTCTTCTCCAGTTGATTGTCATCTCAGTGGGCAAGCAGTTTCTCTCTCTAATCTTTAACCTCTCCCTTTTTACTGGTTCCTTTCCTACTGCCTCCAAACTTGCCCATATTTACGAAGCCCAGTCATTCCTTTGAGCTGTCTTCCTTTACTTCTCTTCCCTTTTCCAGTCAAACTGCTGCCCCCTTTTCCTCTTCTCATTTCTCCACCCTTTGCAATCTGACTTCTATCTGACCCTATTCTCTCCTCATTTCCTAACGATCTCTTAATTTTGTAAAATCTGATTGCATTTTCAGGCCTTATCCTTCTGGACCTACCTGCTGCATTTGACTGGTAGCTATTCCTCTCTGTTGGTTCTCCTGCCTTTCTGACTACTCTTCAGTCTCCTTGCTGGTTAATCATTCATGTCACCCCTGTCCCTCATGTTTCCTAAGGCTCTTTCTTAGGCTCTCTCCTCCCTCTTACAGTTTTATTCTTGGTGACCTCATCCACTTTTAGGGGCTTAATTATCATTGCTAGTCTAGTGACTTTCAGAACTGTGTGTCAGGTCCTTGACTCTCCCCTTAGCATCAATCTTTCATTATTAATTGTCCATTGGACATTTCAAATTGGCTGACCCATCAATGCTGCAAACTCAGAATGTCCAAAGTGGAAGTCATCATCTTTCTCCCCAAATGTTTTCCGTTTCCAGACTTTCTTGTTTCTCTTGGAGTCCCTAAATCTTCCAATTGTTATGTTATCTTTAATTCCCTACATTTTGAGTCATTTGCCAAATCTTGTTATTTCTTCATGCTCAACGTCTCTAGCAGCTGCTCTCTTTTTTCCATCCACATGGCTGCTACTGTCGTGCTGGACAGCCCGATTTTACTGGTTGAGCCAATTGTTAAATTTTCAGTGTGAGCGGTTACTTCTTGGAAATCAGCACCCATTGTCAATCAGGGCTTGGTATGTTGTTTTCTTATTGGACTAGACTTAAGAAAAGTTATTCATAATGCAGATTAAAATTTTGAAGTTTGTTTTGCTTTTCGGCATGTCAGTTGTTAAATATTTACTAACATACCCCTAGTCTAGATACTTATCGTTTATCCCCTGCATTATTTCAGAAACCTAATTGAACTGGCTACCTTGTTTGTTCTTACTTCAGATGCTCCTCCACATGCACTGGTGCTAAAAAAATTTTCCCTAAGCTCAAGCCTGGACAACAAACTCCAGTGACTCCCTATTGCCTTGGGATCAGACACAAACTCCTCTGATTATACAAGCAGAAGCACAGTTGCCTGAACTGAAGGAGGTGACTTCTAATGGGGGATGTCAGAAGGGAGCTGAGAAACCAAGGTACAGGAAGCGAACACGGCAAGGGTAGAGGGCATTCTCAGTGTGTGAATTGCAGGAGTGGGTCAAGTATCCAGGTCAAAGAAGCTTCTGGGGCATTTTAGAGAAATACTGGAAGTCAGGATTCCGAGCTGGGGAGAAGTTATTGTTGTTCAGCTGCTTTTCAGATGTGTCTGACTCTTCCTGATCCCTTGCAGGATTTTCTTGGCAAAGATACTGGAGTGATTTTCCATTTCCTTTTCCAGCTCATTTTGTAGATGAGGAAACTCAGATAAACAGGGTAAAATGACTTGCCCAAGGTCACACAGCTAGTAAGTATCCAGACAAACTCAGGTTTTCCTGACTCCAGGCCCAACTGTGGATGGAGATCCACAGTACTACTTAGCTGGCTTGAATTGGCAATGACAATGGATGATGAAGGAAAGACAGAACTCTAATTCTGTGTATCTCTTGTTTCTGTTTTCTCTGCCAAGGAAAATGACCTTTGACTTTGAAATGACTAAAACAAAAATGTTAACAGGTAGGTCATACCAAAGATAGGTAGGAGGAGAGTCAGAAAACACCTAACTACCTGAACTTAATGAGTTCAAATCACCTGGCCAAGATGAACTTTATCCTCAGGAATGGAAAACAGCAACAGCAACAGCAGCAGCAGCCACAGTCTGATGGGATTATTGAGTCCCTGTCATTGAATCTTTGAAAGACCTGGACAGAGAAAGATCTTTGGCCAGAGTTTCCACAGGATTGAAGCTGGGGAAATGTCTTTATTTTATTTTATTTTTTAAAAAAGAAGAGTGGAATGTCTAACCTAGAGGTCAGTAGCCTTGACTTTGATTCTTGGCAGAAATTCTAGAATGCATTCTTGAAGGGTTGGTTGGGAAACATGGAGAAAATGAAGATTTTGTCATGAATTGGTCATGGCATACCTTGGCTCTAATGCCTACTGGACCAGGTCACTAGACTAGGGGTAAGGAAATGCTGTAGATAGTGTCTTCATAGATGTCAGCACAGTATTTGATAATATCTGATGCTTTCCTTGTAGAAGGGGATGGCAATATGGGGGTTGCATGGTTTCATTAAGAGGACCCAGGCCTGCTTGGTTTAACATCATTACCAATTGCTTGGATAAAGGCATAGTTATCTCATTCACTGATGATACCAAGCTGGGAGGGATAACTAATACACTAGGTGACAGAGTTAGGATCCAAAAATGATCTTGGCAGGCTAGAGCATTGGGCTGAATCTAATAAGATGAAATTTAATGGGGATAAATGTGAAGTGCCACATCTGGGTTCAAGAAATTACATTCATACGTATTGTGTTAGGGGAATGTGGTTAGGCAACACTTTTTCTGAAAAAGATATATGGGGATTTTAGGGCACAAAAAGTTTAATATGAGTTAATTAGGTGCTCCATCAGTCAAGAAAACAAAAACAATGACACAACACAATGATAGGGATAGCACCTGAAATTTAGGCAGTGATGGAGTGGCTGGTCAGACCATAACTGTAGTAGTATGTTCAGTTCTGGGAGCTACCTTTTGGAAGAGCACCCACAGAAGGCAATCAGGGTGGTGAGGGGCTGAGAGGTGATCCCATATCTAGATCAGTTAAAGGAACTGTGAGGTTTGAGCCCAGAGAACAGAAGACGCAAGGAGAATGTGAGAGTCATTTTCCATTATCGGCAGGGAGATGATTAGACTTTTTCCTCTTGGCCCCAGGAGGCAGAGGTAGGCAGGATGTGGCACAGAGGCAAGCTTCGTGTTCACATCGAGAAAATCTTCCCAGGACAATGAGAGCTGCCTCTAGAGGGTGTGGGCTCCTCCTTCCTGGAGACCTCCCATCTTTGTTGGATATCTTTTATTTTATTTTTTAAGGCAATCAGGGTGAAGTGACTTGCCCAGGGTCACATATCTAGGAAGTATCTGAGGCTGGATTTGAACTCCGGTCTTCCTGACTCCAGGGCACTGCACCTCTGGAGATGTTTTAAAGGGGATTCTTTTCCAGATAATAGACTGGACCAGAAGATGGCCTTTGAAGTCTTTTTGAACTGTGAAATTTTGTGATTCTGGTTCCAGTGAGGAGATGGACTCTGTTCTGTGCATGGAGAGCTCAGTGTGGGTAGAGTGTGGGTAGGGAGGCTGATGCGTTCATTCATCTCCCTGAGCGAGACAGTAAACGATCTCCTAAGACATGGCATTTCTTTTTCTTTTCATTTTTATTCACAAAAATACACTACAGTTTAGTCCCTTACGATAAATAGGATTGGGTGGATTTGATGATTGAAAACTGGATTATCAAATGCCTACCACTGAGGAGCAAACAAGATACAAAGGGGCAGCCCATATATGTTTCCTTGTTTCTGCGTGATAGGGTTAGGGACCAGACTTTTGATTTTTATTGGCCTAATAGTATTTATATAGCACTTCAAGATTTACAAAGTGGTACCCATGTTATCACACAACAAACCTCTGCAGTAGGTTTTTACTGTCTCTGTTCTATAGATGAGAAAACTGAGACAGACCAAGTGACTTGCCCAGGGTCATACTGCTAATAAATCTGAGGCAGGGTTTGAACTCAGGCTTTTCTGACTCCAAGTCCAATGTTCTCTTCATGGAGCCACTTAGCTGCCTATATTTAAGACCATAGTTGAATTTCTTCAAACAAGACTACTTTTATTGATTTAAAAATTAATAAATTGCCACTGTCTAGTAGAAATGTTCATGTTTCATTTCTTTTATATTTAAACTGACCTAGACCTCTTGCCTAGAGGAACTGAGCTAAGCTGTTTGTGTATTTGTCTTATGCTTTCAAAGTTAATATTTCTTTGTAAAAGCTAATAAAAATGAATGGATCAGGCAACCCAACATGAAAGTATTTGACATTTAAAAGAGAAAGACATGGCACAGACAGCTCCCAGTGAGGAATTTCCTCTTCCAGTGCAGGTTGGCATTTCCTCTGCAACTTAGTCTCAGCCGGCTAGAACATGGAAAACTTAAGTGTGTGACAGAGGTCTTAGCTTTGAGACCAGTTTCTAGCCACTATTTCCCGCTGCTCATATATGTTATACTTCTGTTTCTTGCAAACTTCCATATGGCTCTCCTTATTAATTTAAAAATTAATGGATTAATACGAAAGCACCTTTTAAAAAAGAAAGAAAAGTCAAGTAACCACTAGGTGGCACCGTAGTGCATAAAACACTAGTCCTGAAGTCAGGAAGACATCATCCCGAGTTCAAATCTGACCTCAGACACTTACTGGTTGGGTGACCCTGGGCAAGTCACTTAACTCTGTTTGCCTGAATTGCCTCACTTTGAAAATGAGATGGAGAAGGAAATAGCAAACCACTGCAGTATCTTTGCCAAGAAAACCCCAGTGGGGTCACAGAGAGCTGGACACAATCAAAACGACTGAACAAAACCAAAAATTCATGTATTGTATTTACTCAGAGTCCTCCCAATAACCTAAGAACCTTTCCTCTCCCACCCAACCCTAAAGAAGTATGTTGCGTATTGCTTTAGGATTTTCTTATAATGGCATTTATTACCTGGCCAGAAATGTGGAGATTCTTGTAATTGTTACATAGTGGAAAATGGGGGAGGATCTGTAATTGGAAGACGTGAGTTCACATGTTACTTCTGCTACTTCCTGACCATCTGTATGACCTCAGGCAACCCTTTCTGGACTTCAGTTTTCCTGTAAGTTGAGAGGGTTAAATCTGATGATTTCTATGGTATCCTCCTTCTCCAAATTTACAATCCTATGATTCTAAGTGATGGCTCTGGAGTATAATAGAGTATAACACTGTCTTTAGGAAATATGAACCTGCATGATAATGGTTCATGCTTGTAGACAACTTCTCTACAGAGGGCCAACCAAATGTCGTGAAGATTGTGATAAAGGCACATGATGGTTGGTTATAGTTTTTCCTTCCTATCACTTGATTTAGAGGTACTGTATATTCTGGGTTTTGATTTTGTTTTGAACTCAGAGATTTTTTTCCTTCACATTCTGACAGTGGGTAAACTCAGTAAAACTGATGGATGGTCTTTTTCAGCTAGGAATCAAGGGAAGTCAGAAAGGACAGGAGTCTGAGACAGGTGTGCTATGAAAAATCACATCAGAAGAACCCTCAGCTTAAGCAACAATTGTGAGACTCAGGATCTGAGCATTAACATTTCAAAAATGAATTTTTAAAATTCTTAATGGGACTTTTGGATGGTTACGATTTCTTCTCCCAGTTCTTCATGAGATTTGATACTTTAAATTCCCTTTTGTCATGTGTTAACCACCAGCAGGCAACCTGGAGAGTTATCATTTACTGAGTGACTGAATGAAAAGATTCTTTATAGTATAAGTAATATCAAAATTTTTTTCCTAGAGGTATCCATTTTTCTGTCTTTACATTAACCAACCCCATTACATCTGTACTAGCAAAGAGCAAACTTCAGAGGGTTAAAAATTAAGGTCATTTCTATATTCTGTTCCCTATAGGACTTAACATCATAAAGAGCAAATGCACTTAGATGTGTGTGTGTGTGTGTGTGTGTGTGTGTGTATGTGTATAAATATATATATATATTTATAAACTGTTAAGTTTACACTGCTTTTATTGTTTTAAAATTAAAAGAACAACTTTCACTGGTTCATTTGCTTGCTAGTCTCTTTTCCATTTTCTTTGGCATCTTATGGCTTTGAAATAAGGAGAATGAATTCTGAATGCCTCCTTGGAAGGGAGGAGGAACAACAATCCCAAGTCCAACGAAGTCTTCAGAATCACAGTAACTAAAAATGGTGGTGTCCACTTGGGGATTTTGTTTTAAGAGTTAGAGAAACAGATTTCTGAACCTTTTTAGGCTCTTATCCACATAATCTACAAAGACAGTGTCACTGCCTAACTGTAGATGTTTGGTAGCAGAGCTCCTGGCTCAGCTGCCTTGTCTGTTTAGAGATCTGTTAGGGTCTGTTCTACCTTGTGGAAAATACTTTGTGTATATTTTCTCTTGACTTCTCTGTGTATATTGTTTCTTCCCAGTGGAATGTTGCTCTTCAAAACAAGGATGGTTTCATTTTTATGTTTGTATCTGTAGCACCTAGGATAGCACCTGGCACCATATACAATTTCCTGCTTTTATTTCCTATTATTTGCTATTCAGAAATGCTGCATACATAAGAATGTAATTGTCCTGGTTTATCATAGGTTCACCACTGATAATGTATGTGATGTGCTGTGTCTCAGATATGAAATAAGTAATAGTGGTCATAGTCATCTATAAAGACTCCACTAACTTTGAAAAGGGAGAAAGAAAGAAAACATCAAAATATCCTATCTGGGAAGGACTTGCAAAAATTGGAGAAAAAGATGAGAGAGGTGAAAATGGAATAGACACGAGGTAATGGGGAAATTGAGAAAAAAAATGATGGAGAAATAGAAGTGGGCTATTCATGATGCCTTATTCAAGCGGTTATTAGGATAGAGAAGTGGAAATTACCATCCATGAAAAGTACCTTTCTGTCTCAAAGAAATTCTAGATAAATAAACGTTTATCATTTGACATCATCTCTGGCTTAATCCCGACAATCAGTGGTGATCGCACACTTTGTTCACTTGAGCTGTTCGGCCAAGTCTGAATTTTCTCCTCAATGTTTCATAGGATCTCAGATTGAGAAGGTGAAATAGCAGATAGGGAGAAATTGGACACAGCCTAATAGTCCTGCAAAACAAATTCCTGTCATATTTTAGTTTGAATCCTAAGTCAGTTTAGAAAGCCTAAGCACTTTTGTGTGGTTTTCATAGTTATTTAAAGACTTTCTCCTAGCCTATAAACTTTGAAAAATATTATATTTAGAGCCAGTATTGCAGATATGTTTCTGAGCTAGCATTTTCCTCTCTTTCCGTTTACAATCCTCTTCAGCATTATTGGTGGCAAGCAATGGTCCAAAACATTCACAGCTGCAGTTATAAAATTTCACTTCTTCCCTCACTATGACAGGAAAAATTGGTTAGAAACTGATTATTTGGAAGGGATACATGGGTATTATCAGTTCAGTAGAAACACTTCCTTTGATGCCCCCTCACTCTTATACCTTGAAGAGCTTAGGAGGTAAGTGTTCCCTCAACAAAGGGCAAGTGTTGGGTTACATCTCAGAGTTGATCGTAAAAGAAAATATTCAACAAAGCATCATTTTTCAGGCTGACCATTGGAAAGCAGCCCAACCAGATTCATGACCAATGAGAATTCATTTTCAGGAAATGTTAAGGAGAAAAGCTAGCTCAGGATGGAGATCCAATAGAGAATCCTGATAATAAAAAGATTAGAAAGCTGGCATCGTCAGTTATCTGAGTGCCCACTGGGTGCATGGCATCAATGTTGACTGTTACACAGGTCAGAAAATGTGAATTAGAAGCCTCTTGGTGCTAGTACTACCAATATTGGGAAGAGGAACTGAATGGAAGTAAACATTCCTACTTGAATTCTCTGTACTGGTTGTTCCAAAAGCCTTCTTTTTCCCTGAGGTCCCCAACTAATTCCCTGTGCCTTACTCTGAATAGGTAATGCTTGATTTCCTATATTCCCAAGATGGGGATTGCTCCCAAATTCCCTTGTCCTACCTTAGTATCTTTTAGTGTTTTTTCCCCTACTCTCCTCTTTCATTCCACTTCTGAAAGTGTTTCTTCTGAAAGATGACATTTACACAAAGAGTTCTTTGAGCTGTCAATTTGATCCCTTTACCTGAGTTTTCTCAAACTTTTTTCCATCAATTATTCTCTACTTTCATTTCCCACCCCCCCCTCCCAGCAACAGTTTCAGTCTTCAACTAATCAACTGGCCTCTCCTCCTGTGCTTACTCATATGCTCAGGTCTCCCTTAGCCTTATCTTGATGCTGCTACCCCACCCAACTCCCTTCTAGAATGTTCTCCAATGTTCAGGGCACCTTTTCTAGCCTCTTCCTCACACCAGGAGGTGAGCAGTGTGATCCTTAAAAGGCTGTGCAGACACCCAGGGGACTGCCAAGTCCCACTGCTGCTTCCAGTGAGAAATGACCCTATGGCCTGGGTTGCCTGTGTGCAGGGTTGTGACTACAGTTCCAGTGAAGCCACACTTGCTGCTTCATCACTTGCCTGTCGCCAGAGGACTTTGAAGCATAGTAGTAAAATGGTATGGGTGATGTCTTTTGATTCATGCGTAAATTGGATTTAAGTGAGATAGAGTTGCATGAAGTCATCAGCCTCACTCTCTGCTCCAGAGCCATCATAGTCCAGTGGCAGGATAGAGTCAAGATGGCTGCCGATGGCTCAGGCTGCAGTGGATAACTTTGACATCTTTGATGTGGGAGGCTCCAAAGAAAAGTTTGGGAGAGAAGAGGTATTAGACTGACTACCAAACTGAAGGTCTACAGAGCCATTGTGTTGACCTCATTGTTGTATTCCTGTGAAACATGGACAGTCTACCAGTGCCATGCCAAGAAACTGAATCGCTTCCATTTGAACTGTCTTAGGAAGATTCTGAGGATCACCTGGCAGGATAAAGTACCAGGCACTGAGAGTCCTTGCTTGAGCTGAACTGCCAAGCATTCAAACTATGCTTCAGAGAGCACAACTCCAAATACCTGGCCATGTTGTTCGAATGCAAAATGTATGCTTGCCAAAAAGACTATTTTATGGAGAATTCACATGGGGCAGGTGATCACATGGTGGCCAGAAGAAGTGATACAAGGACACTCTCAAGGTCTCTCTCAAGAACTTTGGATTTAACTATGCAACATGGGAGACACTGGCACAGGACTGCTCAGAATGGTGTACCCACATCAGAAAGGGTGCTGTGCTCTATAAGCAAAGCAGAATTGAGACAGCACAAAGTAAATGTAGGATGTGCAAATTTGGAGTATCCACCCTAAAAGTTCATACAGACTATCTGTGCCCAACCTGTAGTTGAGCATTGCGAGCTCGTATTGGTCTGATCAGCCACAGTCGGACACACTGAAACTTCACTATCATGGTGATGTCAGTTTGGTCCTCGTTGAAAATGACGGACGACAACCAACCAACCAACCAGAAGTAGTCTCCACTCACCATATTGCTGACCTTTCCAACGTGTAGTTCCCCTCACATCCAATTCGTCTCACTCCTCACCACCAAGTTTCATATAATTTTCATTTCAACAAATATTTATTAAACACCCATTATGTTCAAAGCAACATGTATTTTTTGAAGCACAGCTCTGACCATATTTCTCTCCTATTCAAAATCCCTCAGTGACTCTCTATTGACTATGAAATAAAATATGATTCTGACATCAAGGCCCTCTACAGCATCATTTTAATCTTCTTTATACTTACGTTCTTACGTTATCCCAACAGACTTGCCGTTCTCTAAACATGACCTTTGCTTTCTTGCTTCCACACTTTGTTTTTTACCTGGCACAGGTAAATGTTTAATAAATGCTTCTTCCCTTCCCCAGTCCTTTCTATCACCTGTACCTGATGAAATCCTGCTCATCCTTAAAAGTCCAGCTCAAATGCTACTGTCTTCCTAATTTCCTCCTCAAGCCTTCCCTGATTTCACATTCCTATCCCCAAGGATAGAAGGGTTTTCTTCTTGTCTGAACTCATAGCTCTTGGTACTTTTGTTACATCATTTATCAGAAAGTTCCTTTTATTAGCATTCCTTTGGTACATTCCTTTCCCATTCTACTAGACGTTTAGCTCCTTGAGGAGCTTATACATCCTTGTATTCCATGTCATGGCTAGCCCTGTGTTGGTCAGATAGAAGATACTCAATAAAGTGTCATATAAATCTCAATTATTTTTGTTTGTTAAGGAGAGGGAGGATGAGGAGGAAGAGGCAGGGAAAGGGGAAGAGGAGGAAGAGAGAGAAGAAAAGAAAGAAGAGAAAGAATATTTTTTACAAAGATGATGAAGGAACTATGATGCTCCCTACTGTTCTATCCCTCATAAGAGAAAAAAGTGATACAGATGGAGGGAGAGAACTTTAGCGTTGGAAAAGCCCTTGTCGGTGTCTGGTCCAACTTGTAACTGACAGAAAATTTTCTCTATACCAATGTGAGAAGTGGTTATCTGACTTTTACTTTACATTCTTACAGAGAAAGGAAGCCTATTGTCTACGGAGGCATTCCCCTTTTGACTCACTTTAATTGCTATTAAGATTCTCTTTCTATTAAGTCTCTTTGTCCACCCATTGCTCCTCATTTGTGCCCTCTGAGGTCAATTAGAACAGGTCTGATCCCTCCATGTGAAGCCCTTCAGATAACTGAACACCGCCATCTTGTGTCCCAGGCTTCTCTCCTCTGGAGTAGACGCTGTTTCCTCATAGGGCATAAACCTAGTGCCGTTCACTGGTCTGGTAAACTCCTCTGGGCATTCTCCAGCTTATAAATGTCCATTTTAAGTGGCTTTAAAGGGTGGTTGCTTCTTTGGCTTTATATTTTAAGGATTAAAACAATCCTAAATTTCAATCCTGGTTCCACCATTTCCTAACTGTGTGACCTTGAGACAAGTTACTTCTCTCGGGAACAGTTTCCTTATCTGAAAATAAGGGGGTTGCCTTAGATCAGGAATTCTTAACCTCTGGTCCATGAACTTATTTACATATATGTATATTATATATATATATATATATACACGCACACATACATACATGTACATATTGTTAACAATACTTGGATAGAATCAATTTCCTTCATCATCCTTTGTCTTTTACTTTATTAAGTATTATATTTTATTATATTATCTCTAAGAAGGAGACCACAGGCTTCTTGAGACTGCCAAAGAGGTCTACAACACAAACCTTGTGAAGAACCCCCTGGCTTAGCTGGAGAAGAGATGAGGAAGAGATGCCTAAGAAGGCCATAATCTTCAAGTTCTATATACTCCTTGACCTGCTCTCTGCTAGGATCTAGCCTTCTTCATGGGTGGAGGGCTTCCTGTGTATATTTCAAGCTTGGTGGGGCAATGACCATTCCCCCATTCCAAGGAGGGAGCCAATTTTGAATCAAGGAGGTCTTGCTTTAATTATGATACAAAGCCGAATCAACATAAAGTTGCATCCATAAGAGTAGCTGATGACTCTTGTTCTAAACAGAGTCTAGAGGGAGAAGGGTAAGAAATTATTTATCCCTGTCTTTCAAGTTTCCCAACCCTTCCAAACAGCCCGAGGGGCAGCAGCTATTAATTATGATACTCTCAAGGCTCAGGAGGCAGACTCCTAACTCCATGTCAGTGGGGCATGCTATAGCAGGACCCATGTCATAATGAGGTGTGGGCAGGTCTTAGCATGTTTGCCCAAAGTGCCGTCTCACAAATCCCCCTGGAAGGACCTGACGTATTACACAATATCCATTTGTGTTTGTGGGTTTTTTCCTTTTAAATGAAAGCTGAGGACTAAAAATAGTGTGGTGTGGTGGAAAAATTCAGAAAACCTGGATTTGCATCCCAGCTTTTCCATGTACTGCTTGTGTGACAGTGGACAATTCACGTCACCTCAATGGTCCTCAATTTTACCAGCCTTGAAATGGAGAGGGATTGAACTCAATGTCTTCTAAGGTCCCTTCCAGTTCTGTGATCCTATGACCCTGTCATCTTGTGACTATTCCTGTCAGAATGTGCTAATCAACCAATGAGTCAGAGGGTCTGGAGAATATTATTTTTGTCAAGGTTAAACATATTGGAGAATCAACATGAAATGGTACTAAAACTGGTTCCAGGCTACAGATAAATGCATTCTAATGACATCTTGTGGACTGGGGCAAATCACTGGGCCTTAGTTTCTTTATCTGTAAAATGTGGGGTTGGGGCAATATGACTTAGTGGATAAGGCCCTGGTCCTGCAGTCAGAAAGACCTGAGACACTGACCTGTAGTGAGCCCGGAGGCAAGTCACTGAATGAAGGGCTTTGACTCAGTGACCCCGAAGGTCCCTGGGAGCTCCAAATCTATGACCATTTTGTTAATCATCTCTTTTCCCCTAGAAATACCTCCCCTGGGTAGATGTATGCATGTTGTCTTTGTCAGTACAATATCCAAATATTTCCAAACCAAACTAGTGGAAATATTTTGTGGTCTTACTCTGACAAGGATTTCTTTTTTGAACCTTCACCATTTGACATAGATTTCTTTTTCTTCTTCCCTCCCTCTCTCCCTCCCTCCCTCCCTCCCTCTCTCCCTTCCTTCCTTCCTTCCTTCCTTCCTTCCTTCCTTCCTTCCTTCCTTCCTTCCTTCCTTCCTTCCTTCCTTCCTCTCTCCTTTCTTTCTTTCTTTCTTTCTTCCTTCCTTTCTTTCTTTCTTTCTTTCTTTCTTTCTTTCTTTCTTTCTTTCTTTCTTTCTTTCTTTCTTTCTTTCTGATTGGCCATCTGAAGTATCTTTCTTCACTCAAATGATGCTATAGGGGAAAAGAATCAGTGCCCATACTGGCTCTGTATTTGTTTAAAGGCATCATGTTTGCTGAAAGAGTCCTCTTTTCTCAGCACCTTCTCTGGAGCATATTATCCTGCCCTGAACTAGAGAACCTGGTGCCAGAGGCCCTTGGCCTTCCTGTTCCTTTGTAGGGTGACTGACCCTTCTTAGGTCTCCAGCACTTTCTTGTTCAGAGTCAAGAGGGACCCTTTTGTTTCCTAACAATAGCTGTTAAGACCCCACGAACCCAAAGCAAGTTGAAAACTTTGCAAAATATAGCAAGTTCCCAGCTGCTGATCAGGCAGCTCCATGGGCTCGTTCGGTCTGAGTAGTGGCTTGTTTTCATGCTAACACAAATTCTTGTATTCATAGAAGCCTGGCCTGGGCTTCCTTCAGCTGTATGGGAAAAAGTTACTGGTGAGATGGTAAACAGAGGGTAGAAGAATCGGTCCCCTGTCCTCTCTTTAAAAAAAGATGGGATGAAGCAATAGCAGAATCGTTTTAATTGTACCCCTCTAACACTTGAGATCAGTAAGTACATTTGTGTCCTGTTTTTAGGAAATGGGGCACCAAAGAGGACATGAGCATTAGAAATGCAAAACATGACTGCGTGTTCTCCTGATCCTGTCAGGGCTCTATGAAAGGCTGCTTGTGCTGGAGGATGCTGGGCTCTGAGGGTATCCTCTGTTCCGTGTGTATTTACAGAGATGTATGAATATTTGATTAATGAGTCATGGTCTCCGGAGAAATTTAATAACTGTGCTGCCTTACAAAGCCAGCTCCTTACTGTTAACACAGCGACCAGTGGGATTATGGACACTGCAGGCCCTTCGGAATCTCATATATTTGGGGGGATAAATTCCTTGGTTAAAATGGGATCTGTAAAGGACATTATTCAGTTATCTGTTTTGAACTGTTGCAAGTACAATTTACAGGCTCTGATTTGTAAAGATTTTTCCAGTGGAAACAAGCAGGGATCGGGGGAGCTGTAAAACTGCCTTTTTTTGGGTTGCTTTTCTGAGAACTTAGTTGAGAAGTCAGCTGTACAGGGGAAGGTGGGGGTGATGTGTGTGTGTGTGTGTGTGTGTGTGTGTGTGTGTGTGTGTGTGCAGGGGGGTTAGGGCATTTTTCTGGAATGGGTATATAAGACATAAAGGATTATTTCAGCATGATTGTGTAATGTTTTCAAAACCATTTGGATGATCACAGATCATTTTTAATCTAGAGAAATAGAAATATAGAACAGTTGTTGTGGGTGGCTTAACACCCCTCCCCCATCTCTATTTGAATCCCACATTTGAGATTCATTATTACGTTTGACTTAGTACATTTCCTGAAATAATTAGCTGCTCATTTACCCTAAATCTATCTCATTTTTGTATCTAATATCTATGAAGAGATCAATTCTCCCTTACA
This sequence comes from Notamacropus eugenii, assembly GCF_028372415.1. Taxonomy (NCBI): domain Eukaryota; kingdom Metazoa; phylum Chordata; class Mammalia; order Diprotodontia; family Macropodidae; genus Notamacropus; species Notamacropus eugenii. Next base: position 523,409,106 of record NC_092873.1, read on the forward strand.
AAGTTAGGCAGATATTTTAGCGATGTTACTCCAGTTAAACTGCTTAAGTTACAGGGGGAAATGTCAAAAAAAGATAAATTTAGTGCCAGCGCTTTCACTGGAAGCTCTAACTGCAGCTTAGAATTATACATGCCATGCAGAATTTCCTGCAACCCTTCTCCTTTGGGCCACGATGCATTACAGCAGACGTATAATGAAGCTGCTATAAAACCTGGGGTAATTAAGGGGGATTTGACAGTAATTGCAACAGTGAATCAACTTAATTATTACCTGCTTCAAAGAGAGCTAACCTGATGTTATAATCTAACCTTTTCTACTTTTAAAATGAGAGATTAAACAAGTGTTATATGTAGCATTTAAGAATTAAATCTGTTGAGATAGAATTGGATTAAGATACTTTTTATGTACGTTTAATATAAGTGTATACAGTAGCATAGCCACGAGGTACTGGTGTGCTCGGTAATCTGTGAAGAGGGCTCCAAGCGCTTCGACAATGCAGCCAGGCCCTCATCTGATGCCTGGCAGCTCCCTCCTAAGCCTTGCACAAATGGGCCTGTGGGTTACCATAGTATTAGAATTCCTAGGAGAAAGTTGCAGCCTCCCACCTGAGGCGGGGATTTCTGACTGGTGCGAGTTCACCCTATCTAGCCCTACCTAGACCCACCATCTTCCTTTCTAGCTTTGCAAACAGTTATCGGATCAACACTACCTCTACTGAAAAGGAAGTCCATGCACTGTCACGTGCCTTCATTCACTCATCCTGCAATTTCCCAGAACCCCAAAGCTCCCTCCCTGACTGTTACTTCCTTCTAAGGGTTATATTCCCTTATCACAATGTAAGTTTCCTGAGGACAGGAACTGGTTTTGTTGGTGTTCTTGAATTTGTGTCCCTGGTACTTGCCCCTGAGCCTGGCACTTAGTGAGCATTTAAGAATAAAAGGTCTACTCCATTTCCATAGGTCCCTTTACAATCCCCAAATATGCCCAAATCTTGGAGCTCAGGTCCTTCTGGGTGTTCTGGGCTGGCCTGGGATTGCTCAGTAATGCTTGTGCTTGGCCAGGTCTCATCCGTCCATGCCTACAGCTCCCTTCCCCCAGGGGTGAGTTCTTCCCAGAGCCTCCATGTTGGGGAGGGACCCAGACTAACCATCATCCATTCCTCCACCCCTCTCCCACATCTGCTTCTTCTTTGAACTTTGTTACCATGTGTTCACTTCCTTTCTCCCTCTCCTTTCAGCTCCTCTTTATGTGTTGGTCTCTCCTATTATATGTAAGCTCCTTGAGGACAGAGAGTGTCTTCCTTGTCTGTATTTGCAGTTCACACTGGGGATATAAAAAAGAAAAAAAAAATCAGTTCCTGCTCTGAAGGAGTTCACAGTCCAGGGGGGGAAACAGAATACAAACAACTATGTACCAACAAAATAGATGGAGATATTCGAGATAATCCCAGACTGAAGACATTTAAGATTAAGGAGGACTGGGAAAGGCTTTTATAGAAAGTAGGGCTTGAGCGAAGTCTTGAAGAAAGCCAAGGAAGTGAGGTGGCAGCGAGGAGAGAGAAAATTCCAGGCCCAGGGGCTAGCCAATGAGAATGCACAAAGCTGCAAGATGGAAAGTTATATGGAATAGCTAGGAAGCCAATGTCACTTGGTGGCAGAATAAGTGAAGGGGATGAAGGTATAAAAAGACTGGAAAAGTAGGAAGTAGCCAGGTTATGAAGTCAAACAGAAGATTTTATATCTGACCTGGAGGGAAAAGGAGCCACTGGAGTCTGTTGGAGAAGGAGGTGATGTGGTCAGACCAAGATGACCAGTTTGACAGCTGAGTGAAGAATGGCCTGATATATAAATGTTGGCTCTTTTTATGATTATGATAATTATAACCTTGAATAGGCTTTGGTACTCATCTGTTACATATTATATACCCCAGTAGAATATAAGTTCCATGAGGGCAGGATCCGGTTCATTATTTCTGCCTTGTATCCCCAAGAACCTGGTACTGTGTCTGGTACACAGTAGGTACTTAATAAATGTTTATTGAAATGAAATGCTTTTCTCTGCTTCGCACTGCCTGAAACTACTTGAAAACGGATATTGCCATTTAGTGTGTGTGTATATATATAATATATATGTATGTATATTATACACACACACACACACACACACACACATATATGGATGCCATCTTCATGTATATTGTCAATCATTCCTAGAATTCATTTCTAGATTCTCTTTCTTCTTCTTGTTTTTTTTCTTAGTAATACACCCCACCCCAGACTTACTCCCCCCACCCCACTCCCACATCATGGAACCTGGTCAATGGGACTGGAGAAGGAGTTGATCACATATACCAGGGTGGTGGTTTTTTGGGTTGGTTTCATTTTTTTTTAATACTTAGCATTTTAGTGCTCTTTAGCTATGGTTATTGAAGACGTCTTTCTCAGCTTGGTTGCAGTTTGTTATAATTTCAAACTGTATAATTTTATCTAAAACCAACATTGGTCATACTGGTAGTACATGTACACCCTGAGCTGCATCTTTGAATCAGCTGGTAGTACATGTACACCCTGAGCTGCATCTTTGAATCAGCACTGAGTTTACCACCTAGGACCTTCCCTGTCACCAGTCTCCCCCAGTTCTGATGGAGTCTTTGATGGCCAGCTTGAAGATCATCCGAATCATGATACCTAAACCCTAAATCTCCTAGACATCTGATCCAATCAATATTTGTGCAGGAATCTCTGCAGGAATTTGTGCAGGGCATCCCTGATGAATGAGCATCCAGCCTTTGCCTGAAGATCTCCAGAGAGAAAGTGCTCATTTGGACTCAAAGCAATCCTATTTTTTGGAAAGCTCTAAATGTTGAACAAAAATAATCTCCCCTATAACTTCCTTCCACTGTTTCTAGTTCTGCTTCTTGGATAAGCAAAGCAAATGTATTCCCTCTTTCATGTTAAGAATCCTTTAAAATTATACTAGTAATAATAATAAATAACATTTATATACCCCTTTGAACTTTGCAAATGCTTTACATATTTTAGTTTACTGTATCCAACAACCCTGTTAAGTATCTTCATTTTACAGATGAGGAAACTGAGGTTGAGAGAATAAATAATTTTCCTAGGGTCATTTTGGGAACTATCATAATTTCTTCCGTCCTTCATTCCTTCCTACTTTCCTTCCTTCCTACTTTCCTTCCTTCCTACTTTTCTTCCTTTCTACCTTCTCTTTCTTTCTTTCTTTCTTTCTTTCTTTCTTTCTTTCTTTCTTTCTTTCTTTCTTTTTCTTTCTTTCTTCCCTTCCTTCCTTCCTTCCTTCCTTCCTTCCTTCCTTCCTTCCTTCCTTCCTTCCTTCCTTCTTTCCTTCCTTCCTTCCTTTCATCTCCTGAAGTCTTTTCTTTGAGATTCTGTGATTTAGAACTTTAAGGAATTTTAGATACAATTTAGTCTGGCCTCCTTATTTTGTATACTAGGAAACTGAAACCCAGAGAAACTGTGATTTGCTTATGGGTTACAGATATGATGAATGGCAGAGTCAGGGTATTAGTCCAGTTCCTCTGAATTCAGGTTCAGGATTCTTTCCATCATAAATATCATTCTGGTTCCCAATATGTCAGTGGAATTTACTAATCTTATAGGAAGAAAAAAGAAAGAAAGAAAGGGAGAGAGAAAGAAAGAAAGAAAGAAAGGAAGAAAAAAAGGAAGGAAGGAAGAGAAAAAGAATGGTCCTAATAAGCCCAAGGCTGCCTATTTTACTCTAGGGAAGCCTTTTTTTCTTTTCATATCAAGCCTCTGCCCTTTGCATCTCTTATCCACCTTGTTCCACAAGCTCACTTCCTTCTGCCTTTAGTATAACCTACAATACTACAGATTTGTCACTACTGCAATATTCCAGTTCCAACTAATGCAATGCCAAAAAAGGCAGTCAGAAGGGTTTGGGGCAGTAGAAACATGAGTAGATGAAGGAGGTAGCCTCAGTCTTTGAAGGGGAATAGATTCATCTGTATATATAAACTCTTGTTGTGTTTGTTTATTTATGTTTGGATCAGTCATGTGGAAAGGGGAGGAAGAGAAAGAACTCGATGAAGTGTTAAAGGACTTGGGTTTGTTTCAGACATGCCACCACTAGTGTGGTCTTGGACAAGACATTGTCATTCCCTTGTCCCAGTTTTCTCTTTTGATGAGGAACTGGACCTAAACCAGTGGTTTCATGAATTTGTTTTTTAAAAAAATATTTTGATAAATATTTCAGTATAATTAGTTTTTTTTTGTAAAATTCCATGAATTTTATTTTATGTATTTATGGAGATTATTCAGAGAAGAGATGTAAGGGCTTCACCAGAATTCCAAAGGGGGCCAGGACATAAGAAGGACTAAGAACACCCCAGATCAGGTGATCTCCAAAGGTCCTTCCAGCTCCAAAGTCCATGAGAATAAGCAGAATTTGAGTGAGTTGGTTTTCCTGGTTGGACCCAGAGAGTAACAGTTTTAGCGGGAAGAGATTGGATCTGTTGACTAAAGTGAAGTTCGGGGCAATCAATGGATTGAAATTCTTCAGACTGTCTCTTTTCCTTGTGTTATTTCACTTATTTATTTTTAAAATAAGTTTTAGAGCTACCTTTTGTTTTTATATCACTCTCATCTCTTGATAAGCACCAACCCAAGAATTAAACTCTCTCTTGTAACTAGGGAAAACAGTGAAGTTTGTTAACTAACATTGTAACAATACAGGCAATATTCTGCTCATTTAGTTCCCCTTCTTTATCAAAAGAAGGAATATATGCAGGAGTGTGGTGGAAAATGTTTAACAAACAGCTCTTTTAAAAAAATGCACTTTAAGTCTGATCTACATAATTAACATTTTCTTCATCACTTTAAAAAATCTAGAAAGTCACCAAAACAATAAAGCCCTGATTTGCAGTATTTGCAGGCTTCTGGTGCATATGCGATCACACTCAAAACTTAACAATCAGCTCTCACAAATCAGTTTGAGCTGGCTCTAGCACACCCCTTGGGGGAATGTTTCTGGGACCGTTGTTTCTTTTAGAATTCATCTTTCCCCAGTTGATCTTTGTATTTACTTTGTTTTAGTCAGTGCTTCATGGAATGTTCACTTGGTCCTGCTCATTTTGCCTTCCATGAGTTCATACAAATCTTTGCATGCTTCTCTTTATCCAGAACTTTTAAGGATACTCCATCACTTTCATCTACCATTGTGTAGCCATTCCCCACCCAGTGGGCACTTCCTTCTCTGCTATCACAAAAAGTGCTGATAGAAATTTTTTGCTCTGTTTGTCTTGTCATTTAAGGTAAAACAGAGCAGGTCATGTGGCTGCATTGAACAGATTCATGTATTTCAGTAATAGGTCACTTTAGGTATGAGCTCATGAGTCAGTAAGATGAATGAATAAATGAATGAATGAATGAAAAGTGTTAAGCACTTAATATGTACTATATACTAGGGATACACATAGAAAAGGACAGTCCCTGCTCTTCTGAAGTTCACCATATAATTGGGGGAGACTCTGCATGTAAGAGAGTTCAGTTGCAATGTGGATGGAAAGACCTGGTGGTTCTCAAGGTGCATCAGATGTCAGTGCCCGAGTTCTGGCGAGAAAGCAGTAGGACAGAGAGACAGGACCTTAGAATAGAGTAGAATAGACCAATGCCTGGTGTACCTTCATCTTACTGGCAGAATTGTAGCTGATGACTCTCACTTTAAATCTCTTCCGATCTGGAAGGTGGGTTGGAGGGAGGTTAGAGGAGAGGAAATGAAAAGGAAGGGGGAAGGATAACTCACTGGAGTTCAGTAACTTTCTCATGAAGATCCCGCCTACTAAGTACAAAAAACTCATCTTCACTGAGATATGCTACATAGGAAGGCGAGGTTTCTGAAGTGGCATTGCTTAGCTCTGCATCTACTCCCAGTTGTTTGGTTCTCCTGAGTCCTTTCTCATGGTCAAAACACTGCATGACATTGACTGATTCCATGGGTTTTAGTATTGAAAGTTTGAATTAAAGGGGGTTCCTGCCATGCATCTGCTAAATTTTCATGGATGTCTATGGAGAACAATGAGAATCTATCTCACTTTCTTATGGAAATGCGCATAACACTGGAGACTGCCGAGGTTGTGAAGGAGTAGGGAACTCTTTTGGAATTCTTAATAGATGCTTAAATTGCTTGGGGCTAATCACGGAAGTGAAATAAAATATTAAAAAAAATCATGAATAAGTACAAGTCAAATATGAATTGAGATTATTAGAAAGTGTTATTAGATGGCCAGATGAGCTTGGATAAATGAATGGGGGAAACTAAGCAGAAGGGAGAGGAGTGGGAAGGCATCAAGCTGTGGTACTGGGCTGGGAGTCAGGAGACCTGATTTCCACTCCTAAAGTTGTCGCTAGGTTGCTCCCCTCTAGACTCAAGTTTCTTCACTGATAAAAAGAGGGATTTGGACTAGATTAGCAGCTCTTACCATTGCGTCCATGAACTTGATTTTGATAAGAGTATTTCATTATAATTTGTTTCCTTTGCAATCACATTAAAAACATGATTCTCAGAAGGGGTCCATAGGCTTCCCCAGCCTTCCAGAGAGGTCCTTGATAGGAAAAAAAATGGTTAAGGACCGTGGAGTTAGATGATCTTGAAACTCTCATAGTTTATGAAAACCAAAACAAATCCAGAAAAAAGAACATGAAGTTTTGATTATGAATATAAGTACATAGAAAGACCTACTCTTACTTTTGGTGCATTATTTTGTATTCTCTTTGGTCTCTTGTCCAGTGGACAGTGAAGCACCACGAGGGCAGGAAATGTGCTATGTCTAAACTTGAAGCCTGCAGTGCCACATCTAGTAAAGTACTCTGGCCACTGTGTGCAGTCACTCAGTAAACATATAGTGCATTGAATTTGTTCAATTGGACAAATCAGTCTGGTCACTGTAGATGAACTTACTGAGTGACAATTAGTAAGAATTATGATAATGATAATAATAATTGCTAGTACTTATATAGTGTTTACCATGTGCCTGACAAGCAGTAGTAATTTGTAGCTTGTTTTGGGCAAGGTCCTTTTTGACAGGCCCTGCTACCCTTACTCTCCTTAAAGGAGCTGGGTAGGAGCTGTGTATTTTGGAACAAGATATGGGGTAGATTTTCCTGTGTTTTCTGTTCTCTTTAAAACAGCTTGCTTTACCTGAGGCAAATGGTGACCCCAAAACAATGATACTTTTCGATTATATTTTATTCATGGTTAGAAAGTCGTGGAGGCATCCAGTCCTCTGAAATTCAGGAGAACGTCACACTCAAAACTTTTGTTATTTCCTTTCTTTTTTTTCTCCATGAGCATATGGAGACAGGGTTCCTTCATGTGGGATAAAGCTGATCCTTTGTATTTCTATCCGCAGTATCTTACAAAGTGCCTGGCACATAGTAGGCACTTAATAAATACTTGTTGAATGATTGTCTTATCTCCAGTGCCCATCATAGTGCCTGGCTCATAGTAGGAACTTGTTCTATGCTTGTGGATTGATCTGTTCTCGTGGGAGATGAGGCTGCAAAGTTCAGTTAGCCTTTGAACCAGCTGCTCGTGCAAATCATTGTGTACATATTTCTGTTAGATTAGAGAAATCAGTTATCTTGGATGGCTGGACTTTTCAATACCAAGCAGTTTTTGGCCATGTTCTACACCTGTGGAATAGTTTCTGAAGAACAGAAGAGAAGACTCATCCAAAGGGCAATGGAAAGGAACACATTGGGCAAGATTAAGAGAGAGTAGTTGAAAGAGTGCCACTGGAGAAATGGTGGAATTGGAAATGGAAGCAAAGTTGGGCTTGTCGCAGAGCAAGAGTGAGGGAGAACTGATGACCAATTGGGTGCATCCTTGTTATCCAGACAATTTTCATGAGAATTGAGTGAAGGGCCCAGGACACTGGGTTACAGCACACCTGTAGGTGATTTATAGGAGAGCATGAATGAGACTCACAGGATGGATAGTTATGAGTGAGTTGTGAGAATTACCCACATTCATGAGACCACAGCTCTGTTGGAGCAATGGAGGACAGGAAGAAAGGAGACAAGCATTTATTAAGCACCTAATATATGCCAGGCACTGTGCCAAGTGCTTTCCCAATATCAAATCATTTGATCCTCATCATGACTCTTTGGGGTGGATGCTATTTTTATCCCCATTTTACAGTTGAGCAAACCGAGGCAGTCAGTGTATAAGTGACTTGCCTAGGATTATATAGGTGGTTAGCATCTCAGGTCTTCCTAACTCCAGGTCCAGCCAGCATTACCTAGTTATTTCTAGGAAGGGTATAAGATTACTGCGGTACAATTTGACTATACAAATCTGCCAATAATTTGGAAAGAAAGTCACCCTATATTTTAGCTGATTTTCAATGTCTCTTCGGAGAGGATGTCATGCTAATGAAACTTTGGGGGCTGATGCTTCTTTTCTTTTTGGGAGAGCCATGAAGTCCTGACAGATTTAGAAGCCCGGCTAAAGCTCTAAGAGCACATTGCATCAATGTGCATCAATGCACAATGTACATCAATGTATAGGAGGAATGCTCTTGAATTTCTTTAGAGTAAGGCCTCTGACATTTGTTTCTTAGTTTGCTTTTTAGAGTCTTGACTCTTTATAGAGATTCTTAAGCTCTATAGAGCTTAAGAAAAGTGATAAGCAATGCTGTATTCCATCGTGAGCAGCAACTGCCATTGGGGGAAGTGGGAGACACTGGGGTACAGTTCATCTGAGGAGATGGTAGGTTCACATCCTGCCTCTGCCACTGTCCTAGCTGACCTGTGGAAGTGTCTAGAGTCTTCTGGTCTTTAGGGTCCTTGCCTGGTGACTGACTCAAGGGCTTCTAGGAGAGACTTAGTCGGGGACTAAGTCAGCGACCGTTTGGGCAGTCTGGTAAAGCCTCTAGACTCCTCAAGGTCATGTTGTTAAATGAATCAAATAAAATACATAAGATTGACAAAGGAAACTTTCAGTTACATTGAAGTACAGTCATTCAAATGTTAAAAAAAAAGCTCATGGTCTCCAGGTTAACAAATCATGTTAAAGGTCTTTTCCAGCTCTTAATATATGTTCCCTGAGGTCAAAGACAGTTTTTGCCTTTCCGTGTATCCTTAGCATTTAGCAAAACACCTGGCAATAGGATGCATTTAATTAATGCTGTGGATTGATTGGTATATACTAAGTGTGATATGGTGAGGACCTGAGATGGAAACCCAGAGTTCATTTAATTTTTAAAAATGCTAATTTTCCCCCTGGATTTCAATATTTTTGATATTGTATACGCCTGAGGGCAGTCAGCTAGCGCAGCGAATGCAGCATCCTCTTCAGTCAGGAGCATCTGAGTTAAAGATCCGGGCCTCAGACGCTAGCTCTGTTACCCTGGGCAAGTCACTCAACCCCAATTGTCTACAAAAAGATACCATATAAACCTGATCTATTCTAGAGAAGGTGCCATCTGAAACGAAGGCAAAGGGAATTTTCTTAGCACTTGAGATATTGCAAGGATTCACGTGGGTATTCCTTGTCTTGGCATGGAACACAATGCTTTGACACCTGTTAGGCCATTTAAAGAGTTGCTATGCATGAGGAATCCATTCTTCTGCAGATAAGCTGGGCATGCACCTCCTGGAACTTAATGGACCTAGTCCTCAGATGATGGACACACAGTCTGACACTTGACCAGGACTGGGAACTTTCCCACTCCTCAGTAGGGTTTAACAAAGTTGGTGAGTGCTACTCCTTGTCGAGTAGCCTTTGGTAACCTAGGTCACTGTTTGTTATATCATGAAGTGTAATCCAAGGAATACTGTAGTGGAAGAATATTTAAATGACCATCGTGAATATTCAATGAACCCCAATATAGATTAGTCTGATCAGTCATCCATTTAATTCAACAAATGTCTAAGCATTTCCTGGACCATGGAGGCACTGTGATACCTACAGTGAAGAGAATGCTGGATTTGAAATCTAAGGACCTGGGTTTGAATTCTGGCTCTTCCAGTGAAGTTACTTCTCTTGACATCAGTTTCCTCATCTGTAACATGAGGGGGAAAAACTAAGTCCCTTTCATCTTTGAAATCTACGATCCTGTGATCACAGATTACAAGGTCCTACAATACCTATTTCTCCAAAGAGAAGGACACAGACATAACTATCTCTGTAGAGAATGCTAAGAATATAGCCTCTATGAAGCTCAACATATTCAGAAATTGGAAAATAATTATAACACTTAGTGTCTTTCATTGGATGTAGTTGCTGATGTATTTCTAGTCTCTTTATACCCCCAAAATTTATATGGACTATCTGTGCCCAACCTGTGGTAGAGCATTCCAAGTTCATATTGGTCTGACCAGCTACAGTCAGGCACACTGAAACTTCACTTTATCATGGTGACGTCATTTTGACCCTCTTCGAAAACAAAGGACAAGAACCAGCCATCTAAATCTACATACATATGTACACATACATGTATATTTGGGGTTTAACATATATTCGCTTATTATAGTATAATTTGACCATATATAAACATCTACCAATAATTTGGAAAAAAGCCACTCTACATTTCAGGAGCCTTGGAATAACACATACATACAAACTGTGTGTGTGCGTGTGTGTGTGTGTGTATATATGTATTTGTACATATATATGTACACACATAAATATAAACACACATATAATATATATATACACATATATATGCACACATTCACACATATATACTTATATATTAGGCTGAAATTTGAAAAAGGATAATGAACCAAAGTTAGAACTTTTGCTGTGAATTTGGATGATTAGGACTGCTGCAGCAAGAAGGCCCAGTTTAGAATAAATAGGAGGAAAAAAAAAATCTATTTTCCACTTAGCTACTGCTTACCTCTGCTTTCTCTGATGAAGTCTGAATTGAGAGGACTGTCTCATCTGAACACGTCACCCTCTGCCAGGACAACAGACCATACCAAAGGCCTTGGCAGTCACTGCCAATTTAAGGTGAAAAGTGTCAAAAAAAAGACCAAAGTTTCAGTTTTGATTTTTCCCAATCTCCCTCTTTTGATTCCCTAGAGGGAAATAGGCATGTGCAAGTGTCCTATGCCCGTGTGCAGACCAGTGTACTCCTCTCTGGCTAAAAATTCAGTCCTTGTGCAGCTGGTGAGGCCTTGGTTAGACAATGATGGGAATCCGAGTTGTGGGAGTGGATTACACAGTGAAGACAGCCAGCCTTATGATTTCGCATCCCCCTTTTCCCCGAAGGCACCTGCAAAATCACCAAGAGGCAGCCCATTCCCCCCCTCGAAATAGCTCTGGCAGTTTATCATGTCAAACTGCGCTGGGGAGGGTTAAGGCTATAGGGCTTCTGGCTGTCAAGAGTGGGATTTCATCTTGGGGGCCCCTCAGGCCAAAGGGAAAGAGCCTAGAAAGTTCAGTCCTGCTTTCCATTGTCTGACATCTCATCCCCTTGCTACCCTGAGCTTCAAATACAAAGCTATGTTTTAAAAATCAAAGACATCTTTAACATTTTATCCTGTTGAAGAAAAGGAATCAATCACAATAAAATTGTCTCCTTGGAGCAATAAAAAAAAATCAACAAAATTCAAAAAAATTTGGTCAAAATAAATAGAAGATGCATCGCGAGTGGTTTTTTTAATCTTTGGAAGCTTACAAAAGCTTTAAAATACATTTTGAGAATGGTTCTTTCTTAACCTTTGTGATAATTTTGTCAAGAGGATGTAGAAATGAGCTTTCTGAGAATATAGATATCATCCAGAGAAGCAGAGTCATAAGTGGGAAAAATACACATCCGTAATTCTTTTGTAGAGCCACAAGATTAAAATTCGCTTCACGGCTTTCCATTTGAGTTCATCACCACCTATTTCAGATTTTACGCAGAGTAATTGTTTCGATGTAAAATTCTTTGGTGTCTATTTTCAGAATTGCTGTGTTGTCCGTAAACATTTGGTGCTAACTCATGATGGGGTTGTATTTACCCTGTAGTTATGGATTACAAACGAAAAGACAGCATCTGCCGAAATTAAAAGTGGCCACATTTTCACGGGAGCTTAATGAAATGCCAAAATTTATCTACATTAACAACCAAGTAGTGAAATTTATTGATCAATTCGCATGATATAAGTTGACAAATGGCTTCGGCAATTTCCATAATTTTCTACACGTGTTAAAATTTGTAATGGAAAAGAATACTAGATTAACATGAAATGGGAAATGAGAGGGAGATTTTGTAATGGGGCCAGTGCCCCGGAGCAGTCCACTTTGTTTTCCATCCCCTGTCCGGCTCGCCTGCTTGTACTGGCTACAGATGGGTCTCTGACAGCTCTACGGCTGTTCTCCTAATTGTCCATTAAGTGTTCTATTGATTCTCTGATTCCAAGTACATGTCTTTCAGCTCAAGCTATCGTGTAAAGTGGCAGGCACATTCCTTGTAGAATGACAGAGCTGCTCGGAACCTAAAAATGTGAGCTGCCACTTCCAATTGAAGATCTTGCTTTCAAAGGCGAAGGCTTGGTTCAGGGCGCCCCGTGGAATAGCTGGTTAGGCTTTATTTTCTAAACTTTGAGCACCCTTCAATTAAAGCCACAGCAGCCTCAAAGAGTCTTAATTCCTTGTTAAGCACCCATGGATTGCAGCTGGATGATGTGAGGCAGGAGAATGGTTGCTGTGCCTGGTAAACAGGGATCTGCCTTGTTTAGCGAGATGCAGGTGTGTGTGTGTGTGTGTGTGTGTGTGTGTGTGTGTGTGTGTGTGTGTGTGCGCCTTTACACTCGACATGCGCAAAACCTGTCTCATTTGACTTGCAAGTTCACTTTTAGCATTTTTTAAAAAATTGAGATCATCTGCAATTCCAGATTATGCCAGTCAGAAGCCTGTTGAAAATCACCTCCCTTTAATCTGAAGAGTGAGGGAGAAGATGCATATCGGTGGCGAGCCCCATAAATCTTCAAAGAAACAAATAACCATAGATAAAACTGTAAAAGTTATTTAGTTCTCCACTGAAAGAGGTTTATTAATCTAAAAATTTCCAGTCCATTGTGTCATGATTTGGTTAGCTCTCTCGATCTCATTTCGTGGAATTGTACCCCAAGTAAAGACATGATGAGCGAGCGCTGTTTCTGCCTTGAACTTTTCCAGTGGGGCTCAGCTACCACTCCAAAGCCAAGAACAAAGCTCGAACCACGACTCAGAAAGGAAACAGTCCAATCACCCAGGCCTGGGTGGCCTCAAATAGTGTTTGTTTTCTTAATGAAGTGTGTCACGTTCCGTCTGATCATTTTTAGATTTAATTCTTAATTAATTTGCAGCGTTAAGCTGTTGAATAGAAATGTAGACTTATGATCTAATAATCCACCACTACAAATGAGAAGTACACAATTGATGCACATTCTGTTCTGTGAATGATTAATTTAATTATGAGCCATCTGAGTGGTCTTAATTACAGGCAACCAGTTGTGGATATTGGTGTGTGTGTGTGTGTGTGTGTGTGTGTGTGTGTTAGTAAGCAAGTTTCGTGGCATCCATTTGTATTTCTGAGAACAAAATAAACCCAGGATTCAAAATCAAATGATTACAAATCTATTTCAGAGGTGTGGCTTCCAGGAAGGAAATTACTTTAAAGAAAATTTGTTGTCCTGTAAGGATTAACAAAAGCCTTTCTGTTCTTCCAAGACCTGTCAAAAAGCTTTCTTTGCCCAAATCATCATTAACATCTGCCCACCCATGGACGAACTTGAGTAGTGAAATATTTCCCCTTTTGGATGAGTGAATAAATGAAAAAGCATTTATTAGGTGTTTATTATATTCCAACCATTGTACTCTTGAGAAACGAATAGTTTCCACTCTTAAACACTACTTAAAGTGCCAACTGCCTTTACTCTGGTCTTTCTAAACCATAAATGTCAACGCCTCATTCTGCTAAGCTGGAAAGGAGGAGCCTCTAGTAAATTCTTGTCAAATAAAAATAAAAAATTTAAATACAGAATTCTTTGCCCCAAATCTATTAGAATCTGCTGGATGTTGGCTATTGCCTTTTCTATGTACTTGAAAAATGATTGTTTAGGGGTTTAAAAAAATCACCCCCAGTCTCATGTGAACAGGTTGAATGACTGTTGTATGTTAAAAAACTCAATCTAAATAGAAGGATTAGTGTTTTTTTTCCTTAAAGCATACAACACAAACCCAAATTTCCTCACCCTGACCAGGTTGCTTCTAACAGGAGAGCGCCATCCTCTTCTCTCTGTGACTTCTTGGAAAACAAGTGAAAAAAAAAATCACTTTCTAACCTAATAAAAGATCATATATTGATACCTGCAAAACATTGTGTGAATCTACTTAGATTCCAGCACTTTCAATTACACTGTTAGCCAGTTTTTAAAAAAGATTTTTAGAAGCTTTCAACTGTAGACTTTTGTCTTGTTGAATGAACTTGAGCGCCACTAAATTTTAAGTAAATTTGTGATGACTGAGCAATATACATTGGCTGAGCTTGAATCCAATAACCCACAGGACAAATTAATTTCCAACAAAAAGGGCAGAAACCTCAAGTGTCTTGAGTATATGGAGTCTCATTCTATCTCTCTGGAGCCATTTTTGCAAATCACTACAGCTATTCATAATCTAAATCCGTCTCCTTTAGCAGGAGAAAGATCTTTTTTCATGACAAAACAGAAGATGACATTCATTAGTGCCTAACTTGCATAAGCTACCTTAAATTTATTGGTGCTCTTCTACTTATCGAGAGAAGAATTCCTTTGTCTACAGTGATAGGAAATTTCCAGTTGTACCACTTAAAAATATAAATTGTCACTTCTATCAGAACTTTTGGCAGTTTACTTAATTTTAGAAGTAAAACTAGTGGTTAAGGTTTTAAGACTTCCAATGGACGTTGTTTCAGGCCTGGTTAATATGTACCCAGGATAGCAATAGAGCTCTGACTGATCTGCTGAGCTGTACCAAGCCTACATTGTCATCCGTTTATTGCTGGGGTGGACTGGCAGTGGCTGATAAGGTTCTAAAGCTCGATTTGAACTCAGATCTCCCTGGCTACTAGACTGTATTTTGCCATCTGGCTGCCTTTATACAAAAGCTCCATGATCTCTTGTAGAAAGTGTTTTAATGGTGATGCTTGTTTTCAGGCCTGGGTTGGCCTCTGAATTCCTTTCCAATTCTGAAATTCTGTGATAATGACAAAAGGTTCCCATGAATTTGGTGACATGACTATTATTTTTTAAATTAAATTTTATTTTATGTTTTCAAATGAAGGTCCACTTTATTAGCGCCTAGCTCCCAGGGTTGTTGTCAACATCAAATAAGATGATATTTGCAATGCACTTAGCCCAGTGCCTGGCATATAGTAGGTGTCAGCTCCCTTCCTTTCCTTCTTTCCTTCTTGCTTTCCTACTTTCTCTTCTTCTTTCCTCAATTGAGAAAGCAAGAAAAACAAAATCCTGTTACAAACATTTATAGTCAAGAAAAACAAATTTCTGCATTGGCTATATATATTTAAATGAGTCAATCTGCCCTCTGAGTACATCACCTCTTTTATTAGGAGGTAGGCAACCTGTTTCATGAAGTCCTTTGGAATTGTTGTTGGTCATTGAGACGATCTGTTTCTAAGTCATTCAAAGGTGCCCTTACAACATTATTGTTATTGTTTCAATTGTCCTCCTGGTTCTGCCCATGTTTCTGCATATTAGTTCATAAACTCTTCTCAGTCTTTTCTGAATCTGTCCCCTTCATCATTTATTACAACATAATCATATTCCATCCCATTCACATGCAATAACTTATTCAACCATTCTTCAATTGAGGCACCCCTTAGTTTCCAGTTCTGGGCTACTGCAAACAGGGCTGCCATAAAGTTTGTATATGTGAGTCCTTTATCTTTCTCTTGATCTCTTTTGGGTATAGACTTGGTGCTGGCATATCTGGGTCAAAGGGGACTCATAGTTTAATATTTTTGGAAATAGTTCCAAATTAATTTTCAGAATTGCTATAAGTCCACCAATAGTTTTCCCACAGCCTCTCCAACATTTGTTAGTTTCCTTTTGGGGGTCAATTTTGCAATCTGATGGGTATAAGGTGGAACCTGAGAATTGCTTTAATTTGGATTTCTTTGATTTTAATGATTTAGAGCATTTTTTCATAGGCTCTTCATCGCTTAGATTTCTTCCTTGGAGAACTGCCTGTTCATATCTTTTGACCATTTATCATTTGGGGAATGGTTCTTATTCTTATAAATTTAAATCAGTTCTCTATATATCTTAGAAATGAGACGTTTATCAGAGAAACCAGGAACACTTTAAAATGAATTTGTACTTTTCCTACTCGTAACAGCATCTACATGTACTTGAAAAATAGTAATATATATGTCTGTGAGATATATCATTTATAAGCACAGTTCTTGACATGCAGGAAGTGCTTAATCAATGCTTTTCATTCATTATTCAGTCCACAGAAGGTACGATTGCTTATTTATGGATTTTGCAACTCCTTATAATAACTGCAGGTTGGGAATCTCTATCCTGTGGCATGTTGGGATTGTGAGCTACATCAGATGATGGAGAATACTCAGCCTGGCATTTAGAGTCCTTCATAGTCTAACTCCCATCTACCTTTCCAATCTTTATTAATATTACCTCCACCCCCACCCCTATGCACTCTACAGTAATGTAGAGTTACCTACAGGCAGATTTAGGCTTCACCAGGAAAGATTTCTTAACAATGAAAGTTGTTCCAAAGTGGAAACTGTCTCCTCTGTATGTCAGGGAGTGAGTTCCTTCTCACTGGAAGAATCCAAAGGCTGAATGAGCACATGGCAGGTATGTTGTGTGGTTGTGTTCAGGTATGGGTTCATTTGCCTATATGGTCTTCAAGGTCCCATTTACCTATTACGTTGTGAATTTATGTTCTATTTGTCATATCAGTTAGCTGTGCAACAAAAAAGAAAGGAAGAAAGGAAGGAAAGAAAGAAAAGAAGAAAGGAAGAAAGGCGAAAAGAAAGAAAGAAAGCCAGTTTCTCAGTAGCAAGATGCTGGGGCTGCTATTCCAAGTTCTTGTTCCCACTGGAACGCTGGGTCCCCAGAAGAAGGCTGGCTATTTATGACTTCATGATGCTAGGGGCTTAGTCTGAGAGACTGGGAGGTAGTTATCTACTACTGTAACTGAAGAGGACTCACTGGCATGTTTCCCCCATTAGCTGTCAGCTTATATCAATTAGCCAACCAGAGTTATTTAGCTTTTAGTTTGAGATTTTTACTAAGGTTGCGTAGCAAGAAGAATTGGTACAAAAATTCTCCCCACAGTTTGAGACACACTCTCCTTCATGTACACACAGAGTCCTAAGGATAGTGTGTCAAGTTTCAAGACCTCTTGTGGCAAAGGGATCTCATAGTTCCTTATTATTGGAAGCTCTTTTCCCCCTTTGTGGAGGACCCTTGTAACTCCCCTTCTATATGGCCAAACTTCCTGTGTGGGGCTTCTTCTATAGTCTGGAGGCTTTCTTTCTTCAGGCTGCTTTGTTTGTCCTTAGCTCCTGTGCAGATCGGCCAAATGCCACTATTACTCTGGGGACATCACTAGGAGTCCCATGGGGAACCCAATATTTCTCAGCTTTTTAAACTTCACGAGGTCTTCCTCTGCTGAAGCTCTTTAACATCATAGGCATTCTCTTCTGAATGGTCTCCAGCCTATTTATGTGCTTCCTAAAAGGTGATGTCCAGTATTGCTCATGGCTCCCTCTATGTTCTGAGCAGGGCAAAGGACAGCAGGATTCTCATTTCACTTCTTTTAGGCATTGTGCTCTCTTCATGCCATTTAGATAGCATTAGGTGTTTATTTTTTGGTGAGGGTAGGGCTGCCATGTTGCACTGATGACTCATATTAACACTCTACTCCACTAAAACACTGATTTTCTTTCCAGAAAAATTGCTGTCCAGCTTTCCTCTCCCATTTTGTAATGGTGAAGTTGGTTTTTCTAGCCCAGGTGTAGGACTTTACACTTAAATTTCATCTCATTAGGTTTAGCTAAGTGTTTTAATCCAATTCAAAAATTATTTATCAAGTAATACTCTCTGCAGACACTGTATAGACCTAGAAGGCCAAGTAGCCTCCCTCTTCCTCAGTTTTCTCATCTATTAAATGGGGGTGATAATAGTATCTACCTCTCCGAGTTGTTGTGGGGGTCAAATGAGATAATATACATAGAGCATGTTGCAAACTTCAAAGTGCCACAGAAATACTGGCTGTTATTGTTGTTGTACACAATACCACTCCTTCCATTTTATCTGGCTGTCCTGAATATGTATACCCTTCCATTGCCTTAGACCACTCTTAAGCCATATTCTCCTAAATCTTAGTAGTATCTGTGATGTCTAATTTGCCTCCTTGAACTTTTATCTCTACTTTACTTTGTTATTATTTCTAGTAATAATAATAACGCACTTATATAGCACATTAAGGTTTGCAAAATGCTTTACATGTCATATTATTTGACCCTCATAACAACCTTGGGGAGGTAGGGGTTAATGATTACCCCCATTCTATATACACAAGGAAACTAAAGCAGATAGAGTTTGAGTGACATGTGCAGGGTCACATAGCTAGTCAGTGTCTCAGGCCAGACTTGAAATCAGGTGTTCCTGATTCCAGGTCCAGAGCTCTATTTGCTCCACCATGTAATGAATGATCAGTTTCACTGCTGACCACATGTTTATTAATTATCTCCTCAAAATTGTTAGGCTCCTCTATTGATCATCTTCATCTGATTTTGTACATACTTTTCTCTGTGGTATCTGCTTTAGGATTTATATGTAGTTTTCTCATAGTATCATTGGCCGTTAATTTCCTGTCTCATATCCATTCTTTTGTAGAAAGTTTACTTTGAACCCAAAGCATTGTTGAAAACACCACCTTCAGGTCTTCAGTTTCTTTCCCAGAACTTGATAATGAGCAGAGATGCTTCTTGGGTTCCTTTTGGTTCATCCCTTTGCTTTTTTCTTACCCAGAAGGAGATTTACTGGTACACTCTTGGTTGGATTCAATCCCTAGTTGACCTCAAGATTCAACTCAAGTTTCACCTCTAGAAGTCTTTCTTGATCCTCCCAGCAGCTAGCATCCTTTCCCCTTATTTACTTATTTTGTATATATTCTCAATATACTTACATATGTACACACTGTCTTCTCTATTACGATGTAATTTCCTTTCTCATGAAATCTTTTCTAGTGTCTCCAGCTAACGTGCCTTTACCTCTCAGGTCACCTTCCATGGATCAAGAATATACTGATTTATGCACAAGTTTTCTTCTCCATTAGAATGTAAGCTTCTTTAGTGTACACTACAGTTATTCTTTGTATCTTCAATGTCTGGCACGTAATAAGTGCTTAATAAATGGTTGATAGATTGATTGACAGAAACCAACTCATTCTTGGCTTGGGAGTACAATGTCCCACTGTTTTGATAATTTCCTGAATTAAGTCCTGGTTGCATCTTTTGATAAGTAGCGATTTCCTTCATCGCCTGAGATCTTACCAGCATGACCTCTGATGTGGTCACACTGCTAGAATTATTTGTCTGCTATTAGACGATCCTTTGGTGAATCAGTCAATAAGCATTTATTAAGCTCTTACTGTGTGCTTGGCACTTTGCTAAGTTTTGGAGGTACGAAAAAGCAAAAACTGTCCTTTTTCTCAGCAAATTTACCTTCTAATGGAGGAAGAGGCATTCATCTATCTAGGTATGGACAAGAGCCCCATCAAGGTGGTAGAAGGGAATGTGAGAGGAAAAGGAGCTAGTAGGGAAGGAGGAGACCTCTGGCAGCAGATGGCATTTGAACTGAATCTTAGAGGAAGCCAAGGTCAACAGCCAGGCTGCTTTCTCCATAGCTCCCATTTCCTCTGGATTTTATAGGAAATAGCAGAGGTGACTATCATTTTGATTATTATGTTTAACCAGTCAGATAAAATTCTGTTGGTGGTTTCAGATTAATTTAATTCAAAAGCAATTCTGTTCAGTCAGCATGTATTAAACACCTACTGTTTTCTAGTCACTGTGCTGGGGATGCAAACACAAGGTAAAAACAATACCAGCCATTAAGGATCTTCCATTCTCCTTGGGAGTGGATTGGGATAGAGCTTGTCAGCAGATGAGAAACAGAATAAAATAAAACAGTGTAAATTGAGGGGAAATGAGTCCTAAAGACAAGGGGAATTAAGAAAGGTTTCCTGGAGGAACTGGCATCTGAATTAGTCTTTGAAGGAAGCTAGGAATCCTAAGAGGTGAAGGTGAGGAAAGAACTCATTTCTTGTCTGGGAATGGCAAGGGAGCCAGTTTATCTAGAATGTAGAGCAGGTGAAGGGGAGTAATGATGGTGCACACTTTCTTTTCACCTGGCTAAGAGTTCAAATCTGACCTCAGATACTTAGCTATATGACCCTGGGCAAGTCACTTAACCTTGTTTGCCTCAGTTTCCTCATCTGTAAAATGAGCTGGAAAAGGAAATGGCAAACACTCCAGTATCTTTGTCAAGAAAGCACCAAATGGGGTGAGCAAGAGTTGGACACAACTGAAACAACTCAACAACACCAAAGCTCTCTTGTAATCAAGTCAGAGCCAACATCTGGGTTCAGAGTTAAACAAAGCTGAGGTATAGTTTTGCTGTTGGGGAATGTAGGACCAATCTAAGTCCATAAGGAGATTTCTTGGGGTGTATATGTATGTGTGTGTGTGTGTGTGTGTGTGTGTGTGTGTGTAAAAGACATTAAAAAAGACATTAAAAAAGTCCTGTGGGTCTGAGCTGTCCCAGCAGTCCTGGAGCTGGCAGAGTTAGAAGCAGCAGCAATCAGGCATCATGTCTTCTCTTCAGTGACATCACTGGCTTTTCCACTGGGACGATTGTTTTTGGGAATGTGCTTCCTGGGAATGGAGAAGAGGTCATACAGACTTCCCCTGGCTCCTAGGCCTCTCCTGGGCCCATGCCTGTCATTTCCTCATGGAATATTTCTAAGGGAAATCGAGACTTGTGCTTGCTGTCTCGGGTAGCTCAGCCATGCTAGGAAAGAGGGCTCCCCTCTTGATCAGCCCAGAGCCGGCGCCAGCCCTCTGATATATAGTACAGGGACTGCAGGGCAGGCGACTTGTAACACGAATGTGATGAGCTGGTGGCCTCAGGCCTCTAACCTGTTCCTCAACCCACTCTTCAAGGAAAGTTATTACACAAGAGTTAGCCTAAATCAAACCAAGCAGCAATGTTTGCTTATTATCGTCCCTGCTCCAATTCCAGTGGATCTCACAGTGGTGTCTCTTCGAAGGCCAGCTGGGAGTGAAACAAAATGACCCCATGATCATTTTGTGATGTGTCTTTAAGAAGGAGCAGAATGGATTTATTTTGAAATTCCAGTTAAACATAGTGTAGGGGGAAATTCCTGGGACAATCCGTCACCTCCCCCCAACCCCCTAAACGAGCATATTCCGAGTTGGCAGCACAAAATTGGAAACTGGCCATTGCCTGACATTTCTTTCCCCAGTCTTGTTTTTGCTCTGCTGCTAGTTTGTTGAAAAGAACGTCATGATAGAGAGATTTTCAAATATGACTTGAAAATGTACCTAACAGCTAGGGAGGGCTGTGAGAATAATGGAGGGCCTGTCTCTTATAGCTTGCTTGGCAAAGTTCTGAGCACATTGATGGGAAGGATAAGAAGCAGCTCAAGGGAACCATTGTGGGTGGTCCTAGAGTCAGAAGACCTGGGTTCAAATCTTGCCTCTGATGTTTAATCTCCATGTGGCCTTGGGTAAATCACTTTGAACATCTCTGGGCTGGACTACATGACCAATGTGTTGGAAAGGACCCTTTTTACTCTAGAGACATGAACCTCTGCATGGTGAATAATGTCAGAAGTTTGATCAGTGCAGTGACCAACTAGGGCTTCCAAGAGCTCTTTCCTAGAGAGATCAAAGGCAATAGGTGTGGAATACACTGTCAGATGTGGCCAACATGTTGACTTGTTTTGTTTTGGTGATACCTGGGCTACCAAGGTGGCACACTAGAGAGAATGTTGGATTTGGAGTCAGAAAGATCTGATTTCATATCTGACCTCTGACACGTACTATCTGGGTGACCCTGAGCGAGTCACTGTACCTTCATCTGCCTCTGTTTCCTTTTCTGTAAAATGGCAATAATAATAGCAACTGCCTCCCAGGGCTGTTGTAAGGGTCAAATGAGATTACATATAAAGCCCTTTGCAAACATAAAAATACTATATGAATTCTAGCTATGATAATGATGATGAGCTATTATTTGTTACAAGGTACACTTCTAATGAGCTGTCGGGTAGGTGAGAGTCATTGGGAAGTGACAGTAATGTTTAAAAACAGAGCATGAAGGAATGTTTATTTTTTCTAAAGGTCTAGGTCAGAAGATTCCAACTTTCTTGGGCTCATAGAACTAGGAGGGTCTTTGGAGTCCAACCCTTCTTATTAACCTTAGAGAGTGATTTGTCCAGGGTCATACAGCTAATATGAGTCAGGGTTGAAACTTATGATCTTAGGAACCCAGGGCTCCATGGCTCCAATGCTAACCTTCTATCCACTGTACCATGTTGTGCCTCAATCCTATGATAAGTTAAATATAATTTCCCCTCCTCCTCTGTTTTACAGATGTGAAATCTGAGTTCTTATGACTTGCTCAAGATTACATGGCTAGTAAGAGGAAGATTCAGGATAAGAACCAGGTCTTTCAATGTCTAGTCCATGGACACTTCACTATCAGTTTACTTTACACTGTGTGTTGGACTTTTTACCATAGAAACCTATTTCCCAATAGTTCTGGACACTTAGGCATTTATTGTACGGGACTTTGAGGCTTTGAGGGAGAGAAAATTTCTCAATAGTATTCACTGTGATGTCTTGCCAGGATGGAAAATCAAAGTCAAGGGATTTTTATTTTTTAAAAATTATTTTTTTTTTTTGTTTTCAGTTTTCTACAATCACTTCCATATATCTTAGATTTCCCTCCTCCCTCCTCCTTTTGCCCCCCCCCCCACTCCCTCCCTGAGATGGCATGCAATCTTATATAAGTTCTACAATACATTCCTATTAAATACATTTTCACCTTAGTCACACTGCATAGAAAAATTAAAGTGAATGGGAGAAACCATGAAACAAAACAAAACATAACACAAGAGAAAATGGTCTTCTTTATTTTGTGATCCAATTCCATAGTTCTTTCTCTGGATGTGGAAGGTGTTTTGCCTCAAGAGTCCATTGGGAATTTTTTAGGTCCTTGCATTGCTGTGAAGGACTAAGTATACCAGAAAAATTCCTCGCATGCTGTGGTTGTTGCTGTGTACAAAGTTCTTCTGGTTCTGCTCCTTTCACTCAGCATCGGTTCATATGAGTCCTTCCAGGCCTCTCTGAAGTCTGCCTATTCATCATTTCTTATAGCACAATAGTATTCTATTACATTCATATACCACAACTTGTTCAGCCATTCCCCAGTTGATGGGCATACCCTTGATTTCCAGTTTTTGGCCACCACAAAGAGCTGTGATAAATATTTTTATACATGTGGGACCCTTTCCCATTTTTATGATCTCTTTGGGATACAGTCCTAGAAGTGATATTGCTGAGTATCTCATCAAAGAGTATGCACATTTTTGAAGCCCTTTGGGCATAGTTCTAAATTACTCTCCAGAATGGCTGGATCTGCTCACAGCTCTACCAACAATGAATTAGTGTTCCAACTGTCTCATATCTTCTCCAACATGTATCATCTTCCTGTTTTGTCATGTTGGCCCATCTGATAGGTGTGATGTGGTACCTCAGAGTTGTTTTGATTTGCATCTCTCTAATCAATAGTGATTTAGAGCATTTTTTCATATGTCTATAGATGGCTTTAATTTCTTCCTCTGAAAACTGCCTTTTCAAATCCTTTGACCATTTATCAATTGGGGAATGACTTGTATTCTTGTAAATTTGACTCAATTCTCTATGTATTTTAGAAAAGTCAAGGAATTTTTAAAGTGGAAAAGAAACAGTGGAAAGGTGGTTGGTTGTAGAATCATATTTTTATTGCCATTATTGTCATTATCACTATTACTTGATTGTAAGTTCCTTGACGGAAGGTATCTTCCATTTGTTATTGTTGTCATTCAGTCACATTTGACTCTTTGTGATTCCATTTGGGGTTTTCTTGGCAAATATACTGGAGTGATTGCCATTTCTTTCTCCAACTCATTTTTACAGATGAGGAAACTGAGGCAAGCAGAGTTGAGCAACTTGCCCAGGGTCACACATCTACTAAGAGTCTGAGGTCAGATTTGAACTCAGGAAGAAGATAGGTATCCTGAATTCAGGCCAGGTGCTCTATCTACTGTGCTGTCTAGAAGTCTATATTGTGTAGCATCCTCCCCTGCATATATTAAGCACTTAATAGGTATTTGTTGACAGAATGATCCCATGTATTCTGCTATTGGCCACATCACAGCTGGGATGCTTTGTTAAGTTCTGGGTCCCACATGTTATGAGCGTCACTTTTAAGCTAGAGAGTGTCTGGGTAGAAGAAAGCAGGATGGTGAAGGAACTGAGAAAAACAGAACCAAACAAAATGACCCTTGACATATGCAAATCATTTGAAGGACCTGAGGATGTGTAGCTAAAAGAAGAAAAGATTTAGAGGGAAAATGTTTGGCTTCCTTTGAATATTTAAAGGAAAGTCATAGGAAAGACGGATTGGATATTTTCTATATGGTTCCATAGACAGGTGAACTAGAGCCTGGGAAGATGTTTCAAGGGATAGATTTCACAGAAGCTCAGAATTGGAGGGAACTTTAGAGATCATCCAGTTGCACCTGTCCCTGAGCATGAATGTCCTCTGCGACATACCTGAGAGGTGTGCATCCAGCCTTTGACCAAAGACTTTTGGCAAGGAGAGGTGGAATTCTGCTTTCTATTTCTGGCTGACCATTCTACTTGCCTTTATTTTTCAGAAGTTTTCTTTATGTAATACATCCCACCTTCTCTGTTTGTCTTCCTGTCTATCTATTTATGCTCCTGTCTGTCTGTCCATCTAATCCATCCATCCATTCATCTATCCATCTCTCTCTTCATCTATGTCTTCCTGTCTGTCTATCTGTCTGTCTGTCTATCTATCTATCTATCTATCTGTCTGTCTGTCTGTCTGTCTGTCTGTCTGTCTGTCTGTCTATCTATCTAATCTATCTACCTACCTATCTACCTATCTACCTATCCATCTATTTGTCAGTCTATCTATCTGTCTTTCTCTTTGTCTATGTATCTACTAGCTTTGTTATTGTTTATGGTACAAATTTCACCCCTTACAGTTCCCAGTTCCACCCTTTGTGGCCCAGTATAGCATCTGATCTCTCTTTGATGAAAGATCACTTCATATACTTGAAAATGGGCATCATGTATCCCTGGTGCTTTTTCTTTTCCAGACCAATCAACTATCCTTTATCCCTGATTTCTTTTCACCAGGATGGTGTTCTCTTTTGGATGCTCTCCAGTCATTCCGTCTCCTTAAGATTTGGCACCTAGAACCGAACACTGTCCTTCCAATGTGTTCTGATCAAGAGAGAGGATGGCAAGAATCTCACTTCCCTCTAACAAGTTCTCTCTTAATGCATTTAAACAACCATGAACTTTGGGGAGCAGCCATATCATGTTGTTGAGTCATAGCGATCTTCCCATCCATTAAACTCCCAGGTCTTTTTGAATTCAGCATCAAGAAGAGTTTCCTAATCACTGGAACTCTTGGAAGATGGAATGAACTGTTCCATGAAGTAATGAACTCCCCATCACTAAATATATTCAGGTAGAAACTGGGCAACAATTTTTCATGGGGTGTTGATGAAGGCATTCTTGCATGGCCTGTGATGTTGGACTGGATGATATATTAACTGAGATCTTGTAATTGTATGAAATGATAAGGATTGTTTGAAAACACCACCAAAAGTGCAAAATAAAGTGAAAAACAATATATATTACCTTAAAACAATGTATATAGAAATACAGAAATTTATAAAATCCATTGTGTATATGATCCTATACTACCTTAATGTAGGGAGATAGACAAATATTACATAGAATATATTAATATATTGAAAATGGACAAATATGTTTATAAAATAAACATATAATCCAGGCTCTCTGACACAGCTGTGAGCTCTTCCAGCTGTACTTGCCTGCTTTCCCCATTGTCCCACACTGTACTACTCTGCCAGGACAGATGGATGGAGTTCAAGTCTTAGTGGAATAACACCACTTGCTTTCTTCCTAAGATGCCAATTTACTACAGGTATTGAACCCTTTTTGACTGTGAATGTCATCTAGAAAAATATCCATTTGTGGTAATGAGTGTTATTAGTCACCAATGTTGTCTAACCCATTTTACGTCAGAACAAGAGTTGAGAGAATTCAAGCTTCATCCCTTCCCATCTATTATCGAAACCATTCTTGAATCAAGGAATTATTGAATATGTAAGGAACCTCAAGACTTTCTAGTTCACTTTTATCTAAACAAGAATCCATTTCTTGCCATGCCTAGTAAATAGGTATCCGGACTTTATTTGGAGACCTCCAGTGAAGGGGATCTCACTACCTTCTGAGGCAACCCATTCCACTTTAGGATAACTGAAGTCATTTTAAAATCCTACTTAAGAGAGAAGACAAAACTTGAGAATCATGAAAAGGCAACAAAATTCCTTGTGTTTACAATGCAAGCTAGATCACAATTAGAAAGACCCGTTAGGAGAACTTGAGAAATGTACAGCTTTCTTCCCAAACAATATGAGTGTAATGAGCATTGAGTGCATCCCATGGAATATGTATGGAGCTGAACTGAGCTCTACTGGCTACGTCCTAGGAGATGAGTTTAGTACTCAAGGACTTTGGGATGACACAACAACTTTTGGTCCCTGTGATAGCATCAGGGGGAGGAAACTTTGTCAGAGAGGACTGGATTCTGGGCCAGGAAGGGAATACCACTCAGTGGACCACAAAGGAATGCCTTTCTCCTACAGCTATCTCTGTTTCTGTCAAATGTGTTGGAACTCCATGAGCTTCTCTTTTGGACTTCCCATAAGGAAGCAGAGAGTCTTTTGTTTAGGGATTATTTCCTGGAGCATAGGTGACTGAATAGAAATCCTGAGATGAACTTTCTATTTTGTAAGTTTTATAGGGTAGAAATCTCTGGATGCTTCCATTGAAGCTGACTGATAGGAAAAGGAGGAATTTTCTGCTTTTCTGCTCTTCTCAGAGATGATAACCATTGACATGCAGATGAGTCCAAGTTATAACCTGGTTTGCTAAGAAACATGAACAATGAAGGAGCTGTTTGTACTTTGCAAAGATAAGGTAAAGGTTATATCTGTTCAACTAAATGCCTCACATTTTAATATTTTAAGTATTAACCTCCTGGGAAAATAGAATAAGTTATGAGTTATTATCTTGTGTTTTAAGTTTTTTTCAATTCATGCTTATGAGTCT
Organism: Notamacropus eugenii; assembly: GCF_028372415.1. Lineage (NCBI taxonomy): Eukaryota > Metazoa > Chordata > Mammalia > Diprotodontia > Macropodidae > Notamacropus > Notamacropus eugenii. The sequence continues at coordinate 523,436,637 of NC_092873.1, forward strand.
TTTGTGTTTTATCCCTTTCTTCTATTTGGTGGAACTAAATAGCTGTTGTATGTCTGATTTATATTGTCCACTTAGTACCTTTCTACTCTGTTTTGGATAGACTTTAAACAAGAGCCAAGTGATTTTCTTGAAGTGAAAAATTATTTTCTTCAGGGACTAGGGTTGAGCAGATGAGGAACCAGAGATGAAAAAGTGCCTGACCCCCTCCTTTACAATCCAGGCTTTCCAGGACAGGCTCCTTTTTTCCACATCAACCCAGAACTAGGATCCCTTAGTGGAGGAGAGCATTCCTAGCCACACCCACACCCCTTGGCCCATTAGGGTATTATCACATAGATTTCATTTAATGAATTCATGATTTTAATAATATAGTGAGCTCCTGCTGAGGAGGGGTTTTTTTTTTAAAGACCAATGCAACCTGATACCTTGTCATCAGCTTAGAGAATTGACTGAAAAAAAAATTGCCCATGGATAGAATGTATCAGAGTCTGCAGTTAAACCTGTATCTTCCTCACTTTGAGACCAGTCCTCTATCCACAATGCCATACTGTCTCTTTTCCCCCAAAATATAATAATGATGATGATAATAACAACTCATGGTGATCTGATATTACGAGGTTTGCAAAGTGCCTTGTATCCCATTAGTTCATCGATCCTCCCGATGGTCCTGTGAGGAGGTGCTGGGCTTACCCTTTCACGGGAGAGTCTTGCATCTAAGAAGGAAATTCTCCCCAAGGAAACTGTTGCTTATGCTGCCTTTGAAGTAAAACCTGAGGGCTCCCTCCTTGACCTTCAATGGTTGAATTTCCTAGGAACCTCTCCGAACCCCTTAGCGTTGCCCACCGTGGGCGAAAGCTCTGATTAAACATGATACAGAAAGAGCCGGCAAGTCGTACTGTTTACTAACATTTCAATTTCTATGCCTCATTTATTAGACTTAGAATAAAAAGGTTAGAGGGGGTATTTGGGATTGTCTTTAACCTTGACGGTATTTCCAGGGAAGCCGCCTAATGACTCTTAATTGCTTAAGTGAAGGGAACATGTTGACATGTCCTTCTTGGTGCTGCAAGCCCTGAGCCTGGGCCATTATGCTAATTCAAGCATTATATACACCAAAGTATTTATGGGACTGACACAAGTGATGTTGCAGGCAAAGGGCTGTGAAATGGTCTGTAAACAGAGAGAATTGATTCCGGGCCCAAAGCAGTGCTGTGAAAGTCACAGTCATTGAACAGCCGGCCCTACGATTTCTATCCAGATTGTCAACCTGGGTCAGGCGGTGTCAGCAGGACTGCAGTTACAGATCAGATGGGTGGTTTAATCGTATGTAAACCAACCGCATAAACGGAAGGAACACGGACGAGGCACATGCCTGCCTCTCCCTTTGTGTGCAAGCCGTAGTTCCCTTCCCTGGCTGCCCAGTGTCAGTTTCAGCGAAACAGACGAGGAGGATTCACAAAGACAAGCCACCTTTGATGGAATGGGAGCTTCCTGAGGGTAGCAATTGCTTCGCTTGTGGCTTTGCTTTCCCAGCGCCTACCACAGTGCTTGGCACACAGGCAGAGCTTAGTAAAATGCTTGGGGATTGAGACCAGAAGACATGTGGTCTCTCAGGGAAGACGGTGAAAGTGCAGTCTTTTTAAAAGACATCAAGAAATGAGATTAATGATAATTTAATTCATTAATAGCAATAATTATTTTTTATTTAATAATTATTAAAATATTATGAGAATTCAATGAGGTCATGTATGTAAAAAGCTTGAAATGCTCTGTAAATATTAGTTGTTATTTGATATTTATCCTCAAGCACTTTAAAGTTTGCAAAGCCCCTCACTGGAGTCTCAGACCGATTCAAGAAAGTAGGTGCTACAGGGATGAGTACTTCCATTTTGATTTAATTATCTCCATTTACCTTTGTGTTTTCTATTTAATTATTTCCATTTAATTTTGTGTTTTCAATCAACAACTATTTATCTTCTTTTCCTTCTACCTCTCCTCTCTTTGAAAAACGAAAAACAAAATCCTTGTAATAAATATGCATAATCAGGCAAAACGAATTTCCACATTGTTCATGCCCCAAAAATGTACATCTCATTTTCCATCTTGAATTCATCACTTCTCTGTAAATCTGAGTTCAAATCCCATCCCAGACACTTACTAGCTATGTGACCTTGGGTAAATCACTTAATCTCCATTTACCTCAGTTTCCTCAACTGCAAAATAAAGATAATAACACCTATTTCCCTGGGTTGTTGCAAGGGTAAAATGAGATAATACTTATAAAGCACAGTGCCTGGCACACAGTAATAGTTGCTACATAAATGCTGGTGAGTAAAAAATTAGACATGTAGTAAGTATACCTATTTTACAGATTAAGAAGGGTGAGGCCATGTGAATGTAGTCATACAGCCAGTAGGCATTGGACCTGGGACTTGGATCCTAGGTTTTCTGACTCCAGGACCAATGATTTTTCCACTATACCATGGGTAGGAAGAAAGAACACACATGTTCTGGAGTTTGGACTTTAGAGAAATATAGAATCTCAGAGACCATCTTTTCAGTCTTTCACATGAATACGAATCTTCTTTTCAACACACTCAATCAGTGGTCATCCAACAATGGCTTGCAGGTCACCAGTATAGGACAGCCCACTCCCCCTGTTCTATTTTTGGATAGGTCTAATTGTTAGGGAAGGGAATAAGCATTTAAATTGCACCTACTGTGTACCATGCACTGTGCTAAAATATTATCTCATTTGATCCTTCCTGTTATAATCCCCATTTTACAATGGAGGAAACTGAGGCAAACAGGTTAAGTGGCTTGCCTAGGTTAGTAGGTATCTGAGTCTCAATTTGAACTCAAGTGTTTCTGATTCCAGGCCCACCTTTCAATTTACTGTGCTACCTAACTGCCAGGAAGTAAGGAAGGAAGTTGTGTTTATTTTTTCTTAAGGAAGTTTTTCTTTTTGTTGAGCTCAAAACTTCCTCTTTTCATTGCTTTCTAGCAGAACAAGACTAATCTGTTTTCTGTGGAATAGCCCTTGAAACGTATATAAATCGTTCAACACAAATTTCTATAATAATAACAGTAGTGATGATGATGACAGTGATGATGATGAAGATGATGACCACCATATGTTTCTCCTCTTCTTCGAAATCAACATCAGCACTTCATCTGCTTCATCCATCATCCACTTTAATGGATCTCTATTTGGCTTCACATTTGAGGTCTTACCCCATCTTAGTCCCCTCTCTGGCTTTTCAATCTTTTCCCTCAAGTGCTATATCTAGACTTCTAGGCTGCTCCTCCCTACCCTCTACAATGATGACAATGGGATAGAAGCAACTGAAAAAAAAACCACATTTTAAACCTGACCACCAATATACTAAAGCATCTCTCTTTTGGCCTATTAGGTCATAGATTTCAAAAGCAATGAAAGCGTGCACACACATGCCCCTATCTAATTCTTATTTTCCACCTCTGGAGTTTATACAAATTCTATGCTGGGTGTGTCTGGCTTAGCTAGGAACAAGTGTTGTGAGCTGGCTTCAGAGTTAGGAACACCTGTGTTCAAGTTCATTGTCTTCTACATCCAGGCTCTGTGACTCTCGGGAAGTCATGTGACCTCTCAGTGCTCCCTATGACTGGTCTATAAAATGCAGATTAGTTGCTAAGAGATTTTCTCATTGGGAGTTTATGACACTGATAAAGTTACAGAGACTAATAAAGTCTCTAAATTACATGTTCTTCCTCAAAACAAAACAATAACAATGCTAATATTCAATAATATGTTTATTAACAACTTCAATTTTGATGTCTCATTTATCAGACTGAATAAAAAGGTGGAAGGATTTATTATCATTAATATTTAAATATCTAATACTCTAATTATAATGAATAATTTGATAGCAACATTTTGTACAGCACTAAGATTTAAAGTACTTTCTTCACAACAATTGTATGAGGTAGATTCAAAATTCCCATGCATTAGACACTTTTTTCTACTAACAAACAACAGATAAATGGATTTTCTTAGAATTTACTTTGTAAATGGGTTTGTTCTGATGTTTGTTATCTCTTTTTGTCATTGTAATAAATACATTTTAAAACAATTCCTCTCCATTAAATTTCTCAGAACATTCTGTATGGCTGTCTCTTTTGCTCTTATCGCATTTCCCCTTTTATAACAATTTTTCTGTATTTATTCCTTCTCAATAAACTGTAATTTTCTCCGGAACAGTCTGTGTTAAATCTGTCTTCAGAGTCCCTGGGCCCTAGCATAGAGCACCAAATATAGCAGTAAAGTCAGGTCAATGAGAATTGATTGTTGCTTGTTGTTCAGTTGTGTCTGTCCTGTCTGACTCTTCATGACCCCATTTAGGGTTTTCTTGGCCAAGTACTGGAGGGGTTTGCTGTTCCCTTCTCCAGCTCATTTTACAAATGAGGGAACTGAGGCAAACAGGGCTAAATGACTTGCCCAGGGTCACACAGCTAGTAAGTGTCTGGGGTTGAATTTGAATTCAAAAAGATGAGTCTTCCTGATTTCAGCCCTGGCACTCTATGCACTACAGTGCCATCCAGCTATCCTGAGAATTTATGAAGCACCTATTATCTGCCAGGCATTGCTAAATGCTGACTGGGGAGGCAAAGAAAGGCAAGAACTAGCCCCTGCTATCAAGGAGGTCACAGTCTGATGGGAGAGACAACATGCAAACCACTATGTACAAACAAGATATATACAGGACAAAATGGAGGTGACAGGGAGGAGGCACTAGCATTGAGGAGGATCAGGAAAGGCTTCCTGTTGTTGTTGTGTTTGTCTTTCATTCTCGAAGAGGACCATGGCATCAAGATGATGACCTGACTATCAGCTGACTTTGATTTGAGTGAGAGAGGGCTGTGCAAGGTCACCAGCCTCACTTTCTCCTCCACAGCCATCTGGGTTCAGTGGCCTGATATTCATCAGGACAACTAGAGATGGCCCAGGATGCAAGGCGGATGCATCCCTTCTCCTCCTCTCCTCCCCTCCCTTCTTCCATTCCCCTCCCCTCCTCCCCTCCTCTCCCTTTCCTTCCCCTCTCTTCTTCTCTTCTCCTCTTCTTGCCAAAATCTCCCATTTTTTGGTTTCTGTTCAATATGCCATTTTCCATAAACACTGTTTCATGCTATTAAAAATATCATTTTTATTGTGAACTTGACAGACATCCACAAACATGAACATTTTCATATAAAAAGAACAGAAACACTGAATCTCTTATGGACAGTTCCTTTTAAATAGACATAAATATATGTGTATGTATATATATGCAATTAAACATGGTGGTACTAACCATAGGGCAGTGAGGCAGTGTGGTGGAAAAAGTGTTGCGTCCGGAGTCCAGAGTTCAAATCTGGATTCAGAGACTTGCTGTGTGACTTTGGGCAAGTTACTTAACCCTGTTTGCCTCACTTTCCTCATCTATAAAATGAAATGGAGAAGAAAATGGTATCCAAATGGGGTCATGAAGTGTGAAAATAACTAAACAACAATAGCAAAAGTATGAACTCCCCTTTCTAAACTCCTTTCTGATTTCTGTTGTGTATTTTAAAAATGTTTAATTGGTGCTTTTTTGTTTCTTTTCTTTATTTTTTGGCTCAATTATTACAACTTTCCCTCCACGCTCCTGATACATACATCCTCATACCTACCCCCACAAAGGATAAAGATTTCCTTTCTTACAAATACATATAGTAAAGCAAAATAAACCCAGGCCTTACATATATCTGAAAATGTATATCTCATTTTGTGCCCCTAGTCCACCACCTCTTTGCTAAGAGGTGGGAAGCATGATTGTCATCATTCTTTTGTAGTCATGATTGGTCATTGAATTGTCCATGGTTCTTAAGTCTTTCAGCTTTACAATTGTTTTATGCTTCCATCAGATTTTGGAATCACTCCATTTATTGTCAGACACAATTTAAAAAAAGGAAACAAGCATTTATTAAGTGCCTACTATGTGCTTTACATTTGATCCTTACAGCAACTCTATCAAGCAGGAACTTTTATGATCCCCATTTTTCAGTTGAAGGAACTGAAGCAAACAGAAGTAAGATGAGTTGCCCAGAGTCACACAGCTAGTAAGTGTCTGAGGCTGGATTTGAATTCAGGTCTTCCTGACTCCAGGTCCAGGGCTCTATGCACTTCACCACCAAGTTGTCCCACTTACTGTCTCACCCTTACCTCCATTGATAGAAGGAAGGAAGGACCCAGATGGCTCCAGAGGAGAAATGAGGCTGGTGACCTTGCACAGCCCTGCCTCACTCAAATCAAAGTCAACTTCAAGTCATGTCATCATCTTGATGTCATGGTCCTCTTTGAGAACGAAGGACAAATGCACGATATCTCCATTGATATCTAGTTGCCACATGTTAACAGCTTAAGTCACACCTCCACTTTTATCTCTGTCTACATGGATTTACATCTGATCTTTAGATGTACTTACTTTAAACTCGTATTTAGGATTTCTGTAAATGAAAAAAAAATGATCAATGTTGAAAAGAGAAAATGTTTGCTTTAACAAACAAAATCAATATGAAAGTAGGACAAATCAGACTTCCTGCATGGAGGCTAATTTTCTCGCTGTCTTTCTTTAGTTGCTGAATTGGCAAAAAATGTTTTTGATTGAAAGAATGAAATGCCATTAATTGACCAGTTCAATGCATCGATCAATTCAACAAGTATTTGTTAAGTGTCTACCATGTTACAGGTCCTGTACCAGGTGCTAGGGATACAAAAACAAATATGAGACCACCTTTTCTTTCAAGGAACTTAGGTTCTACCCTTATTTTCATGGGTCCCAGATAGGACTTAGCCTCGGCAAACATTTAACCAAACAAGGCTATGTGTGTCACTTCTGAAGAGTTCTATGACAAGGCGACCACATTTTGAACTTTAAAAAAAAAATGCTTTCATGAGAAAAACCAAACCAAAACAAAACACAAGACAAGATAGTCTGCTTCTTCTATGCAACATGACTAATGTGAAAATGTGTTTAATAAGAATGTATGTATAGAACACATGCAAGATTGCCTGCTGTCTCAGGGAGAGAGGAGGGAGGGAGGGGGAGAAAATTTAAGACATGTGGAAGTGATTGTTGAAAACTGAAAACAAATAAATTAATTAAAATGTTTTCATGTGCAGATTTATTTCTAACTCTCATACTCGGTGAGTCTGATTGGATCGGAATATCATCATAAAAATCTCTAAGAGAGCTAGGGTGTTTCAATGAAAGCATTCCCAGACTTGGAGTCAAGAGGTTTAGGTTCAAGGTCAGATCTCCCATTAACCTTGAGGCGGTCACTTAAGTGGATGACTACTTGTTAGGCATGATGTAAAGAAGATTCTTGTGCTGAGATTCCTGCCAATTTTGAGATTCTGTGGTTCTCTGTGCCTCAGTTTTCCTCTTTCTGCAACAGCCATTACTAACTTTAGTTGAAAAGGTCACGTGTACTCATGAATGGAAGTGCTTCCATGACTCTATAGCCTCATTAGGGTGGCTGTTCCTTCCCCCAGTGCAGGTCATGATTCATTCATACTCTCTCCCCTCAACCTTTTCTTGTTCATAATGTTCTCAGTGATATTTTTGAGTTGCTTGACCTCCCTGCGCCTCAGTTTCCTAATCTGTCTAACAAGTGACCAGATTCCTTCAAAGGTCCCCTTCAGTCTAAATCTGACACTATACACATCTCATGTTCAAGTCATCAAGGATAAGATAGCTCCTTGAGACTCCTTACTTGTATTTAGCAATGACCTACAACTATGATTTTTCTGAGAACATGATGTTCCATGATTTGCAGCCAAACAGCATTACTAGGAAAATATTGATATTAAAAAAGTGGGATCATTAATAAAACCAATTCCAATTTCTTATTTGATTCTGGAACCATTTTCCAGCTGGAGTGCCAATCCAAGATGGGTGAGCATAGTTATCAGCAGATGAATTTGCTTAATGGCTGCCCATAAAACTTCACATCACTATTTGGACAACACGAATTCTTCATCCATTTTATTTTTCCTGTATGGATGGCTAGTATGATATCTTTTAGAGGATAGTGGGTCTCATGAAGGAAGTCCTGTAGTGGTCAAAGGATGGATACAGTTAGTAAAATGTCAGTACAAACAGTACTATCCAGAAAACCACTAAATAGTAACGATTTCTCTTTTGTCCAGGAACCCTGAGGGTCTTCCCCTCCCAGCTTGATTTTGTTTTTTGGATTAAAGGAGTCATTCCTTGAGTAACTACTTAAAAGGCCTGTTCACTGAATGAGTTCATATCACTCAAAGTGAGACTCTGAAAAGACCTTTGCCTAAAAGGGCCAGGGTTTCCCATTGCATCCTGGGCTATCTCCAGTCATCCTGGTGAATACCTGGCCCCTGGATCCAGATGGCTTTGAAGGAGAAAGTGAGGCTAGTGAATGCACAGCCCTCCCTCACTCAAATCAATCAAGAGCAAGTCCTGTCATCATCTCCCTGATGTCATGTTCCTCTTCAAAAATGAAGGATAAAAACAAGTTGAGTAGTAGAGGAGGATCATCAGAGAAGCCATCTTCTCTCTGGATTCTGTGCGGGAAATCTTATCTCCCAGCTGGTAAATGAGCTAAGCAAATATTAGGCCTTATATTCCTGGGGCCCATGGTCTTGTCTACAATTGTAGAGTGCAGGTGGACATGATTGGATAAAGATGAATTATCTATGAATTCTGGGACAAAATCCCTGAGCATCTAATTCTAAGAAAAATATGAAATTTGACGATGGAAATGCACTTAACAAGTGAGACTTCTCTCCATAAGTCTGGTTCTGCTCTTTTCAGAGGTTGTGAGACATCAATCACGGAGAGAATGAAAATAAGAGATGTTTAGGAGAAAGGTAGAGAGTGACCTAAGTACCATAAACTTAATCTACATCTCCCTCCTTTTGTTCATCCTTATTATTCTGGAGTCATATTATTTTGG